>NC_047533.1:65018611-65367369 GCF_012275295.1 Melopsittacus undulatus
AAACAGAATTCTCTGTGGGTGCAAGACAAATAAAACTAGACTGCAGCTCTTTGCCTGCGTAGGTCTGTGAGGATGCTGCAATTATAGCTCCTATTGAAACCACTACTGATGTTGGAAATTGGAGGGATGTAAATGAAAAGGAGAAAAGACACCATACTGAAAGAATATCTTCAAATTCTCTTTGCTGTCTTTTGTTTTTATCTTAAACATTCAAGATGCATTGCCTGATTTTGCATGTGAAGGATAAAGGGAGTTCAGTATCTAGAGAATGTTTCCAAAACATAACTGTCCTTTCTAAGGACATACATAACACCTTTCTAAGGTGTGTTTCTCACTGGAATTGTTAGTGAGATTTTGTACATTTTGAAGGTTAACTTTGGGATAGTGAGGAGAAAAGGTTGTTAATGTTATGGGATTCAGGTTTTTTTAAAAGCCTTCCTGAAAGTAAAGGAAAAGTATACAGATGTGTATTCACTGCATGGAAGTGTGGCAGAAGTACAGCTGTCTTACCAGTTTTCAGGGAAGACAAGCTGGAATGGAAATAATGACTAGGAGGATCACTTGCTGAGCAGCCTCTAGAGATGTAGTGAATGCCCATCTAAGCTATGTTTGGCTCATAGCTACTGTTTTACACAAAACATTTGCCCTGGAGTTCAGATGCAGTACTTGCCTTTTACAAATGCCAAAATTTATCCCCAGAAATACATCCCCCATAGACTCCTAAGGACAGAAAGGTAATCAAAATGTGCTTGGGTGGATTCTGACCATCTAACCAGGCGCCTTGTAAACAGTACCCTGGCCTTCTTGCTGTTCCTGCTATCATCTGCTCATTGGGAAGGAGGTCATGGTGGCATAAAGCACTAGAAACATGTTGGACAGCACTTGGTTAAGATCAGGTCTCCATGACATAATCCTAAAAAAACAAATTTTGGCTTGTTGGTATTTCCTCATTTTGCAACCTGAGGATATGGGCTTTTTATAATTCAGTCATAGAATCATAGAATGCCATCTTAGAAGGGACTTCAAGGATTATCTAAGTTCAACCTCCTAGGCAGAGCATGACCTAGACTAGATGTCCCAGTGCCCTGTCCAGTTGAACCTTAAATGTGTCTGATGTTGGGAATTACTGCTGGGGAGTTTTTCTGCAATACTAAGTTTTCGTACTAGTCCAAGCCTTGCAAAAACGAAGTCTAAGAGCATTGCTTCCATGCCCCACCTGACTCAGTTATCATAAGAAAACCATCAATGTCTCTGGTGAAACCCACTTTTCTGAAACCACGCTGACCAGTATTCCTGTTTTATCCTCTGTGTCATCACTGATAGACAACTGAAATCAGTTGTTCCACTGTTTCGCTGGACATCGTGTCAGAATAACCAGTCTTTTGCTCTTTTCAGATATCACAGTTGTTGTGGTAAATCTTTGGTTCTTAGAAACTTCTCTACTTGTCCAGATTTGTTAAATACATGGTTGTGTAATTTGCTTCTTGTCTATTTACTCGAAGACTCATAGTGTCATTTATTCTCATTGGTAAAGAAATTGTCCCGCTTTTAGAAGCAGAAAATTTGTACTGCTGACTGCACAAAATGTATATTAAATGTACCCTATTTTGAAGTCACCATGATAGCATATTTTTTCTTCCTACATGATCTAGATTGCCATGTAAAGTGTAGTTTGTCCTGTTATTTAGTGAGGCCTGCTAGTCTGATGATATAACATGTGCCAACCAACTGCCTTTTAGTTTTATTAGTTATGACTGCAATCGTGAAGCACTGTGATTTTAAAATGTCTATAGCCAGTCGTAGCATATTTTTACATAAAGTGCTACATTTTCATGGGGTTTTTTTGGCTATTTTCTCCTTAAAGTGCAAGTTATCGTCATCAATTTTAGTTTTCCAGTCTCATGTTCCATTCCACCTGCTTTCAGCAATACCAGCCATAATCCATTTCTTATTGTTCATAAGGCTCTCTATCTCTTCTTGTTTATTGTATATGCTCTTAACATTAATATACAGATGGTGTAAAACTGTGTTCTTTCCACCTGCTTTTATGGTTGGATCTGTCATAAGCTGTTGACAAAGCACTGCTGAACATACCAGGATGCTCACACCATGCTCTCCCCAGTACTGTGCTCTTCTGCAGGCTAGTTTGCTGCCCTCTGAGTATCAGCGCAACTGATTTAGCATGAAAAGGCTGATGTTTTCAGGGCTGGAGGGTGACTGAAAGATCCACATGGCCTTTTATTTCTGTAACAGTGTTGTAGTGTTCTGTGGAAAATCAAAAGCCCTCCTTCCTGTCCTGCTTCCTCCATCTGGGTGATCGCCACCAAGAATCTGTGTATTCACAGCAAGGATTGCTACAGGGGTAAACCTAGTCATTCACCAACACCTTTACTCTGTGGATTCAGAGAAGTGTCTATTGCAAAATGGTACCTGTTGTGTTTTGCTGTAGACAGGAGTTCAGTTCATGAATCAGAATCACGTAATGGTTTAAGTTGGGAACGACCTTAAAGCTCATCCAGTTCCAACTCCCCTGCCATGAGCAGGGACACCTTTTGCTGGACCAGGTTGCTAGAAAAGACACCTCAAAAAACAAATTGACATTGTTTCCAAGTTACTGTCTACACTGAGGACACAGTGAAGTAATTGCTCAATGTGTACCAAAATTGCTTCCTTTGAACCAGCATGGAGGCTGCGTATCTATTTTCTCTGTGTAGTAGATTTACTAGACCTTGCAGCTAACAGCAGTGATAACATCTTCAGCACCTCCTGACCAGATTTAAGAGTAGAGATCCAGGACTAGGGAGGCCTCTATTTCAATTCTGTTTTGGAGGCACAAGGAAGATCTCTTCTCCCCTCTTCACCCAGGCTTCCAAGTCTCAGGCTAACCTACACTGAGGTCAGTGGTCAATCTTTCCTTGCTGGCAAAGGAGTCAAGCAAGCCTTGTGACTAATTTTGGAAGAGAAGAGGCTTTGGTGGCAAGACCAGGGAACATTTTTCCAGTTGTCCACCTGTTTCTTGTACTGTGGGCAGTTCTGTAGAGGACACCTTCCAAGGCAGCTGATCATAAGAACCATCAGACATGTGCTGTAAGGTATGTGCCTCTGCTGTGAGCGGGGGTGGGCATTTCAAAGTGGCCTTCTGCTAGTGCTTACTGGTTTGGTTTGGATTTTAATATACTCAGACCTACCCTGTTTGCACAGAAGAGCCATTTAAAGTGTTATACACACACATTCCCTCCCACTTCCTCTCCCCCTCCCCCTCAAATTTTAAAGTATGTTTATAAATGAATATATTATTAGTTTTCCTCAGGCGTATAACAATGAACTTTAGGTTAATGAGAGGTGGACCCTTACTGTTTGCTGTACTGAATGTAAGAGATGAACCAGACCATCTCCTTTTAGGCTGCATTTCTACCCTTAGCAGTGCTTCTAAGCCTGAGTGTCATTTCATGTATCTCTGCCAACATTAGATTTAAAATTGTCTTTTGACTATTCTGTTCTGCACAGAACAAACTGGTAGTGAATCCTTTTGCTAGGAAAGCATATTTCAGGTAGCCTGGGAGTTTATTCTTCAATTTAAGTGTAGTCTCATTGTCTTTCCCAACTTTTGTGAAGAAAACTGGAGACTAGATTAAAAATTAACCTTTTCCATTTCTTTTTCCATCTGCCTCCCATAGTAGGGGCTTATACAAACTGAGATTTAATTCCAACAAAACTTGTAAATATTTTTATTGGTATTTGAAGAAAAGATTCATCTTAACCTATATAAATATTCTTGCAACAAGAATTACTCTTGAGTAAACAGTGGCCTCCCCCTGTGCTTCCTGTACTGCTGGAAGGATGGAATGATTCTGCTGCTTAACTTGGTTAAGTATGTTTCCTGCAATTTCTTTTCCACAGTGATTATCCAGACTGCTCTGTCAAGGACTTTTCCTTTCCCTGAATTCTCCCTCTACTCTGATTTCTGTCTGTTAAGAAGCTTGCAGCAAGGAAAACTGCTTAGCAAATAATAAGGGTAATGGTCATAGGGTATCCTGAAATTAAAAGTAATATTTTGAACTATTAATAGATTTCGGATATTTTAAAAGCAAGCTCTGTCCCACTCTTATTTTTATTTTATCTTTCTTTTAGTCTCAGTCTTCTGATTTTTTGTTTCCTGGGACATGTAGGTGATTCCTTGCCTGCCCATAGCTCTACGCTTACTTAACAGGAGAAGAGGCACCATCAGAAGGGTGAATTATGAAAAGCCAGCATGGGGTCTACCTTCCCCCCAGAGGGCTGTTTGCTAGGGGGTGGAAGTATGAGCAGCACTCCATGCTCTATGATCCTCCCCTGCTGTCTTCTCTTCAAGCTCCTTTTCTGTTTGCAAGCTAAATAGCAGAGACACTGGCTTTTGGGAGGCCAGGCCAGAAGGGCTGCTCCCTGGGGAGCAGGGAAACCTTCCTCTTCCTCTCACACCACACTCATCACCAGAGTTACCAGTGTAATGTGGAAATGGGCTCCTTTGCCACTGGAAGAGGAGGTGGGGGGATAAGTGACAGTCCTTTCCAACTGCTCAGTCAGGTCAGTCTGATCAAGCTGACGAAGAAGGAATGTTGTGAGGGAAGAAAATCTCAGTATTTTTGCTGTGTTCTGGGAGCCACGCGCCAGAAGAGGTAGTGCCTGCCTCAGAGGTCTTGCAGCTAATTAAGGGTTACACAGTGTCCTGGGTTCAGATATTAAACTTAGCTATATATATCTATATGTATATATATAGATATACCTTAGTTATTAAACTGTTCTTATCTCAACCCATGGGGGCTACATTCTTTGGATTCTCCTTCCTAACTCTCCGGGAGTTGGGGGAGTGAGGGGGGGAGTGAGTTGACGAGCTGTGCAGTTTGGTTTTCTTCACTTCTTCCTCTCTGTGGCCTCAAGGAGCCTTTGCACAAACTCCAATGTGTGGCTCTGCAGGTCGGGGAGCAGCACCGCAACCAGGACTTCTTCATCCAGGCTGTAAACGGGCAGCATGTCCAGGATCATGTGTCAGCATGAACGCCTTCAAGCTGCCCACGCCAAAGAACCGCCCCAGCTCCTGCAATAGCCACGGCTTGAGCAAGAGCAGCAGCTGTGGGTACCTCTGGAAAAGGGTCTAGGGCTGTCACCATGGGCTCTCCACCGTATTTGCCACTGCTTCATCCTCAGCTTGAATCTTGGACAACAATGCCAGACACTTTGTGGGATGTTCAAATGTTTATTAAAAGATAGAGGAAGGTTTCTGGTAGATAAATGCAGCCTTCTGGTCCCCCATGGTTTCCTCCAAGTAAGTCTCATATGTTCAAAGGAAAAGTATCAGTGCTATCTTTAGTGGCTCATTTTCACTCACCTTTGCTTATTGCAGCTGATGGCTTGTAGCTCAGGAGTCTTCCAAACTTGTGGGCAGACAACATCACTGTGTTCTGTGGAGTTACATGTGGAGCCCAGCAGCTCTTTTTATATTTTCATATACATACTCCTTTGTGGCTAAACCAGGTTTTGAACATACATTTTATCAGGAGCATTTCCATCCCTTTCTAAAGCAGCGTGACTTATAGCCTGCTTCAGCAGAGGGCTGGGCTTGGAGCAGCACTGCCATGCTGGGACTGCTGTCTGCATGTATTCAAAGCTTCAGGCTTGACTTCTGCTCTCCGTTCTCTGCCTAATCTGTGTCTGTGTCAAGGATTGTTCTTTGAGCAGTCTATGCTACCCAGTGGGCTATGATGTTCCAGGTCGACATCCCGGTGTACCCTGCACTTTGTATTTTATCTACGTGGATTCTTATTCTGGTGCTTTCCACAGCATTTCTGGATAAGCAAGCCTAGTGCTACCTATAAGCGTTATGCTACTGGTATGTCTGTTCCCTCCAGAAGATTTCCTAATGTCAGTGTGTGTCCGTAGTAGGAATGCTTAATACCTCTTGAAAGACTGGGCCAGTAAGGGGTTAAGTTTGGGTATGGAGTTCTGCATTCAGGAGGTTCTGCCAAATCCCAGCTGATGCATCTAATTTGCTAAAGAATGTGGCTTCTGCTCTCTCAGCAAAGATTTCATTCCTCATGGGCAGTGGGAAACTTGCCCTTTTTATGTTATTGTTCACCAGCTTAGTATTAAGTCTGAGACAGACAGCTTTGTACTAAGAAGAGAAGCCTTTCTGTTGGTCCCTATATTCTTCATTCTCTTGTAGTACGTGCGTATGTGTGTTCTTGAGGCATTTGGCCCTTATTTAGCCCCTTCTCACACGTGAGGAACTCTTTGCATGCGTTAGGCTGCAAGTATATCTTACACATTGGGAGGAAACCACCCGTTGAGTGTAAACACATCTTTCAAACAGGTGGCTTCCTCATTTACACCCAGTGGGAGCTTCTTAGCAGTTCTTGCTCCGCAGGAAGAGTGCGATCTGTTTAGAGAGGGTCAAGTATCTTGTAAATGCCCAAGTCCAGCAGGACTGTCACAAACTCATGTTTCAATGTTTTCTCTGTCTCCTTTTCACTTCTGTTTCACACTTTTGCAATACTGAAGTCTATTCCTCCCTCTAGAAGCTCAGTCTTAGGCTGTTCATGCTAGCATCCTTCTGTAAAGTCTGTTCTGCCAGGTTCCTCCCTGCTAGCTAAAATCTCTTTTTTTTCAGTTTGGAAAGCAGAGGTTTACCTGTAACCTGTTTTCTGTTTCCTTGTGCTTTTTTTGAGAAACTGAGGGAAAGACAGTGGCTTTAAAATAATCAAAAGAAAAACTGTTAGAAAGGGTCAGCCTAGAAGGAGTTTAAGGTTTGCCCTGAGAAGGTGGCTCATTTTGTGATATGATGTTCCTCACAAGCTTGAGAGTTAACATCCTCAAAAGAATCTGCATTTTAAGTTAGGTTTTGTACATAGTATTGCCTAGAGAAAGCAAATACCCTGAGGTTGCCCAACATGCACTTTCCAGGGAATTATCTTTTCAGTGTGCACTTCTTTCCCTTTGAGCCCAGCAGGTTTTTTGGTTTGGTTTTGTTTTTAAATTTGTCCCATATTGATTAATCTGTTCCTCTTCTCTCCCCTGCTACTCCATGAGCCGTTTTTCTTTGTCTTCCTCTAAGTTCCCTACTCAAGTTTGCCCTCTGTTTTCCCCATCAGGCTTTTGGTTCTGCCTCCCCTTCTTATCCATTTTATAGCACAGGACTGGTTTTTGGTATTGTCACAGCGTGCAGGAAATCGCTGTAGACATGATGGCTTTCTGTGGTCTGCATACCCCTGGCAGATGGAAATAGTATGAAATATTTGTTGTCATAATAAATATTTTTTTTAACCCGTCATGGGACAGATGAAGGACTGGAGGATCTCAGCTATAATCTCACTAATGTGGTGGCCCCATCCATGTGATAAATTTATCTGTTCCTCCCTCACTCTGCCCACTAATCAATCTCAACCAGGACTTCACTGTTAGGAGTGATGAAGCAGCTTCACTGGATCGTGTTTGTAGTGTGCTCTTGTCACAGATGGCTAAAACAAAACTAAAAAAGTAGGAGTTTCTGTTGTTAAATTGCCAGTGACATATAGTTTCCCACATGTTGAGGATTCGTCTCTGGCAATAGACGGCAGGTGTACAAGCCCTTGCATTCTTGCAGATGAAAAAGCAATTTTAAGTGATTTTTTTGGGGTGACTTTTAAGCTGTATTTAAGATACTTTTTTGCCTTTCATGTCATGTGAAACTGGTCTCCTCATTTGAAGACACAGCTTCACTGTTCCCACAGAGAGATTCATAGAACAAAATGCTGGAATAGTTACTCCATCATCACAAACTGCACAATGCACATGGATCTATAGTAAAATTGAATGTATGGGGTTGCTCTGAGGCAGTATCTACCCCATTCATCTTACCACATGGGGGTTGCTAGCTCAGGATCAGGAAACATTTCTGTGTTTCTGGGAGGTACCAGTGGCTTCACCAAGTGCCTGCTTGTTTCATCAACCTTGTCCTGTGTAGTGAAAGACAGTACCAAAAAGCTTGTGTGTTTGGAGTAGATCATAGAACCACAGAATGGTTTGAGTTGGAAGGGATCTTGAATATCACCCAGTTCCAACCCTGCTGCCACAGGCAGAGACACCTTCCACTAGACCAGGTTGCTCAAAGCCGTGTCCAACCTGGCCTTAAACACTGCCAGGATGGGGCAACCACAACTTCTCTGGGCAACCTGTGCTAGTGCTGCACCCCCCTCATAGTAAAGAATTTCTTCCTGATATCTAATCTAAATCTTCCCTCTTTCAGTTTTAAGCCATTCCCCCTTGTTCTGTTTCTACCTGCCCTTGTAAAAAGCCCTCTCCAGATTTCTTGTAGGCCCCTTTAGGCACTGGAATGAACCACTGAATTTCAGTTGGAGAACTCAGAGGTTTTGCACCATAGCACAAGAGCAGTCACCGGCTTTGCTGCTGCAGAAGTTTCTGCTTGCACTAGTACTGTTGTGGCTGGTTTGCAGATACCACATAGGTTGCATCCCCAGTCTTTCCAAGGCCACAGGTAAGAGCAAAAACTGCTAGCAAACAAAATAATCCTTGACTCTGTTATATAGAGTGGGTTGCTTTCCAAGGTCCCTGCTGAAAGGAACACAGGTGTCACCTGCAGGCATACCCCCAGCTTGAGGGAGTTTGTTTTGGCTAGGGGTGGCTGGCACACTAGGGTACTGTTAATGAAGCCATGGAAAAGGCTCCAGTTAATCATAATACAGCAGTGGCAATCACTGGGGATCAGGGTGAAAACAGTACTCGTGCAGCCCTTCAGGAGAAAGCAGCTTGTGGGAAGAGCAGGGCCCCTGAGCTCTACTGCCTTAGAGTAAAAGGTGCACTGCTTATACTCCGGACTCTCCTGTGCCCATGCTCATGATCTGCCTCCAACCACCTCACAGAGCCTTATGTCAGAGAGGCTTTATGTGCTTTAGCTCTGGGCAGCATTGGTCAAAGCAGAGTGGAAATGTCAGGGCTCCAACTTCAGTGCAGCTCCCAGCATTGCAACCGCTGCATCACACAGCCATGGGGTAGTTAGTCAGTGCTGATTGCCAGGGTAACTTGGTACTCCCCTGGATGCACTCCAGCATGGCTGGCTGCACCAAAAACAGATTAGGTGTTTGCTTCCCTCTGCTTCTGCTCAGGTCCTCTGCTCTAGCTACAGTGTGCTGTGCTAAACCTCCCAAAATATTAATGTAGGTAAATGAGATGTTTTACTCATGCTCCTGAGAAGCACGTTCCTCAGGAAAAAGCATGGACTTTAGAAAAATCCTCACTGGGTAAGCCTGAAATCCATATACTGCAGAGGACACTGGGCAGCAGGGAGCTGCTTTGTTTTTAAGGGGTCTTTCATCACCTCTCCGACTTTCCAAAGGAAAAAAATGTGAGTTATTGGGATTGATTTTATATTAATTGAGAATCACGTGGTCTCTCTCCCCTCCATTTTCCTTACCTATTCCACCACTTTTATTTTCCTATTAATAGACTGTGCTTTGCCTTTTCAACACGGTGACTGCTTTCTCACCTACACAGCCCTAGTCAATGGGAGAACTTATGTAAGGTTTGCACAGTCTGCCCCCTGTGTGTCTTAATAAAATTGGAGGGTTTTTTTCCCTAGTCCTTTAGGATTAGATTCTTCTTTCTCAAAGGCTTTTTTTGTGCCTCACAAAATTAGATCACCGCTATGCAAAACCCAACCCACTGTGATCCCAGCTTAATTGCACAATGCCTGCACTTTCTTGAATGTTGTTCCCATTTCTTCAAGATTAAGTAAGATCCAGTGGGTTGGACCTCTGATCTGCATAATAAAGGACTAGGAGGCAGTTTGTAAATCCTTCTTTTCCATCTTTATTCTTTGCAGTTTGGGACCTGAAGGCTTGAAGTAATTTTTGCTTGCTGAACAGAAACTTTATGTAATATATGTGGAGATGCTATTATGCTAATTAGCATTGTTAGGAAAAATCAATACATCTATGTCATCCAACAGCAAGGAATGATCTTCCCACAATCAGCAATTTATCATGCATTGCCAATGCAGGAGGGCTAGGACTATTTTATTCAGATAAATTTCTCATTCATTTAGTCAGTAAATCATGGTACACTTCATGATAGTCATTTTTAATGTGATTGCGTTTTGTTAAGTTTTAATCATGCATAATGGATTTTATCTGACAGTGAGGTCAACCTGTAGTCTCTTCTTCTGTCATTTGTACCTTACTGGCCCAGTATGGACAAGATCATAGCCATACCCTGAGAATGCCCCAGCCTGGGAGGGGATAGGGAAATACAGGAGCCACAGGAAGATGAGCTGTTAAGGTTGGGTTTAAGCATCTGATGCTTAGGTGAAGATTTACCCTAGGTGGAACAACAACAGATTCTACTTTCTGTATCTTTGCCTCTGAGTGTAACTGAATTTGCTTGAAAACTGTGTTTGCACGAGCTCTCCAATGACACTTCTGAGCTGACCAGTGTAAGTCAGGGATGTGGGATCACCTTTATTCCACTGGATAACCTGGTAGGGTTGCAGCTGGTGTTGCTCTTTTATTCGTAGTCCATGCTGAAACTTTTTCTTTGGGAAAGCAGTGGAAGTGAGGCAGGGAGCTGTTGTAGTTCCCAAAGAATGATGGGCCCTTTCTTTTCTTTGGTGTCTTCATCTGGAGTCCAAACTCTGCTGTGACTTACTTCTTCTTAAGCTCATAGAAAAATTCCTGTTGTCTTCATCTACAACAGGAATGTGCTCTGGATCTTCCTTGCAGCTTCAATGCAATTCCGCTGTTCTTGCTTATATTTCTGAATGGCCACGGAGTGTTTCTATTTGCTTCTTATGTATGTGGTTTGACTTGATGGTGTTCCCCAATGAAACAAACCATAATTGTCTTTTCTCTTTCCTTTTCTGGGGGTTCCCCTATGTTTTGGTCACCTCTCTCCTCCCTGCACCCCCTTACAATCTTTGCCCATTCTCTTTTCACTCTTGCCTTGACATTTATTTCCTTGCTTCCTTTTGTCAAACAAAAAGACTCTTCTTTCACCTCTCCCTATAAAGCATAGTAAGCACTCTCAGCATTATGTCCACTGAAAGGGGAAATAGGTATACAGGGAAGAATGTTACAGAGCACTGGAGATTCTGTTCTGCTTCAGGTTCCACAACTGTGCCTTCAACATGGGGGTTGAGCAGCCTCTGAGCTGCTTGGGCTGTCTTTCTTGTACAGGCATGAGTAAGAACACTATCAGTCAACAGCCCCCCTCTGACAGAAAAGATGTCATCTTATTGCCTCTCTCATCCTCTGGGATTCACAAGTCTGTGGTGACACCGTCAGGCTCAGGCTTGTTCAGCCCCTAGGACAGAGACCCCAGTCTCCTGTAGGTGCTCTTCTGTGCTCCCTGCAGCACTGCTGTTGCCCCTTGCTGTCACACTGCCACCTGTATGGACAGGGTTTTCTCTGCATCCTTTCTGTGATTGTAGTCTTCATGTGAGATCGGTATATCATTTAGAAAGGTGTTTGAGTTCCTTTGGGACGAAAGGTTCCATATGAGTATAGAATCCTCCTAATGTCCCAGAAGGCTGTCCATCGATCTTGGAACAGGCATTTCGATTCTCCCTCCAGATTCCCTGGTTTCTTTCTGTTGTTTTTCTACTGAGAGAGTGACAGTCTGGAGACTGATGACCCTTTCTTTTACCACATTACCAGAGAGGGGAGAATTAATTGTCCATGAATTTTGCAGGAAGTTTCTCCTTCTGCATAAAATGATGAGTATACCTTGTATGTGCTGAGGCTATGACTCTCCACCCTGCTATGACATCCGTGTGGAGGATGACCTGCACTTTCTAGGTCAGACTCTCTCTAGTTACACTGATGCAAGTCAGGAATATTCATTGGAGTTAACGAAGTTATGCAGAAGCCTTTTTAGAAAAGAACCATGTCTTTTGTTTGGTAAATGGGAACTGAGTAAACCTCTGGTTTTTTGTCAATATTTAAGAGACGAGAACCCTGAAGACATTTTGTATCTTAACAGGTTTTTAGTATCTCTCTCTCTCTGTCTTTCTTTGTCTCTCTAATGCAACTTTGCCTACAGCCCTATGCATTAGCAATGCAAAACAGATTTCTAAAGCCAAGGGAATCCAGGCTTTTCCAGATGAACACTGATTTGAAAAAAATAAAAATCTAGAAAGAATAAAGGTTGTCCAAGTGGCATATGGCATGCCAGTGACCCTGCTGTAAGGACAGACGTACAGGGCTAATGATAATCCTATACTGGAGCCAGATAACATCCTGAGGTTAGGAAATCAAAGCCCCATGCTTTGGCTTAGCAGAGAATTAGCATGTGGAGCTTGTTGGAAACAGGGCAGTTCTTAGACATGTTGCATTTGGGGCTTGTGGCCTTGCTAGCAGCAAGATTCTGCCTCATCCTGTGCTGGAAAATCAGACCCACATAGTTTGACCGGCAAACAGTATGTTTAGTAAAGCTTCAGTGTTTAGATGGATTAATGGGGAAGGTGTATATGGTTTCTGATAATGAGTTCAAAGAAGGTAATGTCTATTACTATAGTAACAGGTCATAAGCTGCTTGGGCATATGGTGCTTTAAAAGCTCTGTGAAGTTGGGGAATAAGTGCTGATATTCAGGACAAAGTATGACAAATTACTGTGACAGAGGCTGCAGCAGTTTGTACCCAAGGGATGTTTTCAGGGCTTTTTCACATGGGGACCCCAGGAAGCAAACTAAACCTCAGGCTTGTACAAGAGCCAACTCCACAAATGGGATTTTAATGTCCTTCAAGGGTGCACCTGAGTCCCAGCACTTGTCATGAGTGGAGCTGTAGTTCTTTGAGTCCCAGCACAGGTGATGCTCTAGCCAGTGGAGCTGGTGCCCAACCATCTGCGTTAGGATGACTCCATTGATGAGGTTTAAGGGGCGACTTCATGTGTTTGAGCACTGTACAAAGGCACGTTTTTCTTCCAGAGAGAAAGAGGAGTACATGTGATATAAATATTTCACTTCCCAATAGTACATGGGCACAGCTTGGCAATGACTGAGTGAGTCTCTTGATACATAAATGTTGTACCCTTGTTAAAAATAATTGCAGTCAGACAGCAATGAGAACCAAGAATTTTTGCATTCTCTTGCAAACTGCCTCTACCTCACCCAAGCCCACCTCTGTCTGCCCTACTGCTTGTGATTTCCCCCTCTTTCTTCTGGTTTTTAAATACTTAGTAGTGAGATCTTCCTTACGGATATTTTCTGAAAGAATGTAGGTCATGTCTTCCAGTACATAATATGGATGCCAGTTCTTGCAGACATTAACAGGGTAGGACCATGATTTTTCAGTGCCATTTTGGATGCCTTTACAACATTCAGGCTTGATTTTTAAAATGGCAAAATGATCCCCATTATAACCAGTGTCAATCAAAGAGGTGTTCGGCATTCAGATGTTTTGACCATACTGATTACATTTCTTTCTGTGTTTACTTTCATCTTCCAACAGAGGAAGAATGTGGCTACAGCAGAAAAGCACATATCTTACTCTAAAAGCAGCATATGATTTTGTTCAAAGTATTTTCAAGCTTATTTTGGAAGGAAATCTCCTGGCTAGGTTGCAGAGTGTGGATTTTGTGTTGGATCACTATTGTTCAGGAATAGGGATCTGTTCTATATTTTTTTCCCTGTGTTATATCAAATGATTTCTAAAGAGCTTATCATGATAGTATCTGGATGCAAGAACAAAATTAAGGTTATAAAAAAGTTGAAGTATCTCAGTCACTCCAAAGTTGAACTTCTTTATCTGTTTAAAAGGCATGCATCCATTTTTTTTAGTACAAGCTTTTTGAAGGACTTTGAGGCTTATTCCTTCCTTGAGAAATAAGCTTGGGTATTTATTGTTGTTTCTCTTTGCATTTTGCATTCAAATGGTGGTGTTATGAAAAAGATAATTTTTTTTTAGTTAGCCCCTGTGTATATCTGTCTCTGCTTTCCGGTCGCGTCATCTGCTACTTTTTTATCCCCCCTGCAAACAGAGCTATATTCTTTTGCTTAGAATAATGCAAATTGGGGGGAAAGATAAAACTCATTAAGATACATAACCAGGAAATAGTCCACTTATGCAATCCCCTCTTGTTTTTGACAGAGTCCCTAGAAGCTGGAGTGCAAATAGTCATTTCTGCACGCAAAGGCAAATAGCCACTGGTGAATATTTAAAATCCAGTCTGTTAACAGAGTTGCTACGTTGGGTTTTGTTGCAAGTGATGGATCACCAATAGTTTAAAATGAAGAGATTTGGAACTTCTTTTGTAAATTGAAGAGGATTATTTCATGCCATTGAGAGGCCCTGTCAGTATATAAAAGTCTATTAGCAGAGATGGGATTACATACCCAGGGATTACTTGCAATATGTAATTTACTGAACATACACAAAACTCAGACCCAATAGCAAGGATTCTCTCTCTGTGCTGCTGCTTTCAGATTAAGCGCATTGAACAGAAAACACCACTGTAACAGAATCACGAAATTGGTTTGGGTTGGAAGGGACCTTAAAGATCATCCAGTTCCTACCCCCTGCCATAGGCAGGAACACCTTTCACTAGAGCAGGTTGCTCCAAGCCCCTGTGTTCAACCTGGCCTTGAACACTGCCAAGGACGAGGCAACCACAGCTTCTCTGGGCAACCTGTGCCACTGTCTCACCACCCTCACAGTAAAGAGCTTCTTCCTAATACCTAACCTAAATCTCCCTTCTGTCAGTTTAAAGTCATTCCCCCTTGTCCTATCATTACACGCCTTTGTAAAAAGTCCCTCTCAAGTGTATCAAAGTCCCTCTGAATGGCATCCCTTCCCTCCAGTGTATTGACCACACCATATAGCTTGCTGTCATTGGCACACTTGCTGTAATACTTGCCTTGCAATTGTGGTCTCTGATCATGTTTTTGCCTTGTGAAGTATGGTTTGGCTCAGTACCTGATAAAGTTGTTTGTGATATGAATGGCTTGCTCAGTAATGGCACTGTGAAAACTCTTTAATTATTACATGTAACTGTTTTTCCATATTCATGTGAAAGATGACTTTCCTGAACTTTATGGTATTCCTGCTTGGAATGCTAAAAATGAATTTAACAGACTTGTAAGAATTGAGCCAGTACATCCATCCTTGTTCCATACTCTTGACTGCAGGTGCAGTATCTCAGGTCATACTACCGTGTTCTTCATGTGCAAAGGGAAGTTTTCAAGAAGGTGGTGGTGCCCCCAAATCCCACAGTAAGTGAGTGCAGGTTGGACAGTAATTCTCATTCCTTCTTTTAAAAATTTCCCTGCATCCTTATTGTTTTGCTCTGACTAGACAAGAATGCCCTCACATCTTCCCACAGCTGGTCAATTGAATCAGAAACACTGATTTAGAATCCCTCCTACCCTTCCCATATTCCTGGTTTCCTAGACATTGGCTGTTAGCCCCTGAAATTACCAGACCCAAATTCAGAATATGAAAAGAATACGTAATAAATCTTTCATTTCACCTGTATGTCACCTTGTTTCTATCAGAATTGTGCTTTCTATCAGAGTTGTCCTCTCCTAGCCTGCATCAGGACTTGAAGCAGCACTGGCATGTTTGGAAATCTTTCTAGTTCTGAGGATTCAAGGACTGGAACTAGGAATTGTAGCACTTCTTCTTAAATTGGTGATGTTACTAGAGAAGCCTAAATACTGTTTGAAATGAGGATGCAGCGTTTTTAAAGATGAGCAGTCAGCTGCAGAGCACAGGGGTTTTTCCTCTAGAAGAGATGAGCACTTACTGGTCACTAGAGTAGAGAAAGAAGGCTCCTGAGTGTGTCTTGGTCTAACCCCAGCCAGGAAGTAAGTACCATGCAGCCCCTTGCTCAATATCCTCCCACCCCAGTGGGATGGGGAGGAGAATGGGGAAAAGGTAAAACCTGAGGGTTGAGATAAGAACAGTTTAATAATTGACATAAAGTAAAATATAATAATAATTGTAATGGAATGGAGCAAGAGAGAGAAAGGAATAAACCCTCCAAAAAATGGGGGGGGGAACACACCCAAGATGCACAGTACAGTTGCACTACCACCTGCTGACTGATGCCTAGCCCATCCCCAAGTAGCAATCAGCTCCTTCCAGCCAGTTCTCCCCACTTTCTATACTGATCGTGATGTGTTGTGGTATGGAATATCCCTCAGGCTAGTTTGGGTAAGGTGCTCCTTCCTGGCTTCTTGTGCCCCTCCTCACTGGCAGAGTGTGGGAAACTGAAAAGCCCTTGACCAGGGTAAGCACTACTGAGCAACAACTAAAACATCGGTGTGTTATCAGCATTGTTCTCAGACTAAAGCCAAAACACAGCACTGCACCAGCTATGAGGAAGAAAAATAACCCTATTCCAGCTGAAACCAGGACAGGGTGGCAATGCTATCTTAGTAAATGCATTGTCCATCAGAACTGCTCAGGAACCCTTCAAAATAGGCCAAGTGTTTGTCAGCATCTCAGTCTTTGACATATACAAATCTTACCCTGTTTATATGCATCTGCACTCCTCTTTCTTTAAAAATGCCACTGGTTTTTGGATTTTTTTGGTTTTTAACCTTGAAAGGGTGAAGGAATCTACTGTTAAATGTTACTTTCTGCTGAATGATGCCCTTGAGTGTCTTGTGAGAGAGACAACATTTCTCAGGCATATCGTGTTTAAGGTTTGGAAGGCCCTTTTGTTCCCTCCTAGGTAGTCAGGGAGATAGGAATGTCCTTGGGCCTTTTGCCTCTGAGCACAGGATAAGACTGTCTGATAAAAGTAGGGTGGGTGGAGGGGGAGACTGAGGCATTCACAGCTGAAGTAGAAACCTTATGAAATGTTGATATTCCTTGAATATGGAGTTACTGGGTTTTCCACAGTTCTCACACTGATGTAGAGTGGGGGTCAGTCCCCCTGTTCTTGAGCAGATAGATGAATACTGAGATGTGCGTTGTTACAGTTTCCTTTTGGATTCCTCAGCCCTCACTCCCAATACAGCTGCTAAGGACCCTTCCTAAACCACAGGAGATCTCTTTCCTTTCACACACTAGGTAAGTTTTGCAAAAAGTTAAACAAAGAGAAGACTGATAAATGAACTGAGGACTGGGCATCATCTTCCAGGGTGGTGAATACTGCAGTACTCATCGAACACCAGCTGAGAAAGAAGATGCCTTTTTCTGCCTGTGAATGTCCAAGGCCTGATACCTCTAGTTTCTTTGACCTCACCTATGATGAGTGCACATCTTTTTCATTGCCAAAATTGTCTTGCTTTAGGAAAGAATAGCTTGATCTTGGCTACCTGCGATACTAGGGAATATCAGAGAGCATATAAAAGGCACAGACACAGGGAGCTTCTAACCTTTCTTATTTGTAAGCTAACATGTAGCATTATTGACAACTTTGCATCAAAATATACTGAAGTACAGAGCTTTCTATTGGGCTTGCATTGATCCCAGTACACACCCAAAAACCAGCTGCCTACAAACAAAGCACTGTCAGCTTCAACTGACCACTTAAGCTCGGCAAAAAGCTTCTGAGAAAGCTTCCAGGAGAGTGTATGTTTTCCTGGACACATGGATTCCATTTTTCTCTGTAAGGATGAGAGGCTGCTCTGTGCAGCCTGAACAGGAGAGTGGAGCAGACACAGGAATTAGAGGTTTTTTCCCCATCAGTGGAGAGCTCGTTTTAGAGTTCCACCTTGTTAAATGACTGGCTGAAATTGTGCATGATTAATGGGCAAAATGAAAATTAGATTATGTGTCTTTACTCTTCCTGTGACCTCTACTTCCTCCTGTATCAACTGCAAGGAGCCTGGGGGGAAAAAAAGAAAGGAAAAATTAAAATCCTGTATAAATAGCCAGAAGAGAAGGGGAGAAGAGAGGAAAGGTGCACAGCCCCACTGCAGATTTTATGCTGTTCCCCAGAACTCAGTTTCTGAGGTCTGAATCCTATAGTACTAAAGTTTGAGGAATTAAAATGTGGAACAAATACCAAAGTTTCAGTCTGCCTGTCAATAGTCATAATGTATGTCAGTCATCCATGTGGAACTGCATCCTGTGGGGAATTTGTTTTCCCTACTGCAGCTGCACACAGTAGATGACCTGTGATTCAAGCATAGTCAGGCTATTGGAACAAATGCTTTCCCCCTCCCTGAGGGAGGTGTCAGTGTGTTGCCCATCTCTGGACTCCTGTTTGGGCAATAAATTCGACAATAAGAGTCTTAAAGTCAGAGGGAAATCACTGCTTGGCTGCAGGCATGGGGTTCTTTGGCAGTTTAGACATCCTCCAGTGCTGCCTTGTTCTAAGAGTATGGATCTCTGCACCCACTTGAACACCTGCATGCTTGGAGGCACCAAGAGCCTGTCCTGTCAGACTGCAACGTGCTTCAGCCTGTAATATCAGAAAGCAAAGGTTTTCCATTCCTGTTACAGAGCACTTTGACAGAGCAAAATGTGTCTTGCTGTGCCCTCTACATCTTCATTTTTGGAGGGAAAAGTCTTACATAAATCCACATATTCACTTAAGATAGCTAATAGTCCACATGTTATATGAACTGTTACCCAATAACTTTAATGGGAAAGGTGGGGGGGTGGGGTGTATCTTCTTGCTACTAACACAGTAAAATTAAGAGCAGCAATATAATACCAGATTGTATGAAATTGCTAATTCCTCTCTGTTTTTTTCCATATGTGGCCATTGGGCTTGGAAACTTGGACAATGTCGTTTCATTTGAAACCTAGGTGCAAGATCCTCAGATGGCTTCTTGCCTATTCCTGAAATGCAGAGGGTTGATGGGTGAGCATGGTGCTTTGACCTACAGGAGACAAGCCATGTTTTCTAGCTCATGTTTTAGCATGGAGTTGGTATTTGGTGTCTTTGGAAGGCCTCAGATTCTGGGATGCCAATATATGTGAGAGCTTTAGTGTTTGTGTTTTGTAAAAAGCATAATCTGGGAAAGGCAAGCTTGAATCTGATGCCTGCAACAATGGACAAATGGAGAACACTGCAGAACTTAATGATAGTAAGAAGAAATAAGGCCAGAGCCATGATTTTAGGGATTTGTTTCCTGATTTTTAAGCATTCAGGGTTGGCTGCTCTGTGATTGTCTTTTAGTCTCTGTAGCATATAAGAAAAATTTTATAAGATACCTCAGGGTTTCCTATGGGAAACTATAACTAGGTCATAGGTATGCTTGCTGTGGAGGTACATATAGTTTCCTTTAAATCGATCTGAAAATGAGAGGTATAAAGGAAGAGGTAGATGGTTCTGAGCAGAGGCTCTTTTTCAGGATTGGTATGTTTTTCCTTCCTTTAATCAAGTTGTTTGTCCAGTCTTAAGAGAAATTAATAATTATGCTGATTCTGTTCCTTTTCTGTTGTCACTTGGCTGTAACTCAGAGTAGCGCAGGACAAAATCAAGGTGGGTAATGATACCCTTAATGAGGACCTTACATGACCTCCTTATGCCTAACATTACATGATTCTCAACAGGTTTGTTTGGCCACCTCCTGCCTAGTTAATGAATACAAGACCTACTGCAGCACTGCTCAGCCGTCACTCCAAAGGGTTCCTGCTTTGCTTACGTAAACCACAGTGGGAGGTCCCCTCTCATGGCCCTGTGCTGCAGGGGCACACTTGAGGGACCGAGGACATGATGCACCTTTGTTCTTTGTCTTGTTCATGTCGGTTTTTTCCCTCAACTTTCATGTCAGAGTTTTCTGTGCATATCTTGTCATCTTCTAATAGTTCCTTTTGTAAAGGGGGGGAGCCTTCTGAGGAATATGTTGTGTCAGCTAGGGCTGTCTTTTTCTACAAGGACCGAAGTGACCCACCTCTGCAAAATCATAGTGGGAGACCAAGCACTGTAGCTTTTATCTTGACATGCTCATCAAGGTCAGCCTGGTCCCTGAGAAAACTACCTGTCTCTTGTTCCTGCTGCAGTTTTACAGTGAGCTTGCAGTATGTAGTTCAGTGTGCTCTCTGTCAAAAACATCCTCTTGTTTAGAGGGGAAAGGTAGAACCTTAGAGAATTGCAGAAAACAGTGGTCCACGTCTTAAATGAGATTTTTGAAGCTCCTTCATATAGGCTACAATTTTCTTATGAAACCCATAGATTTGAATGCTTTAAACAGCAAGTTAAGGACCATAGTCTTTGTACAGATGTGACTGGTCTTGATATGTGAAAGAGAGTTAAATACATGTGTAACTGGGCATATATTCTGCACAGGTATTTTGACCAGACAGTCAGCTAATAGCTCCAAATACAATCCTCTGCCCTCTTCTATCAGTTCATCTGCCACTCAGACATGCTTAGCAAGATATATGCCTCTTTTTATGCATATAACTCTTGTTAATGCTAAAGATCATTATGAGTGTGTGTGGAGAGTTGTCCTTGCTACATCCTTTCAGGGTATTGTCCCTGAGGAGGAGTTACTGTTCTGTACTGTATGACTTGGCTGTCCAGAAATGCTTGCAAATCAAATGCTTTCATTTGCTTTTTATGTGGGGGGGGGGGGGGGGGAAGAGGAAGGGGAGGGGGGCTTCACACCTTAAATTCTCTCACCCAGCATCTTGCTTTAAAGAACAAAGTCCTTTTAGATTTGCAAGAGTTCAAAAAGGCATTCAATCACATCCACTTTGAATAATTTGGTACGAGCCTGTCTTGTCAGTTAGATAGCTGTCTGCGAAGTCTATTTTTAAAAAATGAATTTTGGTTTGACACTATCTCCTGTCTCAAAAGGTAGGGAAAGCCAGGATACCCTGAGTTTGTTTCCAGCCACTAGCAGCTGGCTGCATGACATACAGGGAGTCACTTAACTTATCGCTTTCTTCTTCTTTTACTGGTAGAATAGTTTCCCAGTGTATCTTGTCTTTCATGTTGCCCATCTGTTCAGTTCTGTGGTTTTTTGGACAAGGATTTCCATTATTCTTCCAGCAAGGCATGTAGTTGGGGCATAAGGCATAGCAAGCCGCGATTGCCTGTTCAACGTATAGCAAATGCGAGCGAAGCAAAGCAGAGCTTTATTTACACAACAGTTTCAGTCTGTGCCATGGCACTACATTAAATGCAGGAGGCTAGCAGTGATGCGGCTACACATGTTCTGTAATATGCCTACTCCATGTGTTGTTTTTCAGCCTCCTGGGAGAGCTTCCCTGCACAAGTTCTGCAATCTGAATCTGCTGTGTATTCAGTGTTCTTTTGGTACCAGCTGATAGTATAAAGGATGAATAAATTTGCTTCGTGGTAGACATGGCCCTCTGCAAATACACGTACATGTTAAGAAACTCCTCCATGTCATAATTAGCTGTCTTTAAGCCACGGTGTCATTTCACATAGTAATTAGTTCTGTTTATTTAAAGGAGCCCCAGAAAGCTATTAGCAGTTGCCAGTGGACCAAAAATGAGAAAAGATAAAAGCCCATGTATGGTGGTTATTAGTCTCTTCATCACACTAATGGACAGCTTGTAAGAAATTGGACTTGCTATCAGTGGCACTGAGCAGCAGCAATAGTGCAGGGGCATTGTGTCTTCTCACTGGCAATAAGGGCGACTTGTGGCGGCCTTTGATAGGATGCTCATTTTTATCTGCTAAGTGGGTGATGCTTGTAAAAACAGCAGTGGCCTTGTTAGCACTTGACACTAGTAGCTGTTTACGTTGACACACCACTCCACTCTTTTAAAGCTTCAGCCTCCGGTCAGATTCATTAGAGTACTTCAGATACCGATACAGCATCTGGCCTGATTTCTTTACGCTTCCTGCTCCAAGCAAGAGGGAGAGAGTCAGTGTAACCCATGGACTGTCTTTGCATGCTTGTCAGATTTACTTTCTGTGGTGAAGTAGTCCAAGGCTTTTGGAAAAGCAAATGTGGTACTTCATTTGTCTGTAGGTGCGCTTACATGAGAAGCAGGAAGGGAACTCCATCTGTAACCCCTAAGGGAGGAGAAGAAAACAGGCTTCAACATAGCGAGGTTGAAGGGGACTTTAAGCAACCTGGTCTAGTGGAAGGTGTCCCTGTCTTTGGCAGGGGGTTGGAACTAGATGATCTTTAAGGTCCCTTCTTACCCAAGCCATCCTATGATTCTGTGGGTTGTGTGCAGCTGGCCAGTAGACTCAGCTCGCAGCAGGGATGTTTCTGTAAGTCTGCTGAACTCAATAGGGTTAAAAAGAGTGGCAACTACAGCATTTACTTCTGAAACCCGTAGCATTTAATATATTGGAGTTCTTACAAGATTTCTAAACCACCTTACATAGGCTATTAATGAATTATTTCCCTATCCTGTAATTCTCTAACTTGGCTTATAAATTTTACAGAGAGGTTATTAGCTATAAAGGATTGTGACAAATGACCTGGGAGAAGGAGGGAAACTTTTAGTTAAACTTTTCTTCCCTGCCTCCACCCTTCAATTTAGCAGTTGAGCTGAGTTTTGGGGTGTGCTTTTGGTCTTTGTGAAGACGGGTACCTGTGAGGAGATCAGTGAGTGATCCCAGGCTCCAAGGAAAGGGTCTCTCCTGTAAGGGGGAAGAGGTCTTCCGGATCCCAACTGAAACTGCAGTGAATCTTAATGTGTTGAGCTGCCCCTGTCAGCTGAAATGGAGACTATAGGAAATAGTAGGGGCCCTGCCCTGAGCCTCTGTGCTGAGAATGTGTGCATTTGCTACCGTAAATCCACACACAAGTTGGAGCAGTTCTGACGGAAGCAAAGCTGCATCTCCCAAACCCTGTCAGTTTTTTGCAAGAGGCCATTGCTGACTGCAAAAAGCACCAGTCTTTAGAAAGTCTTAGGAAACCTCTGGCAGTGGTGCATGATTGTAATCCATCTAGTATCTGTCAGGGCTCCTTTGTCTGAGCTTCTGCAGAAGCTTGTTTTCAGATCTCTGTTCTTCAAGTGTCCTGGCTAATTTCTGTGTATAAACCAAGCCATTAAATAAGTAAATCCTATCTTGTCAGTACCCTCAGATTTGGGTAACATGTCATGTCAGATGTTGGGGGCTGTCCCTTAGATTTTCTTTCATTTCTGGATGCTGCCACTTGTACATATTATGTGATATAAATAATACTGCTAGGAATCTGTAGGCTGCAGGTTTTTATGGCTAAATTACTATATTACTCTCTGAATTCACACTGCTGATTTTGCTGCCTGTGCCTCACATCCTGCCCACCTTTACATGTGGCCATCCTGTCCTGTTCATAATCAGTCAGCCCTGCTCTCGGATTTCTGCATGTGGAATGTTTCTGTAATCATTCAACCTGAAGGTATGGGGGAAGGTAACCAGCAAAACATAGAAGTAAGATTTTTGCAAGCGTATTTGAGTCATTTGTCGTGAGTTGCTTGTTTCCATGGGAATTAGCAAGTGAGAGAAGACATAGTGTATCCTATTCCTTGCTTTAGCTTCCTCTTACCTTGAGTCTGGCTGCCTCAACCTGCAGGACCTATAATTTAGACCCAGAGACAACTCGGAGAGCTTGTTTTCCTTTATTATTGCAGTGACTAGATGGTGACCTGTCATGGGAGAAGAGGAACTGCCTACTTGTTAGAATAGCCCAACACTGCAGCCCAAACTTCCTCACATGTCTGTAACTATGCTAGGCCTGCCTTTGTGGTGCAACACAAATGCCCTCAGACTTTTGAGAAGCCTGGGGAGACAATTCCAGACCCTAAGGAAGAACAGTTCTTCTCTTTCCCCATCCCCCTGTACACACATACACCACCCCCTTGTCTCTTTTTAAGTCATTTATAATCAGCAGTCATGGAGCACTGGCCTCATTAGTGATATAGCCATTCCTTCAGTGCTTCAGAAATAATCATTTAGAAAAAATGCGTGGTTTTCTTCCCTTGAGAGCCTGTGAGTGATGAATTTATTTCAGTCTGGCTGTCTTGGCTGTCTTGCTCAGCCTCATCTCCATATTTATTTCAACAAATAATGCACTATGGGAACAACAAAAGACACTCTGTGAAGTGGACAGGATGGCCTGGGCAGGGAGGGGTTAACCATGGTGAAAATGATGATTGTGAAAGCTGAGGCTCCAGGGAAGATGTTTCTATTCTGAGTCATTTTTTAATGTATATACTTGGTGAGTGTTTGTGTTTGCAGAGGTTTAGAAGCCCTGGGATTTGGACATTGATTTATTCATAGGGCACCATTTAGAGAACAGACTTTGTCCCCTGAGTTGTCCCAGCCAGCGACCTTTCTCCTGAAGGGCCTCTCCCTTTTGTAACGGTGGACAGGTGATTAACTTCCTTGGCCAGCTAATGACTCGGGTCTCTCACAAGCAAGCACTGCTAATTGTGACCAGACAGGAGAGCCGGTGCACTGGGACCTGTGCCCTCACTGAATGAGGCAGTGAGCAGCCCTGGCACACTCAGCATCCAGCTGAGTATTTGCTCCATCCCCAGGAAGCAGTTCTTGCAGCTCCTGTAAACCAGACTCACAGAGGGACTTAAACTCATGTTTTCTTATTCTGCCAGTGCCTGTTTCAGTAATTAAGTGCTACAATCTGGAAGCCCAAGTGCCAAGGTCAGTGACCAAGGACTGGGAGGCATAGCTTCGGTCTCTTCCTCCCAGGGCTTCTTCAGACATCCTGGTACTGTTTCCCGGTGTGTGCATCAGAAATAAACCCAGCCCTTTCCTCCAGGTTATCACAGTCACACTAGGTTTATCTGAATAACACTAAACACTCTGAATTCCTTGAAATCCTTTCTGAGCATTGACCTTCCCAATGGGTAAGCTCTTTCTGTTGGACCACTTAGCACCCCTGCTCTGCTCAGAGCTGGCCAAATAAATGTCATTGCTTCATGCCATGTGGTTGCAGGCACAAGTCAGATATGCATGCTGTGTGTTATATTTGTAGTTTGGCATTATGGGTACTTAGGAAAAGGAAAGCTGTTAAAATACAGCCTCTCTACGTTCCTTCTCCTTTCTGCCCCTGCTCAGGACCCTCAGGATGATGTGTTGTTTCTGCTATGGGTTGTGTCTGCGTTTTGTTTGTTTCCTAGGGTGGCTTTTCTGAAGCATCTGGAACGTGTCACTTTTGCATGCATTTGTATAGTACAGATCATTTGCCTTGCTCCGCGTTTCCAAAAGGAGTTTCTATTAGATTTATTTACAGGTAGCATTTGTGCACAGAAGACCTAGCATATGACTGCAGAGATCCATGCAGTTACACATGTAGCAGCCCTGTATACTTTGTGTATGGGCACACATTCGCTAATGCCTCTTCCAGGTTTTGTTTTCCTCAGTTATCATGGCATTAGTTTGCCTAAAACTCTTCCCCTGTTGGCTTGTTAATTAATAGATATTCCTGAAGTTTTATTTTCTTCTTTATCCCTTTTATACTGAACTTTCAAAGGCCCAATTCTCTATCAGCAGAACTCTCATAGGTGAGGGACTAATATTTGAAAGCTATTTCAAGTGCTGCTTGTGGCAACCTTCCAATTTAGAGACAAATATCCCCTTCCAGTCTTTTCCATTAAGGCAAGATGATTGTCTCCTTCTTTTCATCTTGTTTCTTACTGCATTGCTGTCTAATCGCTTTGGCAGCAAGACTGTAACCAGGTAATGGGGGAATAAGTAGCAGTTGGCTTGCTGTCTTCTCCCCTAAGAAAAATAAGAGCATGTATCTGCCCTACTTTAGGGATAAGCATCATCAGCTCACGAAATCTGGGAGGGGGATATATCCAGGAAGGCTTGTAACAGTGGCATCTCTCTGTAAGCAGGGAAGGTTCCCAGGGGAGGAATTTAGCACTTTGTTCTTTCCAGCTGTTGGTTGGGAATGCTTTCAGCTTTTGCAAAGTCATACCTCCCTTGCCTTTGAAGAATCTACCCACAAGGAAGCATAGAGCCATATCTCTGAAACCCTGGGCTGGTCACCTTTATTATACAGTTAGGGAAAATGACTTAGAAAGGCTTTCATGCCAGGCAACAGTAGGGGGAGAAGGGATGGATTCAGAAAGAGAGCAGGTAGATTTCACTTTGTCGTGTAGGCCTCAAGGATACCTCTGCTTTCTGACAGAGAAACTCCTGAAAGTCTCAAAGACATTTTTTCATCTTTATTGAAGAGCTAGAAGCTTCACATTTACAGAACGGACGTCCTTTGTTACAAATTTTTCATTCCTTATTGAAACAGATATGAGCAAGAATTCATGACACACAAACTCAGTGGGAAGCAGCATTTTAAATGGGCTGATTAAAACCCCTGCCTTTTCCTATTGCTTCATTTTTCACTTTTGCCTCCTGTGATGTCACTCTTCTCCAGTTGTCATTGCTTTTACTGGAGAAGATAGAAACTCACCTTGGGTGTCCGTATACAATGTGAAAGGCAAGTGAAAACTAAAATAGAGGAGGGGGAATATAGCTTTTAATCTTTTCAGAACAGAATGAACTCAGGATCAATCCTGGGCCTGCACCTGATACGCTTTCTCAATTCTCATTAAGTTGAACTTGTGGTAACCTACTGTAAAACATGTAGGCTTCAGACACAAGAGCAGGCAAAGACACTGTGCGGACCAGCACACCCAGATGAATGATCAGAAATGATGGGTCAATATGTACAACAAAAACATAGCTGAAACTCACTTCTTCATTAAGGCAGGGTGGGTAGGAGATCCCTCTGCACAGGCAGGGAACAACGGGTGTAATTGAGGTTGCAGAATCTTACACCTAACATGTTAGCTGACTAAATCACAGTTTACACCAAAAGGTTGTGATCTTCTGTGAGCTATATGGTTGCTGGTGATATTCATTTACTACAAATCCTTCCTGTAAGCTCTTTGTAGAGTTACACACTGTGAGCTTCTTTTTCTGTAATCTTTTCTTTTGCGAGGCTGAGTTCAGTGATGGTGAGGAAAGGCAGCCTGATGTCCATGGAAAATGAAATCCTGTATTTATCCATAGACTAAGTGCTAGCTGTTCCAGCAGCAGAACCCACTGCAAGATTGAATTCAGCTCACTCAGCCTTCTCCTTCCCCTTGGTTTGCCTTCTCCGATTGCCTATTGTGCAGTGAAATTGGTAAAATGGATGTATCATCCATTCTGAGTTAGACTGACACCCTTCAGTTGCTCAGATGCCTTTCAATAGCTTTTCAGGTTTTGTCAAGTACAGTGATACTGAGCCACTTGCTTTAAATCTGTCAATGCAGGTGCTTCAGAAGAACAGTGCTTTACCTCCAAGTTGTGCAAACTATGATATATACCAACCACTAGCAGAGCTAGTATAGGAGTTATAGGAGTATAGGACTTTCTGCATCTACCCCTGGAGAAACCCTTCAATGCCTGGCCAAACATCCTGTCTGTTATGAAGACACATCTCTCTCCCACACAGACCTACAGTGCTGTTGCTGCTGCTTTCACACAGGAAGGTTAGGGTGGCCTGAATTCACAGCTCTTCCAGCATCCTCATGTCCCAGCAGAAGGCCTACAGCTGGAGCTGCCCCAGGCAGAGCCCAGGGCTCTCAGCAAGGCTGAGCTGGAGGATCCCTGCTAGACCACAACCAGGCATTACAAGCTCCATGCATAGATTACTGCCAGAGAGTGTGACCTGCGTTTCACAAGTGAGGTGACTGTCAGTATTCATTCTGGCCTTAAGAAGTGTTAGAGCCTTTGTCAGGATAGGAGAATTAAAACAGAAACAACAGAATGCAGACCAAAAGTTGAAGGAAGTGGTGAACATTTTAATGACAAATCCATTAAATTTTCCAGTTACTTTTACTCCCAACCTGGCAGGAACACTGGATCCTGATCCTTTTTTCCCTGTTATGTTGGTTTGCCAACAGCTAGAGAGGCCAGTTTCAATGTTGGAGAAAAACATCATGATTGCACTATTTTTCCTGATCCTTTGGCCTCAGGTGGTTTTGCTTTAAGCTGTGAGCACAAACCAGCTGCCTTCCCTTTTTCTGCATCTGCTTGTGTATTATATAAGTGAGCATAGATTAATTGTATTTTTCTTCCTCTCTAGACCTGACCATCTTGAATGGCCATAACACCTGCAGGATACAGGATGGTCAGGGATTCAGATGGAGTAATCATCACAGGACCATAGAATGGTTTGGGTTGGAAGGAACCTTAAAGATCAAGTTTCAACCACCAGCCATGGCCAGGGGCATCTTCCACTAGACCAGGTTGCTCAAAATGCTGTCCAACCTGGCTTTGAACATTTATGTCCCTTTAGTCCACAGCCAAATAGAAGAAGAAATCCCAGCCTAAAGCATACTGGCTTTCTTTAGTTTGGCTGTTGCAATATTGTTTTTAGACCTTATCAGATTTCTAAAACTTTGGCTTGTAGATGCTATAAGCAGTCCACTTTACCCTCCTTTCTTGTACACTTAGTTTTGCTTATATTTTGGGAGTAAGCAGTTCATCACACTGAGCCATTTCCGCTCAAATCCACAAGCTGTGATTGCATTAATGGAAAAGTGATGCTTTTAACTAGAAATCCCAGTACAAAAGCAGTGCCCCCAGTTACAAAGCTGGTCAGTTGGTACTGAGCAGCCAGTCTTTGTTTCTGCTCTGTGTCCCCCCTCTTAACCACATATCCATTTATTTTAATTGTCACATGAAAGTTTGACTGGTCACTTCCACAGCCCCCTTCCTCCCCAAGCACTCAGTTCAACAGAGCCACCAAACCGTGAAGTTTTGCAGGAGTCTGTGTAGCAGGGATTGGGGCTGGACCTGGGATCAGAAGTCACCAGCCCATAGCTGCTGGCAGAGCTGCTGCCTTGAGAGCTCTGCACTAGCACCAAGCAAAGCCTCTATTCCCTGAACAAAAGTTACTTTCAAACCTTTGCAGCCTTTGGCTCATTTGATGTTTAACCCAGCTTTACTGGAAAGTTTGCAGTTTTCTTGACAGACCTGCTAGGATCAGCATTTAACCCTTGTTAGCTGCTTCAGCGCTGAATGCCATTGGCTTACACATTATAGGTCTGGAAATGTGATTTTGCCTTGTGTTCTCTGACTTGCAGTCACACTTGAATGCAAGGCCCATTTTTTTATGTAGAGAAGTTGAGGAGAGATGCATTTTATTGCAGCTCCTTTCAGATTTCAGTGGGAGGTGGTGGGAGATGAGAAGTCCTTCATTTTAATTCATTGAAGTCTAAAATTAAATTGGTGTATAGGAGAATAGCCTCTAATAAAGCTGTAAGACCAGTAGGTAAGGAAGAGGTAAACAGCCATGGCAGAAATGCAAATAAAACAGAGGGATGCAGCTCTGGTGTAATTTCTGCTGCTGGCACACTGCACAGGCGAAGATGGGGAATGCAGAGCTCCAGGCTAGAGCAGGTATTGCAGCCCTGCATCAAAATGGCAGTGCTTTGTCAGAGCCTTTCTTCCAGAGTGGCTTGTTTTCTCTCCTTTTCCACCTGACACCAAACTGGCAGGAGAGACGCAGTGTGTTTTCTGGTGCTTTTGCCTGTGCCTTTCTCCCATTCTCCCCTCTCCATCCTCCCCCCTCCCCTACCCCCCTGCACTCCTCTGACTCCCCACTGCCCACATCGAACATGTACAGATTTTACGGTTCACTGGAGAATAAGTGGCTGTCATTTCACAGATGGGCCAGGATGTAATTAGCCACAATGCATCGAAGTAATGGAACAGATGTCTCTTTGTAAACTGAGTTTGCTGTTGCACACTCTGTGTGTGTGACCTGCCGACTGCTCCGGGCAATTCCTCCCAGCCCCTCGGCTCCCTCCTCTCTCTCTGTTGCTAAGCCAAGGGCTGAGCTCACATCAAGTGTTTGTGTGTTTGTGGGTTTGTTTTTCTGTCTTTCTCCTGCACTCATCTCTCCTGCTGTAAGGCCACTGATTATGCGACAGAGTGTTAGCAAGCAGAACCTGCATTTATCGATGGAGTCATTCAAAATAGAAAAGGTGATACCCCTCTTATGAGATAATTGGCAGTTTCAAGTTGCTCTTATTACTCAGTGATAATACACCAGTAAAATCATAAATTACTGTTATGATGCCCAGCCTCCTCTTTTCTCTCGTTTTCTTTTTTTGTTTTTTAACTGAAAATAAAATAGCTGTTCTCCCTGAGCCCTCAAATTAGTATTTACATTTTAGATAAGAGATGGGCTATTGGACCAATTACAATGTGGTAATGCACACAAGCTAACAGCAGATACGGCACTCCAGAAAGATGTCCGTCTGAATCAGCTAGGAGCTGCATTCCAGCCAGCAATCCAAACTCAAAAGGACAAGAATGGAACCTGACTTCCAGATTCTCATTTTCTAGAGCAACCTTGTATCTGTCAAGTATACGAACTGGACAAATGTCTAATTCATGGAATTTCCACCCCTTAATATTCTTGAGACATACTTTTTTTGCCTGTATCTGTGCAGGTTTTCCATTCCTTCAGTTCACTGTGTCCATGCGGCTCCCAAACCCTGTACATCTCATCACTTGCAGCTCTTCAGCTTAGCTGCTTTAACTGCTCCTCCTGAGGGTTTCCTGGCAGTGGATTTAGCTCCATTTACAGCTCAGCCAGAACATGGAGGAGCTAAACACCATGACCAGGAACGAGCTGCTAGGGGCAGAGACCTAATGGTGGTGTAGACAGAGAAGACATTTAAAGAAAAGACATGCTTGTGTTCTTGGTGCCTCTGGGTGTTTTCATTGTGCAAATAAGTTTATGTGTTGGGGCACTCCTTGTTTAATTATGTATGCAGTCCTTCTCTGTGTATGTGCTTGTATGCATGTGTGCATTTATGGTGTATTTTCACACAAATTTCCTGAAAAGCAGCATTGTTTCCCCAGTTTTAGTGACAAGGTTTCCATTAGTTCCCCTGGGTTTGATCCAGTAAGCTTAACTTCAGATTGGACATCTTCTGAGTATTAATGTATTGAATGGCATACATTCAATAATGATGGTAAAAAGACGTCTTACTTGTAGGGAGAAGTAAGTTTTTACCTTGAGCAAAAATGATGGAAGAGGCTAAGCAGCATCATAATGGAGAGCAGAATGTAAATCCTATGGATATATTAAACCTCTTAGAACAGTACCGTAACTGAGAATAACTCTGCAAAGCTTAACTCTGTGAACAAGGCATTGATCTTCAGCTCTTCAGCACATGGAGTGGTTGATTAAAGATTTCAAAGGACACAGGCATTTGGGGTTGGTCTGCAGCTTCATGTATACTTCTTAGAAAGAAAAGCTATAATGAAACATGAGAGAGAAATAGCAATCCAGTTGGTGCCAGCCCTAAGGAGCAAATCCCTTATGCAGTGGGTTTCTCTATCCTATCATGTGCTCATAAAGCTCTTTTTACTTGTGTGGACACATGCACTGAGCAGTTCCCTTGCTGGCTTGAAAGTCAGGAAGCACAGAACCTACCAGTCCTGCAAACCCCATCATGGACAGCACCAGAGCTTTTTTAGTAGTCTTTACATTCAGGTCTGCTGGGTACGTGCACAGGATTGACAGTGTTGGAGAAGTCTTCTGAGGCATACCAAACTGGCAGCAAATTTTATACACACAGTACTGTGTGGATTGCTCTGTGTCAAAGACCACGTTATGAAGCAGGAGAATAACTTGTTTTGGAGCTTCAAGTGTGGCTTTTCATTTCTTTTGACAGTTAATAGCATCAGCAAGTATCATGGAAGGCACCTCAGGGATCATCTGGTCCAGCCTTCCTAGGCAGAGCATGACCTAGACTAGATGTTCTAGTGCCCTGTCCAGCTAAATCTTAAAGCACTGGGGAATCTACCACTTACCTTGGAAGATTATTCCAATGGCTGATTATGCTTGTTATGAAAAGTTTTTCCCTTGTGTCCAGTCGGAATCTGCCCAGGAGTAACTTGTGCCCATTAGCACTCCTTTTTTCCGCTTGACTCCTTGTAGAAAGGGAGTCTCCATCGTCTTTGTTGCCATCCTTTAAATACGTGAAAAAACCTGGAGAGTTTCAGCAAGAGGTATTTTGTGAGACAAGGAATATAGGGTTTCAACACTGGAGACTTTATTTTTCAATGGCAGTGGTGGTTGAAGGGCAGCATCAGAAGGAGAAATGATAGTAGCTGAGAGACTCTTTGCTCCATGGAAGACACCCAGTGATTCCCAGGGCTTCCCAGCTCATGGTGTCTCTGCATGTGGTGGTAGGATGGAACTAGATGATCTTTAAGGTCTCCACTAACCTAAAACATTCTATGATTCTATGACATACAACACAGTGTATTTTATAATCTGTAGTAATATTGTTAGGTTCCAAAAAACAACATGTTTCCATTCTTGTATACAGTGCTTAGGAAAGTGGGGGACAAGAAAGGCAGCTAAAGTGCAAGCCTTTAGCTTTGTCACTGGGATCCCAGCAAACCTCAGGGATCCAGCAGGACCTACATCTGCTTCTGGCTAGGGGCCTTCACAAGGTTGCCTGTCCAAGCTGGGACTCGTTCTGACATCTTTTGGATGAAACAAGACCAGAATAAGGCATTGGCTATAGTTCCACTTGTGGCACAAACCACGTTCTAACCAGTCTCCTGAAGAGACAGATATGTGCAGTTACCATGGGTGATTTGAAGTCTGACACCACATTGGTTTTGTTGTGCTGCTGTTTTAGGTCACTGCTTATTTCTGCGTAGCAAATAGGCACTCAGGAGAGGAAGGCAGGAGAATGCAGCCCAGACCTGCAACCTCGCTACACAGGCTGTCGCCAGGAGCTGCACACAGGGTTGGGTGTAAGGGTGGCACTCCCTGGCTGAGCCTTTGCTGTCTGCGGGCAGATTTACACCAAACTGGGTCAGGGCTGTGTCTCTGCAAACCTCATGTCCACTAGGGAGGACTTCCTGGAGCCATCTGCTTCCAGCTTCTTTCTTTGGGTTTTCGTGGTTTTTTCCTTTTGACACTCAAATTGCCTCTATGCCAAGGCACATAGTATGGAGAACAAGCTATGAGGGTGATGAGGCACTGGCACAGGTTGTCCAGAGAAACTGTGGCTGCCCCATCCTTGGCAGTGTTCAAGGCCAGGTTGGACACAGGGGCTTTGAGCAACCTAATCTAGTGGAAGGTGTCTCTGCTCATGGCAGGGGGGTTGGAACTGGATGGTTGTTAAGATATCTTCCAACCCAAACTAGGGCTGGAACTAGATGATCTTAAAGTTCCCTTCCAACCCAAACCATTCTATGAAATCCACATATTTATCTCACCTAATGACTCTTAAGCCACATTAATGGGAGAGAAAAGTTTGTAATCTGTTATGATTTTTCAATTAAAAAAAAAAATCCTGTGGGTTGCTTGGGCTTCATTCAGCATTGTTGTCTGCGTGGCTCATCTGTGATGAGATTGATATGTGCAGGGTATTTCTGGCTGGTTTCATCTGACCCCTGCCTTTCAAGAGACAAAACTTAAGGTTTAAGCCTTTCCAATAAAGAATGGTTCCAAAGCAGGTAAAACAGATTGATTGAGCTTTTCCTTTCCCTTGTTTCAGAAGAACCAAGCGTTGTGCTAGAAATACAGTGTTAGGGGTATTAGGGAGCAAGAGGGACTTTCTGTCTGGGTTTAGATGAAGGCAGTCTCTGGCAGCCTAAATTCAGAGTGGCTTGTCATTCCCTCAGAAGCAGCCAGTTGTGCAACGTTTGGGAAGGTACTGTACAGCACTAAGTGCATATGACAAAGAGGTATGCCTACTAAACTCTTTTGAAATATCCAATTTATTTGACAATTGACATTTTTACTATGTAAACAGTATCTTTCTTGCTCCCAAAGTCCTTTCTCAGGCAAAGCTCCTGATGACCCAGTAGAATGAAGGCGGATTTGAAACCATAATTACAGCTATGACTCCTAGCACAGGGTGCTTTAAGTGTGTTACTTGATTTAAAATGAACAGCAGATTATAACCAATATGCACAGATGTGTCTACAGATTCCTATGTCAGTTCACATACCATCCCAAGATGGTAGTGTTCTATATATACTGCTGATGTACCATGTATGTATCAGGGGTAAACTGAGGCAGAGGGCAGTTAAGTACCCAAATCTGTCCCCAGCACACACCAGTGAGGGTCATAAAGTGTGATTCTGTGGTTCTGAATAGTAGGCCTTGTGTTAAATGGGGAGGATCATGACTTGTCACCATTATTTAATATTTGGGTTGTGTCAGCGGGAAGAGCTTGCCTGCACATACCTCTGCTGCCAGGTTGGCAGTGAGTGTGTCTATAGACAGGGATTCTCTAGCTTGTTAATTAGTGGTGGGGTTCCTGGCACTGCGGTGTCAGGGACTACTGCTGCGAGCTGGTGCGTGTACTGTGAGCAAAACCACTTAGCCTTGACAGGAGGAGTGCAACCTGGGTTTGGTGTGAAGGTGACCTGGGAGAAAACATGCCCAGTGCTCATACTTAGGTTGGTGCTCAAGTGCTACAGAAGACTGGCATGACCTGGGCTCCTCTGTAGCTTTGACACATTTAAAAGTGTGCCCCTAGGTTCCAGGGCAGCTTTATATCCCTTTGAAAAATGTGGTCTGACCCTTTAGGGCAGTGGAGTGGCCTGGCTAAGATGGGGTTAATGTGAAACTGAACTCCAGAGGCTTTATGCGAAGCAAAGGTCCTGCTTGCTGTGCTGAAGGGTGCTGGGTGCAGGCACCCTGGAGGAGGCAGCTCAGAAGCCAGCCAAGGCCTGTGTTGACAGAGTAGATGAATGCTGGGTGCAGGATAATAGTCCATTCAGACAATCATTTGAGAACATGCATTTCTCTCTCTCTTTTTTCACATCTGACTGGTTATCTATTGCTCCTCTTTACTGCAGTCTTCTTGTAGGGCTTCATAGCTTTTGAAGGTATAAGAATAGGGCTCTCTTTTCCTCTCTTTTTTTTTTTTGTTTCTGTCTTTTTTTTTATTGCCTTGAAGTAATCACCTATATTTGGGTCAGTGACATGATGAAAGATGTTGATGTGTTTTTACCTAAAGCTGGAAATTGCCTTTCCGGATAGCACTGAATAGAAAAAAGCTAATGGAGCCTTGTTGTGCTTTCATTGCTTTTGCAGCAGTGTTCATGCTTTAGGGCTACAGCACGCAAAGCATCCTTCCCCACCGCACAGCTCTTGGCTTTCAGCTCCCACTGCATCCTCCAGTGTTTCCCCTGCATGGAGTGGACTCAGAGAAGGGCAAGGGGAAGGTCACAAGAAGTTGTTTTATCCTCCATCTACCTGGAGCAGGCACCACTAGCTCTGCCCTATCAAGTAGAAAACGTGGCACTGATAAATCCTGTCCGCTAAGGAGCTGAGCCTCTTTATTATGCAAGTGCTCAGTCAAAGAAAGTAAACAGACATCTCCTTCTGCAGGGAATTACTAGACAAATGTCTCCCCTTACTCTCCTTCCTTCCTCCTCCCTCCCATTTAAGAGTAGGAAATTCTGCTTGCTTTATTTGATAAAGAGGAGGAGGGGAAAGGACATGTACTGAATCATGGTTAAGCTGCTGTCTTCTACTCCAAGACCTTTCAGTCTAGATGTGCTTCATTAGTTTGATAAGCAGACACCAAAAAGGGGGAGGAGTGCGGGGTTTGCATGAGGGGATCTGCCTAGGGGCTGCCCGGAGGTTTAAGAAGATGAACTGCTAATGATGTTGAAGCTGTACCTTTTTGGGACCTCGGCTCCTGCAGGAAAAATGGGCCCTTTTCACTAATTGTGTTGTGCTCAGTAGTGTGATGGAAAGGGACTCACAGGGGAGTGAAACGGAATGAATATTGGCTGGGCTCTGCCCCTGAGCAGCCTCCTCTCTGCTCCTCCCCCAGTCCAACTCATCTCTTTAGCAGGGTATCTGGCATGAAGTCATCCTAAATATCGGGAGATAACATTAGGAAAAGAGATTAATTTGGTGGGTCATTTATTTGGACAGCCTGGCGTGAGCCTTGCAAACTAAATGTAGATTTTAACAAATGTTGTCCAAATTGGCAATGCAAATGTTTTGATGAATAGCTACCAGAAAGACTGTGAACCTTGGATCTGGCCCTGTGCATGTGCAAACACAGGATCTAAGGACTTTCAAACGTTACTTACTCTAATCTGGTGCCAGCCCTTTTCCTCTCTGTCAGACTCATGCCTCAGAAGTGAATAACTGGATCCCCACCGTGCAGTGTGGTATGCAGTTTTTCACCTGAGGTGCTAGCACATATTTCCAGGTGTACTCATTTTCCTTTCACCCAGACACCGCCCCAGTTGAGCAGGTAAAGTGCAATTCCCAGGTGTGCCTGTGGAGCATTGCCTTTCTCCTGCACCAGCATCTAGCCCAGCTCAGCTAACTCCAGTGTTGAACTGTCAGCGTTTTCAGCTCATAAAGCCTGGCCTGGTGTTTTGAGGCTGGGGGGCTTGGTGGTGCTATGCCCCTTTCCAGGCTCCTGCCAAATGCCACTCCACTCAACCCCATGTTGGCTGGGCACCTCCTCCCATGGGCAAAGGAGCCAAAGGCAGCTGGAGGTGCTGCTTGACACTCAAGCCCCAGCTATGCATATTACTGGGCCTCTAGGCTCCAAAATTACCTTTTAAACTTAAGCATAGCATAGTCTTGATATTATATATCCCTGCCACAATCTGTGGGTAGCTAGTCAGCTATGGACAGGTGGGAATCGCCTGGAAAGCTGTTCAGTAAAGGAGACGGGTGAAACTTCGGGAAACAGCTGGGTACCCAGGCAACTGCCACAAATGTAAGATGTCCCCACTGTCAAGGAAAAAGAGCATGAGATTTGTAGTGTCTCTGGAGCACTCCAGCAGCATGGGAGTGGGCAGCAGGATGAAAGCAAAAAATGATGTTTTGATTTTGTTTTGTTTTGTTTACTGGACAACATCTACTTGATGTGCAGCATTCCCTGCTGCATGCTGTTGCAAAGACTGCATGTAAAAGGAATGGGATAAATGCACAAGGGAGAGGTTTGCAGTTGAGAACAAGAGTGTGCTAGATTGACACAGACTCCAGCACAGGATGCTCTTAATCCTCTGATTGCTGGAAGCTGGGAGGGATCCCAGGGGAAGGCTTGCTGTATATTCATCCTTGTTCCTTTTATGCTTTCCCTAGGCATTCGTGGTTGGTGACTGTCAGAGATGGGGGACCGGGCTAAGAACACCTTTATGTGTAAAACCATTGTGTTACACTGACAGGAGGAGGGTGGAGTGAATGCCTATGTCTGGACATTTTGGGATAACATGGGCAGCACAGGGTGCAGAGCAGAACTTTATGGAACTGTTGCTGGTTTTAAGCAGTCCCATACGTGACTTCCTCAGCATCCCTTTGATGGGGATGGTCAAAGGAGTTGCTCTGGCAGACAGAGCAATAAATGCTGATGTTATGTGTGTTGTAAACCACTTCACAGAGAGAGGTGAACATTTCCCAGGGTGTGGTGTGGCAAGGCTGAGAGACAGACTGTTTGAAGTTGTGACCAACTGCTTCTCTTCCTTTCTTTTTGGAGGCAACTTGACATAGTGGGTGACACAGACAACCACAACAGTAATCTCTTAGTCCAAAGGTTATTCAGGAGGCTTTGCCTGCCTTCCACCTTGCTGTCTTCTGCCTCCTCTGACGCTCAGAGAGGGACCTATCATGGCAGCTGGTGGCTGCTCCCACAGAAACTTCTTGCCCAGTAGCACTGCCGCTCCTCCTTCTCACACATCACATGTTGTGTTTGCACCTCTGCCTGGACCAGAATCCCTCTCTGTCAGATCCTAGCAGGAGCAGTGGTGTGGAGAGGGGGTAGGATCACCCCCGCTCATGGGGGGTGTAGGGCAGTCTATTCCTGTAGAGAAAACACGCATTGCACGGGGTGGTGGAGAGGGGACTGTTCCTTAGTCCCTGTAATTATACCCATCTGTTACTTCCCTGTCTCCGCCGCCGCCGAGGAAACACACAAAGCATCACGAGTGTGATTTAAGCCCCTGGAGAATACAATGGATTCATTTGAAGAAGCCGAGCTGGCCTCTAAGGCCCTGCTTTTACTGCCCCACTGCTGCACGCTGGGCTATTGAGGGCCGCTCTTTCACAGTGCCATAGGCTCTCGCTGCTTGGTCGTTATTAACTCTGTGCCTTTTTTGTTGTTTCTGCTGCTGTTGTGAGACTCGTGCAGAGGGGACGATGTCAGAGCTGTTCCTCCTTTCCCTATCAAAGTGACTGCTTTGGGAGTTCAGTGCCTTCCACGTTAATAGAGCTGGTAAACTGGGTTTGAATCGCAGTCATTCTTGTTTTCTGTGCCCTCTTGTCATTGCTGTTGACTCATCAGGCTGAAGTGTCTGAGCTTAATTGAAGCAGTAACAATGCAATCAACATTTCTCTCTATTTTTATCTATATCCCCCCCTCCCCTCTGGTTTTTCTGCTGCCTGACATGCTATTTCTGGGGCTGAGAGTTTGGCAGCCTTGCAAAGGGTTGCACTGGGAGGGGACTGAGCCACAAATGGAGCAAAGACCACCAAAGGTAACAGGGGTTCATTCTTTTTCTCTCTGATACTGAACTTCTTTGCATTATAGTCATCATTCTTGCTGTACTCCCCTTGTCACCTCCTCCCCCCCCCCCCATCATCTTTCCTGCAGTGTGGCGAAGGACTGGGCAGAGGGAAGCAATTCTACAGTGGGTGTATGGATGCACCTAATTAGCATAAAATTAACATAAAACCCTTTGTTCTGCAGAGTATCTAGCTCTCTTCCTTTATCGAAGTGATGTGACCAGAGGCAGGCAGGAGTGACTGGTCTTGGTGAGATCTTTAAGAGATCAATGGTGAAAATGCTAGCTTGGTCTTTGATTGCCACAGTGTTCCCCATGACTTAAGGAGTGCTCCTGCCAGCTGCACTCTTCTGTGGCAACCATTCTGCAGCAGATGACTGATAGTCACATTTCCAAACACAGGTTTCCAATGTTAGAGAGCTGTCTGTATAAAAGTAGCCTAATTTGTCAGGGATGCAAGTCCTTGGAGCAGTAATATCTTTATCAAAGATGCTAAGAGCTCAGAAAAACCCACCACTTTCCCTCACATACTCAATTACAGGCTCTGAGATGTGACTGCTCTTGTGTTAGCTTTGAGAGCAGGGCTAGGTAGGATTCAGGTGCCACCACTGAGTGTGCTGCTTTGACCAGGATAACCATGCTCTCAGCATCTCACATGGCCAACCAAAGGGCCTGGTGCAGTGAGAATCTTTATTGAGAGTGCAATAAGGGACAGAGCCACAGCAGTCAACTTCCACTGACTTCTTAACCTTGTCTTTCTTCTCCTCTTCCCTCTACAAGTGCAAAGAATGTCCTGCCTGTGTCAGCTATTATTTCCCCCAGCAACAGCCAAAGAACATGCATCTGCACATCATCCAGCGTACCATTCAGCTGTAGCTGCAGCATTTGTTACCGTACCACTGGGAAGCTAGAGAAGCCAGTGCAGCTGAGTCAGGGACTTGACAAAGGCACATTGCCACTTTGCAGAGAGGCTTTACTCCCTTTTGCTTTCTTGGTCCTTTTTCCATGTTGCTTCTGCAATGCCAGGTTTGCCCAGGGACAGATAGAAAGCCTAGAGCTGGGAGAGTGATTTCAGGGCACAGAATCACAGAATGGTTAGGGTTGGAAGGGACCATGGAGTGAACAACACAAAGCTCAGCATTTCTGGATTTAGTGTAAAGTGCTGCAATTCATCCCAGGCCCACCATGGAGACTTTCTGAACCATGGCCATTCTCTTTGCACATAAGAGCATTCATGGGAGTTCTAATGTGCTTTGCTGCATGAGCATTGAAATACAAAATCGTTTTGCCTGTGTTCCTGAGAGTCCCTAAACAAGTCAGGTGCTCAGACCTGCAAGACAGTTTGCATTGAGTATGTGGCTATGGCAGTCTAGTGATCTCCTGTGGAAGCTGAAGAGCAAACCAGGTCTTTGAAAGGAAGAATGGTCTTGAACCGGTCTGGCCCTCTCTCTTGTGTCCACACTTCTGATGCCTGCACCCAGAGGGTGCAGCGCAGTTTGAGTGGGCACAGTAGCAAGAAACAAACGGATCTTAAAGGCTTTGCAACTTAAAGGGTTTGCCTATAAATAATAAATTTATCATAAATAAATAAAATAATAAATTTGCATATACAAAGAGGGTGGTAAAACAATGAAATAAGTTGCCCAGAGGGGTGGTAGGTGCCCCATCCATGGCAGTGCTCAAGACCAGGTTGGACGGGACTTTCAGCAACCTGGTCTAGTGGAAGGTGTCCCTGCCCATGGCAGTGGGGGTTGGAACTGGACGAAATTCAAACTCCCTTCCAACCCAGACCATTCTATGATTCAAAGGGATGCCAACTGGCTTTAAAATATCTTTCCTTCTGAAATTGGTTAGGGTTGCTATTGTTAATGGCAACACCTAAGGTGTCAAAGAGAGAAAGTATGTAGGAAAACAGTAGGTTTTTTTGGTTTGGTTTTTTTTTCTTTTTGCTGTTTAATGTCTGGGTGCACTTAGCAGCACACATGTGTAGTTGATGTCCATGTTTTCCCTATGTATGTTTAGCTCTTCTGTGAAGTGATGGCAGGAAGAAAATCATCTGAAAGTAAGAAAATATCAGTAGAAAAAAAGCAGGGGCTAAACAGGGGCACCTGGGAGGGATAATTCGGTGAAAATACTTCAAACTTGTGTCTGGGAAATGCCTGGATATCAGGTTGACAGAGTCCTTTGCAGTGAGACACGCCTCTCCTTTGTGTGAACTATACCGCCCTGCATCCTCTTTCTGTCATGTTGGGAGTATTGTGATTGGACTGCTCATCTCTATTTTGTGATCTTTTCCACTTGTTTAAATTCAAAATTAACATACTCTTCCCCTCCCACCCTGCGGTACAGGCAGAAACTGCTGCTTTGTATCCAAACCAGAATTGTTTTTAAGGCAGTATATGCACATCTAGACCTCTCAGCATTGATGCTGTAATCTTGCGTCCTCATGTTAGACTTTGCCTCGCAAATATATATATATATATATATATACACAAAGCCCAAATTGTGTAATCTAGAGAACAAATGCTTTCAAATATATTGGAAGGGTGTGCAAGAACCAGCCACTAAGCGAAGGAAGGCAAGAGGCAGCTGACTTTGTAAATAGTTGTTAATACCTCTTGCTGTTGGCAGAGTCTGAAGTTTTAATCAGCTCTGTCTGTGTGTCTGTCTCTGCCTTCTGCGCTTGCATTCCCTTTGTTGGCGTGTTTTTGTGCTGTGCCATTTTTGCCTGTAGCCACATGCCTGTTGGTGTGTCTCTCGTGTGTGCGCCTCGCTTCGGCGTGCGTTTGCCTGCCTGCTCCGTACGGGCTCTGCTCCGGTGTGTACCAGCATGTCTGCCTGCGCCTTGCTGCCTGCGTGGGTCTCTCTGAGTCAGCCCATGTGCCGGCATCTGCCTCCCTACACAGTCCTGACTTTTAGTATGCGCATCTTGAAGCACGTCTGCCTGTCTGCCTGCACGCACCGGATCCCTCCCTGTGCATCTGTGCCTCGGTGTGTTTGTGCGCCTGGCCCTGGTACGGAACATGGGAGGGTTTGTGTGTGGTGGGGCTGGCAGCGTTTAAACTGAATTTGGTGACTGTGCTCTTGTTGAGATGGAGACTCCACTGCTTCCTTCTGTCAGCCTAACACATGCTTGTACCCGGGAGGAAAAGCTGTTGCCTTGGTGGCTTCAGTGAAGTGAAGTAAAATGTTGTTTCGAGTCGGTGGGAGTGGGGATCGTTCTCAGATGTCAGCTCCTTAAAACAGCCTCACTAAAAATGGATATAGAGAGAAGAAAATGGATTTTTCTCTTACAGCAGGAGCTTGTACCCTCTGCATGGTGTTGGTTCCCCCCCTCCCTTACCCCCTAGATCCAGGCAGAATGCTGTGCTCCAAAGGGAAGAAGGTCTTTAAAAACAAAACAAAAGGCAGCTGTCAATTTAATCCAAGCTCCCTGATAAAATTCCAGCAGAGTTCCTTTTTTCAGAGATGAAATAAGAACCCTGGCAGGCCCTCTTGACTGGCCACATAAATCATTCGTGGTAATTGCTCTGAGAAAGACGAATGCCTCTTAGGTACAGGGAGGGGGGAATTGCAACTGCTCAGCACCCCGGGTATCCCAGCTGGAGGGGACCATGGGCCCCGGCCTCGGAGGCAGCTGCCTGCAGCAAGGGTGGGTGCTGCAAGCCCAAAGGGAGAATGTTCTGCAGAGGATGAATAGCAGGGTTTCCTGTCGCCTTTGTTGTTGGTCCTGCTTTAATCGCCCTGGAGGGATTAGGAGTCAGACAGGGGATTTTGGGAAAGAAGGTGGGAGGCTGAGAAGGAGGAGAGGGGGAGGGAAGGATGGAGGCACGGGGAAGGTGGAGAGAATGAGATGGAGGTGAGAGGAGGAAGCAAGAGATTGATTTAAGTGACTAGCATTTAGTGCACTGGTGGCACAATTTCAATTAGCTAATACCTCCTTGGGTCAGTGCATGACTCTGCATGCTCCTTGTCACTTGGATGAGAAGCGGAAGGGCCATCAAAAGCATAGCGCTGGGGTCTGGTGTCAGCTTGCCGGCTGCAGCAGTGCAGGAAGACAGCTGCTCTGGGAAGCCACAGAGCTGCCATTGCTCTTTTCCTGGGCACTCCTAAAGATGGTGGTAATAAAATCACAGGGCTCCAAAGCAGCACCGGAGGAGCAGCCACCAGCCTCAAACCAAACGAAGAGGGCGCTTCTTCATCCACCCCTTTGGTTTCACAGCAGAAGCAGTTAGGGGTAGTTTTTACTGTATTTGATATGTATCTGTAACTTGCTGTTATCAGAATGATCTTAACTGTTTGTTGAACTCCAGTGGTCTGAGTAGCTTTGGGGGCATAGTGGCAACTAAGAATAAATATGTAAATTGTATCTAAGGTAAAATCAGTATATATGAACAAGGGGGCTCAAGGCAAGGGGCATGGAGAACCAGAGTGTAAGTCTGAAGATCTGGCTTCTGTTCCTCCTCTGCCACTGCGCCACAGTGTACCAGGCCTCTCTCCTGAGCCCACCATAGCTCAAATCCTGGCCAAAGCAGCCTCTAAAACTTGCGTTATATGTGGGGAATATGGGAGCTGGGCAGCAGAGCTGCAGGGTGGCATGAAAGTTGCTGCCAAGGGACCTAGCAACATGCTGGCTCACTGCATCTCACAGGGGTGCTGCTGGATCTCTGTATGAGCCTGTGCCTCATGCCTTGCTGGCAAGCAAGTATTGCTGTCCAGGGCCACTCAGTAGTGATACCTGTTAGTTTGGAAATCCAGTGTGCACCATTTGATTCTGCAGCATCCTCTTACTTTGTTGATCTCCATAGGGAAAAAGATGCTTCCATTTCCAGTGCAGTGCCAGACCTGACATTGCCTCTTTTCCTTGCTGCAAACAAGCTGCTCTGCCAATATTTCAGACGTCTCCTTCCCTTCTTTCTCTGTGGGCATGGAGCCCAGCTGCTGAGCATGTGCTTCAGTCTCCCTCCATGCAGGGCCCTAAGAGGAAGACTGAGAAACAAAATTGTGTAGCCAGTGTGGCTGACTGGCAGCTGGAGTCTCCTGGTCAAGTTGCTTGCACCATTTCCAGCAGTCCTCTGAGCTGAGAAGAGGATAAATGTGCTCCTACTGTATGTTCTCCTGCTGCTGGCTCCCAGGTGACAAAGTGCCAGGCCCTAGACCTGGCACTTGCAGCCAGCAGCATCCTTCCCTCTTGGGTCTGGCCTTTCCATGCTCTATGGGCACTCTTCCATCTCTCTAAGAAGTTGTGGTGAAAAACACAAGCATCTGCAACAGTGAGGATAAAGCGGTTTATGGGCTACAATTCTCTGTATGTGGGTGGGAATGGGATAAGGTACATGGCAGCAAATCCATAAAGAGATGGCACATTCCCACGCGCATGTTTTTGTCACACACATGTACATACCTGGCGGCTTCTGTATTAAAACAAACCGTGATCTGTGGAGCCCCTCAGTGACCTTCCCTCCTTCTCAGGGCCTTATTGTCTGCAAAGCTAGTGTGCAGCGATAGAGGAGCCTTCTCTGCCCAGCTCTCATCCATCCCTGGTCCCAGAGTCACTCCCCTTGCAGTGAGAGCAGCTTAATCATTTTTGAATCAGCTCCTGAGCTCCCATAGCTCACAGCCCAGCACATTAAGGTGAACTGGCACTGACTGCAGTTTGCCTTAATGGACTGCAGCCATGCCCGAGAGGCTTTTCCAGCAGCGAAGCTCTCCCTGCCACACAGGTAGCCCGCTGTGGAAGTGCAGTGGGATCGACACAGTCCCAGCTTCATCCATCAGCGCTTGCGAGCTAACTGTCAAACTGTAGATGAGTGGGCTTGCATGCTGCAGGGAAGTGCGAGGGTTTCAGCATCCTTCCTAAACAGTAGGGCTGAACTCCAGGAGCTCTCCTGGCCCAGGTCCCCCACTGCAGTCAGCATCAGTTAGTGTGGGGGGTTGTCCTCCTAAGTTTTAGGAAAGAAGCAGTGTAAAGGGCCAAGTGTGAAGAATAAAGTACTTGAAGTGCTAGGGATAAAGACTTTTGTATCAGCAATGGTGCCCTTCTCTCTCTCTAGTACCATCCTGCTTGTTTTCTTAAACCCTTTGGTTCATGTTAATCAGCTCTACATGAGAAGCACATACTGTTTTGCACATACAACATTCAGCTTCCTGTTCCATTTATTCTTCCAATAGCCTATATTTTTCCCTTTCTGTTCTTACCACCTTTGAAAAACATATTAAACTACATTTCCTGCTGTTTAAAAATGTGCCAGAGTTAAAAAGCACCTTGCCTTTGAGGTGAAGATGCTAAGAATCATAAAATGGAGTGAAAATATCTGCATCCCCACCCTATTTCACAGCGGCTCTCGGTTCCAAGAAGCTGCTGACTTGGTGGAAAAAATGGCAGTTCCCATGTGGAGTGATAGGGGAGGGATGATTTCCTGTACTGAAACACTTGCCAGAGGAGGTGATGAAGCCCTTGCATCGCTCAGTGAGGACTGTCATCTCAAGAGCTGCACTCCCGCACTGCAGAGTGGTTCATTGATCTTTGCAGGCTGGCATGGGCGAGCAGCCCTGGTGTGGGAAGGGGAAGGTGAGCTGTGCCCTCTCTCTAACACAGCCCCTCAGGTAGCCTTACTGAGTGCCATGCTGCACCCCTCACTGCTCCGACTGATGGCACAGGAATAGATCTGATTTCACTGGAGTGAAAGCCGGAGGGTGAGGAACCATGGGAGACCTCAGTCAAAGGGGAGAGTAAAATGGCCTGGAGAAAGCACCTAGGACTTTCTGCTGGCAGTTCCAAAGAGCAACCCCAGGGCCAGCTGCTGGATGTTTCTTTTTTCACTTATTACATCTGCTGAATGCAGGAGTGCTGCTTCAGAGGATAGCTGTCCATAAAACTGGACCAAATTCCCCCATGAGACCCTGGTTGCTGAAGTCATCATTCCTGGTACCTCTCAGAGAGCTAGGCGAGTAGTCTTTTCTGAACACAGCTCTGGGAAGCTTTGATTGAAAGTATAGAAGAGTCTACCTCTCTTTTGCAGCTGGATGTGTGGTCATCTTTCTGCTAACTGGCTGATTGTGGTCCCTTGAAGCACTGTGAATTATCATAGAACCACAGAGTGCTTTGGGTTGGAAGGGACTATAAAGATCACGCAGTTCCAGCCCCCTGCCACAGGCAGGGACACCTTCTATTAGACCAGGTTGCTCCAAGCCCTGTCCAGCCTGGCCTTGGACACTGCCCTGGATGGGGCAGCCACAGCTTCTCTGAGCAACCTGTGCCAGGGCCTCACCACCCTCACAGGGAAGAACTTCTAAGTATCTAATCCAGATCTCCCCTCTGTCATTTTAAATTATCAAAAAATTGTTTCATTAATTGCTTGATTTTAAAATAATCTTCTTCACATTTACCTGTATAATTTACTGGGGCTCTGGTTTGCACATAAACAGTTCTGTGAGGGGTGCACAGGAAATGTACGGGTGCAGAGATTTCAAGGAAATATGACTAGGTAACAGCAGTGTTGTAGGTGTGATAGTGGGTGGTACCAAAGGGGTTAATGCAGTGCTGTACACCCATCACTTATAATGGATAGTCTTGTGTGAGCAATGCCACTTCTAAAGGTTCAGAAATAATTCCCCTTCTGCTTTTGTTTCTTTTGGGAAGATGAAGCAGGGATCAGTCAGTTCCAGGGAACACAGTCAAATGCTGGCCTCACAGGTTTTTGAAGCTGCTTCTGCCTGAGCAATAACTCCGAAAAAGGGTGGTGGTAGTTCCTTCTCTCTGTCAAATATCACAGAACCACAGAATGATTAGGTTTGGAAGGGACCTTAAAGCTTATCTAGTTCCTCCTGGGCAGGGACACCTTCCACTAGACAAGGTTGCTCAAACCCCACCCAACCTGGCCTTGACCACAGCCAGGGATGGGGCAGCCACAGCTTCTCTGGGCAGCCTGTGCCAGGGCCTCACCATCCTCACAATGAAGAATGTCTTCCTAATATCCATCTTATGCTCCAGACTATTAGAAATAGGCTTTTTTTTTTCTTATTTCCACTCCTCTTACTCTACCCAAGATCTAAAATTAGGCTAAACTCTCTTTCATATATATTGTAACTAAATATCAGGGTTCAGGTGTTCCAGTCTATCTGAATCCTGCTGCTTTGGGGAAGGGTGCAGGTAGGAGCTCAGGCTGCCAGTGACTGTGCTGTGGTTCTTAGAAAAGCTCATTCTCAAGCATGCCAGCATCGCTGCTCTTGAATATTCCCTGACCTGCTTCAATTGAAAGGAGCAGGTTATACTAGTTCACCCTTGCCGTTTGGACTTCAGTAGAGTAGAAGGCACTTACACAAGTTTCTGCACTGGGTGATTTGAACAAGCCTTCACTTCTCAGTCGAAGGCAATGTAAAACAGCTTGTTTGAGAAACATGTTTGTTTCTGGCTGAAATATCTACCTTACTGCCATCTTCGCAGGTGAAACATATAGAGATGCTTTCTAAACCTGAGCTCTAGAGGTAAAGATTTGCTAGGGCTGGTAGGATCCCACAGGGTGCTTAGATACCTGTGTAGGCATTAACAGCAGCTGTCAACATGCAAGCTAATGTAATGTTATAAAGGTGAGCAGGCATGTGCTCCCAGGCCAGCTCTAGAAGCTGTCAGTAGAGAACAGGGGTTTTGGTAGTAAAAGCTGACTCCTTTTGTTCCTACAAGCTATGCAGGTGAGTCCCAGTTGCAGTGTTGGCCCTCCCTTATTTGTCCTGGACAGCACAGATGGTAAAATTGAGAGGAAACATAACTAAAAACAACCTTATATGTGGTTGGGGTCAGACAGAAACACCATACGGGCATTAACCCAAACCCCAGTATCATTTTTAACCTCTGCTGTGTGAAATGCATAATCTGGGGTTATCTTTTACTTAAATGTGAGTAATTGCTAAGCTAAATTTCCAGCTGTGACTGCAGTACTCAGATGCTGACAGATGTGTATGTTACCAGCTAACACTTGGAGAGCTAGATTGATTGGCTCAAATATGAATTCAGAGATTTATTTGAAGGGCTGTGTAGGTTCTTTGGAACATCTTTTCTGTTCAGGCTGTCAGTTCTGCCTTAAGCATGTCTGAAAGGTAGCTGTGCGCATACTACTTAGATGCAACATGGCAAGATTGCAGGTTTTTTTAAGCTATATTAAAATAAAGTTTAAGGTTTGTTTCAGTTCATTATATAAAGTCATCTGTAAGTCACAGATCTGGGAACAGCTTGGTTAGTTCAGGGTTCTACACTGACACTTCTAGTCTCTTCTCTAAAGCAGAAAGCCTCAGAGTCTAAATGGTACAAATTTACTACAGTGTATTACATTCTGTTTTCACTGGAATGTCTTCTTAATGACAGTACAGAAATCTCTGTAAGGTATACTTCCACCTGTATCTCTATACTCAGGTTTCATACATTTCTACTCATGAGGTACATCCACTTTGTTCTTTCTAGCTTAGATCAAGCAGATTTTATTTGAGCACATCTCTGGCTGTGTTATGCTTTATACCTGAATAATCATGAATTGAATTCCCAATTAGCTTGCCTTTTGCAACTAAAATCCTGTTGATTTTCAACAGTGTAGTCTGGTTTAAAATACACAGTGAAACTGCTCTCCCTGTACATCCCAAGGGGACCTTGTAATCTTATTAAATGCACCTGCTGTCATTTTATTTTAACCTCTCAGTTCTTCCCTGCAGTATAATGGATTCAATATTCCTATGCCACAGAAATCCTTCCCAAATGTGCTTTACTGTCACTTTTAGGAGGAACAGCCCTGCTTCCTAGGGCAGCATCTCCATCCACCACTGACCAGCACAGAGCAGTCAGGGATCACCTGCACCTTCTGCAGCAGGCAGCAGACACTTGCTGGACTCACGTGTGCTCACAGGCAGCATCCCCAGCACCTGCCCCAGCCTGGGATGCTGGTGACAAAGGTCCCTTGGCCAAGGCCATGCAGCTGGCACTGCAGGTGGTTACGCAGAGCAGTGTGGCCCTTGCAGGCTGCAGAAACCTGGCTCTAAATCTTTTCGTGTGGCTGTTAAATCAGTAATGAAGCAGGATACAAAGTGCTTTTGCAGCTTCTGGGATATCAGGCCTCTTCACTGCCGGCTTCACAGCTGTTACTTCTAATCAGCTGGGCAGGCACCATAGAAATGTCAATTTTAATAAACAGGCTTTCACTCCAGATTCGGTTTAGGTTTTACCAGTGGAGAGGGGGACTGGTGACCTTGTGATCTCCTGTGTCAGGGCTGCTCACTGAACACATGTAACTTCCTCCCTTGATGCTCTCTCATGCGCACTGCTGGAAATGGTGTGTGTGGGGACATGAACAACCTGACAGTGACCAGCCTCAGTCCATGGACCTGGCATTCCTTCCTGGATGGTGGGTGTGAGCCAGTGCCCTGGGAGGAGGGTGGGGGCAGAGAGGGCTGTGGGGCTTTCCCTCAAGGGACTTTTTGAGCTTTCAGCAGTCTGCAGCTTGGGGACTCCCAGAACCACCGGCCATGTCTCTGTGTTTAATTAGAGGTGTTTAATTAGCAGCAGCTCCATTTGGGATCACACTCTGATCAGCCTGGACTCTGCCAAACTTGATAATGCTCAGTGCTGTAGTGCAGCCACTTTAAAGCCTGGGAGCAAATAAATGGTAGCATCAGCATCTTGGCTTGAATACCTGCTAGGAGCCTGGCATGGGGGCTGAGCCTGAGGTGGGCTGAGACCTGGAGTCCTACCTTCAGGTCTCTGGTGCATCTCTGCAGGTACCTGAAGTACCTGTTCTGTGCCAGGACATGGTATTCTGCTATTCCAAGTCTGTGCCAGGCCATGAGCTATCAAAGGAGGAGGACTGCCTCCAGTAAGTTCTACTCTATTGTCTCACTTAGAATCATAGAATAGTTAGGGTTGGAAAGGACCTTAAGATCATCTCGTTCCAACCCCCCTGCCATGGGCAGGGACACCTCACACTAAAGCATGCCGTGCAAGGCTTCACCCAACCTGGCCTCGAATGCTATTTCCCACCCTTCTCCTGGCACCACTGTCTCCCACCCTCACCACCTGCAGCCAGGTTCCCCCACCCCTGCTCTGTTACCAGGAAAACCACAGGCACAGAATCACAGGCATCCCTGTAACATTTTTATTGCTCTTTGTTGGTCTTGCTAGTTCCAGGAAACATCCCAGGTGTTACTGAGGCATGGGAGAACAGCTTCTTGCAGGTGCCATTTGTTTGTTAAAGCTGTGTGGGTTAAGGGAAGACAGAGAGGAAGAATACCAATTTTTACATTCTTCAGTCATTGCTGTGGAGCTACAGGCATGGGCATGAATCCATTCCCAGGAAGCCACCAGCAGAATTTGTTAAAGGGCACGAGATGAAGTATGTGCAGCAAGTGGAAGTAAATCATGCTGGGAAGGAGACAGAGAGAGAGGGAAGGCCCCCCTGAGCCTCACTGCAGATGCTGCTGGCTCAGCCCAGGAGCAGCCAGCAGCATCCTAAGGTGGACACTGATGCGGTGCAGCTCACATGGCTGTGAGGGATCTGGGCTCTGTGCCTCCCAACACAGTTTTAGACACAGGAAAAGCATGCCCCTGTCAGAAGTGGTTGTGTTAGAGACTGTGAGTGTCCCTGTGTTGGTGTGGCACACCTCTGCACAGAGGGAGAGGGGGGAGTATTTCATGTTGATCCCAGGGAATTTGGCTTCCTTTTAACTGAGAATCTCTGCTTAAGCACATTTTCTTTTACCCTAGCAATCCCTCATTGTCAGGACTTCAATATTTTCTGGAAATGTGTAATATGTCTGGCCATTTCTGTCTGTTGAGGAGAATCGACGTGTGGGTTGTAATATATATTAATTCCCTGGAGGGACATTGAACTGTTTCCTCTGCCCAGGTGGAAAGGGATAAACAGCCACTGACATGCTGTTTAGTCTGAAAATAGCCCACTGAATGCATAATGAAGAGCCTCCTGAGGAGTTACTCTGCATGTTAAAATGGTGTTCAGCAGCCTGTGCTGTCACACAACATAATTTGAAGATGAATGTGCATCCAATCAGCCTACCAATAGCTGACTGTCACTGTCTGGCCATTAGTATTACCTGTCTGTTCAATGGCAGCCACATCTCTGGGAAGCAAGAAGTTTGTCGCTCCCAAAATATGTCTTATGTGTGAATGAGACAAATGAGAAACTCTATGTCTTGGCTTTGTGCTCAGCACCATTTCATGCTGAACAGCCACTTGGCTTTAGCTGGCGAGGACAAAGGAAAATGAACGTTTCTCTTCAGTAGGAGGATTTCTGAATGATCAGGGGAAAGAGCACCCCGCGTCCTTTGTAAGCCTAATGGAGACAGAGTGGCTGAGGGTCCTTCAGTGAAAGATGCTGCATCTTCTGATGCACTGAAATAAGAATTGTCAACCTTGATCCTTTAAAATGCGAGCCAGTGTTTGAGCAAAATGGCTCATGGTGGAGTCAATTGACAAGTGGCTTCTGCTGTTTAATTCACACCCCGCTAACAACACTTGCATGAATGATATGTAGACACCACTTTTGTCTCTGAACGTTTGACAGCAATTAGGGCTTCACTCCAGGGGCAGAACATCATACTAACACTGGAGTGCTGTAGGAGGAGGTTAGGCTAAAGAAATTAGCCATCTGTCTGGTGGAGACTGTATCCTCCAGGAGGCAGTTGGATGTCAACAACGGGCAAAATGTTTCCATTCTCATTGTCCTGCACTTCAGTTCTATACAATGGTATGAAAGGCACACAGAAGCCCCATTCATTTCCAGTTATATAGAGGTCTGCCACCAGCTACCCTGACAAACACTCCCTGGCAGTTGTAGCTCGTGGCAGCTGAGAGCTGCTCCCCTCTGTGCCACTTGCAGAGAGATGCCTGTCAGTTTTGCATGTCCTGTCATGGGAAGCTGGGAGGCAGGGATGTAGGTGTTTAGCCATGGAATGCAGAGCCTGACTTGCAAATGAGGAAGCAAAGTGATTTTTACAGCCCTGTGCTTCAGGCAGGAGGACGGTGCTGCCAGCACAGGCTTAGGCTCTGCAGCATATTCCTGGGCTGTGAACCTCGACTGTGACACTGTGTCCAGAGAGGGAGGAGGAAAGCAGGTAGATCTAACCAGCACCGTGTGGCTGTTTACCTGCCACCCCGCATGGCTGTGCTACATACTGCTTAGAGCAGCGCATCCATCAAGTTGCTGCTCGCAACTTGAAGAAACTCCCTGTCACCAGGGATGGTTGCTGCTAGATTAGTCTGGGCAAGGGTTTAGGGAGCCTGTGTTGACATTTGGTCGTGTTAGTCACACTGAGCTACACAGCCAGAGAGAACTGCCAGGTCTCACACTGTCTGCTCAGAAGGACTGCCTTTAGAATTCTTTATAATTTCTACTGCATGGGCATGTTACAGTTAGAGCATTTTCCTGTCAGGAATCTGAATCTGATTAAGAGAGTGCCCTTGGATAAGTCCTCTAGCTCAGTGGTTAAAAAATTCAAGTTTAGGAGCATTTTTGTTGCTTTGTTTTCCACACATTTATGTGTTTACAGGGAAAAACACTTGTGGGATGGCAAAGGCCAGCATAAAGTCTTTTCACTGGCTGCACTGGTTGGCTTCCAAAGGTAAATTATCAATACCATAACATGATTCCAGACTACTGTCATTGTAAAACATGCAGTTCACAAATGATGCTTGTCTGTACCTAGAAAGGGAAGTACCTTTTCTGTGATCCTTCCTGATGTGCAAAGAAAGCTACATGTGATGGCAAAGGTAATGTTTGCATTCCTCCAGGTCCTTCAGACTAATTCTATAGGTTTAAGTGGAAGACTGTAATGAAATCCAACTCTCTGAAGCTTCCAAATCCTAAGTGAAACTTGGCACAGCAACAGAGCCAGTAACTCCCTCTGTTCCTACTTTTACACTGGGCTGTAGGCTATATACTGTCTTGTGACCAACTAGGCTGCACTGAGTTAGGACAAATCTGGTTCTTTCTCATAGGAGGCAAAAAAATATTTTCTTTATTTTAACATTAGATAGAGTCTCTATAGCTAAAACAGTGGTGCACACACACATCTGGGTGGTACCTTAGGTAGGCTTTTCAGGACATCCCAGCAGACACCCTTCCCCATCTTTTTCCCCCAGCAAGTAATTTTCCTATTTCCTAAGAGTCAGTTTCTGAACTTCTTTAGTTTTGTTGTTGTTCTCATCCCTGGCAGTGTTCAAGGCCAGGTTGGATGAGGCTTTGAACAACCTGGTCTAGTAGAAGGTGTTCCTGCCTGGGTCAGGGGGGTTGGGACTGAGTGAGCTTTAGGGTTCCTTCCAACCCAAACCATTCTATGATGATTCTCACCTGATTTTGTGTGGAGTCCTGTGCAAACCATTGCACAGAAGCTGTACCTTCTAGAAGTGGCCAGCACATGCTGTTTAGTTTGCATGGGGGTATTTTGTCTGATTAGATTTGTATACAGTGAGCTATCAAGTTAAATGCTGAGCCTTCAACAAAGCTATCCTACTCTGGTCAGGTTGCCTTTAATGGAGTGTCACTGGGCAAAACTGGCGTCGAGTACTGCTGGAGAGAGTGTAGAGTTTTTCTTCTGTAGAAACTAGTGAATCTTCTTGAAAAATGTGAAAGTGTTTTGCTGAAAATTGGAAGATTTGTCTCAAGTGTTCTGTTTTCTAAGCAATTTTTTTTCCAGTATTTGGCAAAACTTACTAATTTTTCCCCTGAAAACAGGAACCTGTTGTGACGAATGATAGGCAGTTGAAATGGTAATTTTCCAGGGAAAAGAAGTCTCAAAAGAAACTTTCTACCCAGTCCCAGTATTTAAGTAAAACTGTGTTCAAGTCCTGCCCATCTGTGAAAGCACTTTGTGAGGCCACAGTTAAGAAATAATGTCACTGTTTTCCCAGCCAACAAGATTGTGTGTTGCCTTTTTAGTGCCACAAGTGGTGTCCATTTGGTGGTCAGAGTGAATCACCCATTTTCCTCCCAGATGTGAGCTTCGTAGTGTTCCTTACCCTGCTGCTTTAGGGAAGAAGGATCTGGCAATGAGCCTGGATTACAGATCACACAGGACTGTTCCTGCATCTTGTATGAAAGTCACAGATTTAATATTTCAGTCACTTAATGCCCCTGCTGAGCCATTCTCTTGAAACTCACCTTTTAAGTCAAATTTGGAGAGGGAGCAAGCAGATAGATGGCTGGTTTTCAGGACTGGAGCAGCCTTTGATCACAGACAGATACATCTTTCTTGCACTTTTCTTGGCTCTTTCACCACTGTTTTCAGACCTATTATGTATTTTGTCTTGCCTCCACAGGCTGTAATTCTCTCTTGGAGCTCTAACCTGCATGTACATGGGGGTTTTTATTAGCTTGGTAGGAGCTATTTGGTCCCATAGTGGTGCGAGAGATAAGTCAGCCAGAAAAGACCACAATGCAACCTTGGTGGTTTCTTGTGTGACTAGCCAAGGAAAAGCTACTTGTCAGCAGACCAGGCAGTTTGGAGAACAGACCCAGTGCTTATGGGAGGAGGAATCTGATGGCATTGTGTGTGTTCATCCCTCAGGCACTGTTTTACTTGTGCTTTCCAGTTCAGCACCCTCTGAGGTGATAGAGGGAAGAATAATAAACTAAATTCATGTCCAGTGGGGTAGATATGCTGACTAACATTTATCTGAACAGACATTTGTTGTCCCTGCCCAGGATGAGCCCAAAAGACATAAGATCCACAGAAAAGTAAGAGCGGAATTTGAAGGGATGCCTTCTTCTTACCCAATTGTTAGGATTAATTACATATTTCTCTAAGAGTCAGTACCTAAAGTAAGTGGAGGGCTGATGTTGTGAAATCCTTTGCCTTCATAGAGAACTCCACGCTCCTTGGTAGAAAAAAACAGGTGAAGCAAAAGATGAAGTGGACAATAATGACAGCAGAATCCATGGTAAAAGATGGGAAAAGAGATTAAAGGAGAAGGAGAGAAAGAGATATAACTTGTGTCCTTTTGTAGTATGGATTGGGTTTGAAGGTCTCTCTTCAGCTGCCGCTGTCGCTGCTGCTGCCCTGTTATTTATTATTCATTATTTTAGCACAGTGAAGGAGCAGTAGTTGAAATAAACTCCAGAGCATGACATTTGGTAACAAATGATTTTGAAGACTGCCCCCCAAAATAAAGTTACAGATTCCTATTTCAGAGGCTATATAGGTGGAAGATCCCACTGCGGCCAAAAATAAATCCAGCTGTCGGGTATGTGGGTCTGTAAGTAAATGCTGGTGCTTGTTTCTCATAACCGTGCTGGCTGCTGAACCCCACAGTAACCCCGGCCTGACCACAGTGCTGCACAGGTCTCTCTGCTGACACATGGACTTATTTAAAGGCCTTCACACTGCAGGCAGTGATTAAGGATGTCTGCAGACATGAATGATGAGTGAGACTTCTATTTCAAATTGGGCAGGTCAGAGATGACCCCAGTACTGCATCAGGACTTCGAGCTGTCCTGTGCTCCCCCACCTCCTCCCAGCACCCCAATTTCTGAAATGTCCTTTTGTGAGAAACCACATTTTCTACAGAAAAAAGGGTGTTAGTCGTTGGTATGGAACACTTTAAAGTGCTGAGCATCAGAAAATGACAAGCAATTTTCACAGTGTATCAAAACAAGTATGGGCAGAGATCTTCTGAAAAGTGAAGACTTTGCCATCTTCATTCTGGTTGAGGTCTCTGGTGTCTTAAATTGTTGTTTTTCTAGACTTGTTTGTACAGTACAAATTTCACTGGGGTCAGTGGAAAAGATGCCAGTGCAGAGGTGGTGTGAAGGAGAGGGCCACGTGCATGCCTGAATGTTAAATCCCTGAAAACACATGTTTCTGTTGAAATAAAAGAATGTCACAGCTGAGAATCTTGGAGCACTTCATGCCACTGCTGTAGGCTAATAGCAGAAAGTAGGAGAGGACAAGGATGGGCCACGTGTTAAACAGGGAGCTGTTGAGAGTGAGTGGAAAGTAGTCAGCATAAAGAAGCATCTTGTAGATTCGAACAGAAGGTTACTGTGGCTTTGCTGCCCCAGAAGGTATAAATTTGTTCTTCCCTCCCCTCAGCTGGCTGCCCTTTCCCTTTCTTTGCATCAGAAGTGGACACAGCAGGAAAATTCCTCATCACAAGCACCATTTCTTCATGGAGGGTTACTGTTCACTGCCACATCCCTGATGGTCCCACACCAGCCTGAGAACGCTGGGATTTGCTTTGTGAAATGAGCTAGCCAAGTGACCCTCACAAACAGAGATGCATGTGGAAAACAATTGAAGATAAAGCTATGCTATGAGGAGCTTAGGAGAGGCAGATCATTTAACAATGAGAAACATGAGGAAAACCATAAACCTTTCCTCCCAGAGCTTGGTGCAGTCCCTCCCCACTTTCCCAAATGAATCCTCTGAAGTTTCCACAGAGTGCATGTGTGGTTGAGGGAAACACTTGTAATTTGTTGTTTTGTAGAAGGGTGGTTCCCCATGCCCTTGGAAAGAGAGAGGCCTTTGCTGAAAACCAAACAACAACAAAACCTTTCCCTTCAGGAAGCCAAAGCCTGTTTTTTTGGAAGTGTATGTGCACATCCATTGCTTTTGGCGTGGTCTTTGCACAAGCGTCCAAAGGCAAATTTTGCTCTGAAAGTGATGAAATGGATGTGGAAGAAGTAATAGTACTTTACACATATGTCTCAAACGCTGGCAATGTTACCCTCATTGTATAGGTATGTTCAGAATCTGATTGTGGATCTTGGGCAAGAGAAGGGCTACATCCTGGTTTTCTGGACTTCTAGTACTCCAGTTAATAGCTTTAAGCTGACAGAGAGAGTTTAGATCAGACATTAGGAAGAAGTTGTTCCCTGTGAGGGTGGTGAGGCACTGGCACAGGTTGCCCAGAGAGGCTGTTGCTGCTCCATCCCTGGCAGTGTTCAAGGCCAGGTTGGACGGGGCTTGGAGCAGCCTGGTCTAGTGGAAGGTGTCCCTGACCACAGCAGGAGTTGGAACTAAATGAGCTTTAAGGTCCTTCCCAACCCAAACCATCCTATGGTTCTATGGTTCTATAACTACTTAAACCTTGGGGGGTGGGGGGAAGTCTTAAGAAATGGTATTAAACAGCGAAACAAACAGCATCTTCCCTTTGTAAACATAACTAAATGTCATCATAAAATTTAGTTATGTTGGCAATGCTAGAAATAGGTTTAATAGCTTTCTACATCATTTTGCCTTAAGTTTCTGCCCTCCCAGGCTTCTTCATGGAAAATGGTGTCTCTTCTGTTTATCCCTTGCTGAACCTGGTCATGTATAAACAGAGCATGTATAAAATGTATAAATGTTTATACATGTATAAACATGTATTAAAATGTTGTCACACCTTGGAATTTTACCCATTGATTTTTGTCCCAAGACTTTGATTCCTGCAATCAGGTATTTAAATATCTCATCTTACCTCTTGTACTTTTTAGGCAAGTTTCTGTACTCCACAGATGTAAATGTGAATCAACTGCAGGTGTACTATTTTATCTCCTTAACTGTCTGGTGGAGAAAAGAGAGACCAGCTCCTGAATTAGTAACATGAGAGACCCACAGCACTCCAGAAAGCAGGCACATCCTGTCCTTTAAGAGTTTCTTGCCAAAGCAATGCTCATCATGGTGCCCTGTCTTCCAGTGGTACCTGTAGCTTGGTGTTGGTTGGTTCATTACAAATTATTAGACTACTTTCTTACCCTCTTCAATAGCATGAGAAGGGCATTTCACCTCCAGGCTGCAGAAGCTTTCAGACCACTTTCTTACCATCGAGAGGTATTAGCCATGCATCAACAGTACTTTAATGCTGAATGAAACTGAGAGGCATCTTGTGCCTGTGAGTAGGCACTGTAGGTTAAAAGGTAAGCTCCTACTTCTCTCTTAGTGCAAAGTGGCAGCTTCAGGGAGCACATCAAAGGAAGGTGGTAAAGCAGCAGCTTGCTGCATGTGCAGGGGTGTGATTTCAAGGCTGGTGACACTGCCAGTTCAGTCTGTACCTATGGGCAGGTGTTGTCCTTGGGCATGGAGCCACCAGGCTTGTGTGTGGCCTGGTGACAGCTCTGCTCAGGCTTCCCTGGGAAGCTTCTGATGGAGTTTGTTAGGAGCAGGCTTGTGGGGAAGGCACCGTTCCCCTTTAGTCAAATGGCAAAACAGTTTTAGCTCAGAGAGCCTCTGAGTGGGCTCCTCTCAGAGCAGCCAGCCATGTGAATGAAAGACCAGAGGTAAAGGATACTGTGAAAAACACCCACTACATTTTTCCTTTGTAACTACTTTGACTGACTTCTTTCAGAACTGTGAGAGCTGGCAACGAATGCCTTCCCTTCTCGTAAATGAGATTTCAATACCCCAAGAAGTTGACAGTGTCCCTCTCTATCTTGTATGCTGACATAGTGGAAGGCTTCAACTTAACCCTGGTAGTTAAGCTGTAATTGTCAGAACTGAGCCGGGGGAGGCTGGTGAGAAGTGACACACGGATCTGCTTTTTTTAAAATGTCACTCATCCAATTGGCTTTTAATAAGAACACTCTGCAGGCCGTCTCAAGAAGGACCTGTCTGCTAACGGGCACATATCACAAGGTTCTTGATCACCTCCTCTTCCCAGGCTTTTCATTGTTGGTTAAGGAGCATTGATGTGCTGTGAGATTCTCTCATTACAATAATTCCTCTGCATTGGACTAAAAAGTCCTCATGGGAGCAACCCCATACAGGCTTCTCCATTTTCTCCATCTCTGCCTTTTGTGAGTCTGTATGTGACACTTCTCTGAACAGTGCCCTTAGAGAGCACTTCTGGCAGTAAAGCTCTAAAATGCTGGGATTATCCAAGGAGAGCCTTTTTAGCTCAAAGTACATCACAGAATAGAAAGTGTAGACAGCTTAACCAAAGCAGCGGTTTTGCAGTTTAAGCATCTGGTGTGTACTCGGGGGACTGTGGCTTGACTCCCATCATCTGCCAATCAGGTCATGACTTGGCACAGCAGATTCTGGGACAGCGGCACGTTACTCTGCAGAACTGTCACCATCCTGAAGAGCTGTCCTAGGAGAGCAGGCTGCTCAGCAGCCTTTTGCTATGGCACATCTCTGCGCAGAAGCGCTCCACACCTTCCCCAGTTCTTCCACTCATGGGAAATCTGCAGGGCCTCTCCCTCCTGTGGGGTCTCCTCTTTGCCACTGAGCTTTGCTTCCTTGAGTGAAGCAGCCAAACGCAGCCAACCATGGCCAGCCTCAGCTCCCATCTCAGCATTGTCCCTTAAATCTTCTGACAGTGACTGAGCCTTGCTCTGGCAAAGCAAAGACACCTGTAACAAGGGCTGAGTGGATGCTTGGTGGTGTGTAGCACTCAAATCACACCTGACAAAGAGGAAGCAGCTTGCTGAAGGGGGAGCACACGGCTGTCACCTCCCGACAGCCATGACAGATTCTCAGGGCTCTGCCTCTCTGTCTCACCCAGCTCTGGAAATAAGGAGAGGCTTGTCTCAGCATCCAGAAAAGCTGGCACTATCTGGGTCACATTAAATCTATCACTTATAGCCAAGAAGCCTGCTCTCCTTCTCCTGCCTGCTCCTTAACCTGTTTATATAGTGACATTGCTCAAAGGATGCCGGAGTTGAATAGGATAGAGAAATTTCTTGAGTTTTATTTGCTCTGTTCTGAGTAATGTTTTTGCTGGTTGGTTTGTTCAGGTGTGTGCAGAGAAGGGAGAAAATGTGTTATGTGAGGATGTAACTAGAGCATGCTGGCACTGCAGCTCCCTGGGTGATGCCTGCCTTGCTGGGGGCAGGGCAGCCTGGTGAAATCGGATGAACTGTCATCATACAGGGGGAAATGCTGAGGCATGAGGCAGGGGTGATTTGTCCAAACCCAGATTGTGCATGCATCAGGATGCCAAACCCCAGCCTTACAATGAACCTTCTCCTCTATAGGGCTAATAAGAACAAATTCTGCACACTTCCTAAGACTACATCCACCTCTCTATCAGTTAGTGACCTCTCTGGAGGCAAAGAAGTTAGCCTGTTCTTGTGAGACCAGTCAGTTGTAGGCAGGGTGGCACTTGCAGCTTTTTGCTTGAAAGAAAACAAGTTAATTTTACTGGGATTAACAAAGTTGCTTTTTTGTACTATCAGCAGCATGCAAGACTATGGCTGTGGTGCTTCCTTACACAGCTGTTGACAGAACACTCTGTATCCCAAGGAGCTCTTCAAAGAGGGATGTCTTGTTTACATTTCCTCCTTTGTGATTTTGCTTCATAAACATACACAGTTGTTGTGTCACTGAGCAAAGAGGGGTGTGCTCCAGTTCACTTGCATTGCTTGGACCGTATAAAGCATTCCAAAAGCTGAAATGCAAACAGTCAGCTAGCCATTACGTGTGAGAAAGTGATAAGATAGAGTAAGAAAACACTTACTAACAGAAAACAAGAGCTGTTTGTACATCCTACCTTTTCGTTATCTCAGTAGAGGATGGTGCTGGGTCATGTTCATGCCTTAGCTGTGGCCAAGTAGAGGTGTCTGATCCTTAAGCATGCCCTGGATGCTGTGGTCCATCCATCAGAATATGACTATTGATTTTGTGAGAGAGACCTCAGAGGTGTGAGTTTCCATACTCAGATTAACTTTTAGCCATCTCAATTTTTAGCACAGAAGTCACATATCATAGAACTGTAGAATGGTTTGGGTTGCAAGGGACCTTAGAGATCATGTAGTTACAATCCCTCTGCCACAGGTAAGGACACTTCCCACTAGAGCAAGTTGCTCCAAGCCCCATCTGGCCTGGCCCTGAACACTTCCACCTCAATAAGTTCTTCCCCTGACTAATGTATTTCTCTGAGGCTGAGGCATTAGGCTGAGGGTGCAGCTGAGATGCTCTGTGCTCACCCAGTGCTGGAGAGGCTGCTCAGGAGCTGTGAGAGCATCAGGCAAAATGGCACTTAAAAACATCAAGGACAGGAAAGACTGACAGAAAAGGCTCCTCTGCCCTGGAACTGGTGCTGCAACCCATGTCTAGATTTTTTAATGGAAAAGAACACTTGTTCTGGATGTGTGTTCTCTGTCATGATTTACCTCTTTTCAAATGGATACAATTTTAAGAGGTTAAAATGTTGAGAGGTTCCAAGGAGGAGGAGATCACTGTGCTCCTTCAGCAGCCCTTCTCGTACATGTGGTCCCTAGCTCTCACTCCTCAGATTTCTCCCCCTCCCACCTACTCATGAGCGCAGGCCTGGGAATGGGAATGGGATGTATCAATTCACTATCATCCCAGCAAGAGAAGAGCCGCCTCTATCGCTATCTTTAGCTCGGTGGGTGCACCCTGCCTGCCATGAACTCAGCACAGTGAAGTGTTCAGTTCAGCCTCCTTGCTCATTTAAAAAGGCGGCTGTTGAGCGCTCTGACCACCACAGCTCCGCTTTTACAGCTGGCCGTAAATTTCCGAGTGTGCAGGGATATCTTTAGCTTTGACTCCAGAGATTTCCTGTTGAGCTGCAAGATGCAATCCTGCAAGCGCGCTGAAGCTAAATATACCCTCTCGGGCTGACATGCAGCCAAACAAACAAGGGCAGTGTCAACACAAGCTTTTTCCAGTGCTGACCTGGTCGAGGTATTCTGAAGGAGGTGGGGCCTAGTTTAATTAATTAGGCAGTAAGTTTGGTTTTGCATTTAAATAAACTTTGGGCCTCTTTCTGTGCTAATCTTGTTTGTATTCCCATAGAAAAGAGCCTGTGAGCTCCATTGCAGCACTTTGCACCCAGCTTTGACTGCTGAATCCGGTGTGGATAAAGGTTTCCATCCTGTAGGCAATGACTTCGGCTTCAGGAAAACGTTGTAGCTTTTCAGTTGTACTAGTCAGCCTGGCCACAGCCTTTAAGAAAGAAGAGAAAATCTGAAGCAGTCTAAGACTAGTGAGGGGAACTAACAGTATATAAATGAGACACACTGCACTGTTTTGTGTCTCTTCCTAGCACTAGTGCAAAACTGGTGGCACACAGTTTATGATTCTTCCAAGTACAAGCTTGAGAATGGGAGTATCTTTTCTTCCTGAAATTTTAGAGGTGATTTTATTATGATGTGGTTTTTAACAGTCAATGCACTTCTCATCACTTCACTTAAGATACAGAATGTATTTTTAGGCTATAAGAAAGTATTTTGAGGGGAAGTAAAAAGCTGATTAGTCTTTCAGGCTGTATACTTGATTTTGCCATTGTAAATCTTCAGGCATTTCCTCTTGTAAGCGGATGTGTCCATGCGCAGCACCCACTGAAGATGCAGCAGGCTGTCCTCACCTGCAGCTGCATTTGATCTGCATGTGATTTGTGTGGACCTGTTTGGTTTCCAGAAAGGAGGTTGCTACCAGGTGAGCTTTAGCTAAGGCTGTCACTGTGCTTACAATCACTGTGGAGAGCTACGAGACAGAGGCTCCCACTCTGCTATGAGGAACAAGAAACTGAAGGCTGGGGCACTCCAGGAGCTCCCTATGTCATGTCTCCTAGCAGCTTTTCATAGAGTCACAGAATGGGTTGGGTTGGAAGGGACCTTAAAGCTCATCCAGTTCCAACCCCCTGCCATGGGCAAGGACACCATCCACCAGACCAGGCTGCTCAAAGCATCGTCCAGCTGCTAGGGATGGGGCATCCACAGCTTCTCTGGACACCCTGTGCCAGTGCCTCAGCACCCTCACAGTGAAGAATTCTTTCTAACGTCTAATCTAAGTCTCCCATCTTTCAGTTTAAAGCCATTCCCCTAAGTCCTATCCCTACATGTCCTTGGAAAAAGTCCCTCTTCAGATTTCTTGTAGGTCTCTTTAGGTGCCAGAAGGCTGCCTGGGCCTCTGCCTTAGTTCGTATCTTTGCTGATTCTAGTGAGTAGCTAAAGGAGCCAGAGTTCACCACAGGCTGTTTCTGAAAAGTCAGAGAGAGGAAGAATGGGTTTGACTTATGGTTGCCTCTTTCTTGGGCATTGGCACTATACCATTCTTCAGGTGGCACTGTGTTTATGATTTGGGCTTTTTTAAGAGAGAAGTGTCTCACCATAAGCAGTGCAAACACATGCTACTACCTCAGTTCAGAGTAACAGATGATTCTGGAAGAAAGCCAGCAGAGAAAACGTGCCACTTACAGTTAAATAAAGATAATAATGCTAATTGATGAGTATAGGGCAACAATACACATTGGTAATGTGTTGTGCTTGTTAAGGAGATGATTTGTTTTTTGCAGAGACAATCTGAATGCTGAAATCTGCCTATTCAGTTATGACTTGGAGTTGACTGACAAGGTTAGGCACATATCACCATGCTGGATGAAAAATCACAAACCTCTTCATGACGCTGATCTGTCTTACTAGGGTGCACAGTTATTCAGGTGTCAGTAGACGGATGCGTGAGCATTGCAGTTAAGCTGGTGGTGCCCATGAGGTATAAGCAGCACAGCATTTGTGACTCCTGACACTGCCACCAGTGGTGTGGCCTTTCTGCCTCATCCCTGGGTTTCTCACAGAGGAAATGCCCCAGATCACACTCTGACCACTGGCCATCTCTAGCAGGCCCTAAGCTGACTTGGAGGTCTGGCAACCTTGGAAGGTCTGAAATCAGCCCACTGAAAGCACAGTAACTCCGTGAATATTAGCTCAGCATTTTTCTAAAGGCAAAGCCCCTACTGCATTTTATTCACAGGCAAATAGCTGTCAGAACATGAGTAAAGTCTTTCTGTCCTTGTGCCTGTCTGTGATAACATTTCCTTGTCAGTGTCTTCTGCTACTCATTCCCCATGCCTTGCTGGTAGCTGGTCCCTGTTGGTGAAGGCCGGCATGATGCCAGCACTGGGAGGGGCAGTGAATCTGGTGGGCAGCACAGTTGCAGCCTGGATTGCAGATGGTACCTCAGTGTTACATGTAGGTTTTCATGCATAATACCGAGAACATCAGGTTTGGGACCATGAGGTCCAGTGAAAATTCCACAAAATGTTTCCACACAAAGGACACAGCTCCGTGTTTTCAGCAGGCTGCCATGGAGGCATCAAAGAAGCAGGCACGAGTCTGCAGAGACTCATAAAAATTGTGACACTCCTAGTAGTCATGAATGAATCTTTTATTTGAAACATTATGAACCCAGCTCACCAGCTGGAATATGCCAAGGGAATCTTTTTAGGGGAATATCTGATTAGCCAAGTTTGCCAAGCAAGCAAGAGCGCTGCTGAAAACAGTGACCCAGACCTGTTAAACCTGTCTTAAGCAAGAATCTTGATTCATTTAGGTGCTTCCTACCATGTTCCTAGCTTATTGCAGTGTTGCAGGTAGTTTGGGAGGAAAAGATTTTTAAGATGCTAATGACAGAGTTACAGCTACAACCTAAGGGGAGGGGGAGCTAAACAAAAGAAGGATTCATTAGAGAACAAAAGAAACACCGGAGGCTTTGAACCTTGGAGTCTCCCACACATTAACTAGGTGTACTGCCAATGTGCTACAGATGTGCTGTACATGAACACATAAGGTAATGATACGTCTACAAAGGGCTGAATGCATCTGTTTGATGTTTTGTAGTGAATTATATTTAAGCAGGTGGGAAGCTGCAAACTCCCCAGTCCCTCCATATGTCAGAAATAAGATATTAGGAGGGCCACAGTTATCTTCTGCAGGTTTTGTAGAATCACAGCTGACAGCCACACCATGTGTTGGTAGATTGGAGCCCTGCTTTGCTATTGGAGAGTACAGTCTGTGCTTTCAAAGAGGCACCCTTTGCTTGTCTGCATGAAGGGTTTGAGATATCAGCTCTCTGGACAAAGTCTTTTGAATACAGACAAAGGATAAATATCTGGGGGGAAGGAGGCAACTCATACCTCTGGGGATTTCAGGGCCTTTCTTTTTTCATGCCTTGGCAGGTGAATACTGGAGGGATGGTCAGAGGGAGGCTGGGAGAGAAGATGACTGTGCAGTTGGGCCTCCAAACCAGGATTCATCACTGAAAGGCTACTACTATGCCTAGAACCCAGGGAGGGGCAGAAGGAAGCCCAAGCAGAGTTATTTATAGTACAAAAATATATTACAAGAGTTTGCCCAAGAGTCTGCTTTGTGCTTCCCTGCAGAGAATGAAGGGACATCCCTATCAAGGATCCTATCCTTGTGATCAGGGTTGGGAGTTACACTTCCAAGCTTCACTGGAGCTTCTCTTTTTTTTCTGAGGAAAGCATATCTGGGATCCATGGACAAGACGTGGCTTTTGCTGGTGACTTCTACAACAGTGAGCTTGGACCTTTAGTAGGATGGGACCAAGGAGATCTCCAGGGAAGCAAGAAAGGGGACGAGATTCCTGCAGCTGCAGAAAGATCAGGGTCAGAATGAAATTACATTACAGACTCCTGTTTGTCTGTAGAGATGCAACAAAAACACTCCTTTAAAAATCAAGTTCTTCAGTGTTAGATTTATTTAGATCTAGGTGTATAGCTTTTCTCATGCTATTCCATCTTTCACTATTGCACATGGGTTTCTCATTGAGGATTTGTATATAAAGAATATCAAGAGTGGCTAGGAAGATCTTCAGTTGTAGGTTGTTCCCTTTTTCACTATGCATTAGGAAAAAAAATATCATAAGGAAATATGAAGGCTGGGCTAGAGGAGGTCACCAATAATCTATGCACCTGCCAATCCCATTAGCTCCTTCGGATTTTGCACTGTAGGGACCTAAAGGAAATATGGCCTAAAAATAGCTATCCAGCATACGAAAAGGAGTCAGCCAAATCTTCCTTCAGCTTAGCCACAGCTGCCTGAGCACTCTGAGCTGCAGTAATAGAAAGCTGCACTATGGAAGCTCTTTCCTTTTCTCAGGAGACTCGATTTTACAAAGGATAAAGAATGATGGATGAGAGATCTGTCCTGTTTTCAGTTAAATAACTTCTAATACCACCTAAGAGGAAGCAGAGAGATTCTGTCATGCCGTCAGCATTTCAGATACATGCGGAGCACAGCCTTGGTGTGGTGGCTGGGATTTTCAATCTCTAGCACTCTGCCACTTGCTGTTGTTTTCTTCAGATCAATATGTAGCTTTGTGTTGGCACTCTGGGACATAGTCAAATTCACAGTGATGGTTAGGGCTGAAGGTTAGATTAATGAAGGGTGGCATTCTTTGCAAACAGGGTTATTTTTCCCCTTAATAACTTCCACAAGACTTCTCTGAGGTTCGTGTTTTTCTCTTCCAGTTCCTTTTTAAATTATTGAGATAATGAAATTATAAGGATGAAAGTGGGGGCAGGGGGAACCCAAATCAAAGCCTGCAGAATATAATTGCTGCATTTTTTCCCCCCAAAAGCAGCCTGTAGTGTTCACTCCCGTCAGCACTAGCTCAAACAAGGCACCACACTTGAGTGGCAACTGCACCAATTAGCAGCGCTGCTGTTGGTTTGTGAATTGCATGTGAAATGTAGAATTTGTCCAGAAGTGCTAATGCAAATCGCTCAACAGAAATGTGCCCTCTGTGTCAAGTCTTTTCACTTGTTCTGACACGCTGATGTCTTCCCAGATTTCTCTGATCGGCAGATCCCTCTCTCAGTTGACAGCTACCAGAACTCACGAAGCAATGGGAATATTTTGTGTTGCCATTAGCTGTGTTTCTGCCAAGAGGGTTACAAGCTACTGCTGGGACCAGTTACTTGCTATAGAACAACAGTTTGACTTTTACTTATAAAGTGCTGGGCTTCACGTTTCTACAGTTAAATGCTAAAAGCCCAGTAAACATGTAAGATTTTACCTGTACGGAAGTTCAGAGACGTGGCTATCTGCTATGACAGTAGTGCGGTCACTTTGCATGTGTTCAGCATCCTCTGTTCTTGTATCTGGTGATAACCTTTGGGTCTCACCATATGCAGCTGAGTTACATTTGCTGTGAGAATTGTAGCTTAGCATTTCCTGACTTTTTCAGCATACAGCAACTCATCCTAATATTGTGTCCTTTAAAAGCAGAAGTAGAGCAAGGACACATTGAAATTTTGGTGTTCTCACATCTCCAGAATATAAAGTAGCATATTTAGCTGTACACAGATTTAAGTGGTATTTGTAACTGCTTGCACTTACGGTGGGTAGCACCTCTGAATGGCAGTCACATTTTAGGAGGCCCATGGTACTAAGCTCCCTGTAGATTCAGGATATAAGTATATTTCCTTCTAACCAAAGTGTAAGATAAGAGACAACACAGGGAGACAAACACACCAGGGAGTACAGGGAAACAGAAGAGACTGCTGGACATCATGGAGATAGGAACTTCTATGAATGTAACTATCCCAGGGCCAGAGTTCAGGGTCAGATTTGTACGATTTTGAGAATCTCTTCCCAAAATGAAATCCAGCAGGGAGGAAAGCATGAAGGCACTTCTAGATAAAATGGAACATGTGGAAAAGAGTGGGTCATGATAAGGTGACGGATAGTCTTAGCAGTGAATAAGAGATGATGCGTGGGGTGGCATATACTGCATCTGGATTTGAAAGCAAGAGAGGGTGCTGGAATCCAAATGCAGGGGAAGCCAAGAGAGGGTTGAGGAGAGTGATGGCACAGTCAAGATGATGGGCAATGAAAATGAGGGCTAAGGCAAAGATGACAACCACATCATGGGTTGAGTGACAGGCAAGTGGTGGTGTTGCCCATAGGGATGAAGAAATGGAAAGGAGACGAGACCTAGGGAGTAGGATTAGAGCCTACTTTGAGCTTGAGCTGACACATATCCAAAAGATGATCCCAGAGGCAGGGCATGAATTTAGTTGGAACAGATGGGAACTGGCTGGGACAGAGAGGTAAGTCTGTGAGTTGGTGGTGTAGAGAAGGTCCTTGAATGTGTACAGAGAGTGAGTGAGCTTGCTCAGAGATATGAGTCAGAGGGAAAAGAGATGAAGAACAAGGATGCAGACCCACAGAATGGTGGCAGGTGGGAGATTGAGCAGTGATGAACTCATCAGGTAACACTGAGCAGGCAACTGAAGGTGTTGGGGTCAAGTAGGAGCACTGTGAAGGGAGGAGTGTGGTCAGTGGTGGTGGAAGGAGCAGCTGGCTGTGGCAGTGAGCCTGGCATAGCAGTGCAGAGCTGCAGGCAGACAAAGGATATTAGAGACTCTGTGATATTGGTTTCTGTGACAGGCGAGAAGTGAAAGCCTGTTTGGAAAAGAATCTGTGTTGGAGATGGAGGCTAAATTCAGTCTAAATCGTATAAATCATAGGCAGCACACTTGATAAGCTTAGAGATGACAGTGAGAAGAGAGAGAGGGCGAGAGCTGGAGAGTCACTCAGAGTCAAGGGTTGTTTGCATTTTCTTTATTTTTTAAAAGCATGAAGATAAAGCATCCTTGTGCTGTGAGGGGAAGGGGTAAGAGGAGGCAAGGTATAAAGAAGGAAGAAGCAGACGGGGGTAAGAGATGAGAAGACAGGAAGCATTGAGGTTGCCAGAACAAACAAAAGGGCTGGGGACCACCGACGAGGCCACTACCTCTGCAGCCAGGAGGGGAGAGCTGGGCAGGATGCAAAGGAAAGGCAGAGGGAGAGGGATCATGTCCGCTTTAAGTCTCTCATGGGAGAGATCAGCACAATACTGTGCACAGACCTGTCTCCAGAGAAGGCAGGAGAAGGCAGCACTAGAGAACTGAGTCAAAGGCTGCAGAACAGCAGCTGGGATTGCAGCAGTGAGGGCTAGTTAAACTGGCAGACAAGAGTATGCATTAGGAAGATGGCAGGATAGAAAGGAGGCCAAACAGCATTCATGGTGTGGAGGAAGTAAAAAAAAAAAAGGTGTTTAAAGCTTTAGAGGCAAGTAATTGTCTCAGAAAAGGTATCAAGGACATCCAGAAAGCCTCTGATGGTGTGAATAAGGGCTTGATTGGCAAAGAAAGCTATGACCTAGAGACCTAGATGTCTAGGGTTAAAGTCAGTACTGCCAAAAGCTGAGCTGAGTTAGGCCTTGCATAAGAAATTAATTCAGTAGTGGAGTTTTCCTTAGCCATATAAATAACGGGAACCTCAGAGTGAAGGGAGGAACCATGAGGTGAAGGGCATGTCCAGGTTAAAGACAACCTAGGCATGGCCCAAATCAGTATACCTCAGTTGTATATATGTCTCAGTTTTCACTAGGGCTAACAAAACAAAAGCCAGGTGGCTGAAAGAAACACAAGGACCACATCCAAGGTGGAAGGAAAATCAAAAGTGTTTCAGATACTGGAACCAGGTGATCTGAGTAGCCTGGATTCAAGGATGTTAAGAGAGCTAACTCGTGAAATCACAGACCTGATGTGCTATCCCTGCCACTTCAGCTTGTCAGCAGCTAGTTATTTGAAACCACAGCAATGATAACATGGCCTTGCTGGGCAGCTGCAGCAGAACTCCACTTCCCTTGGTCTTGTCAGCTACCTTGTGGAAACATTTTGTTCTTGATTTTAGGTGAAAATGCCACCTGCAGAAGGGCTGCAACCAAAGACAAGGGAGTGATTCCAGCTCTTTGAAGTTGGTGTCAGACAGGGGAAGACCATGGAATTTATGCATGAGTCTGTAGAATTGACTGTTCTATAAGTACTAATGCATCTGCTCTGGTGATTTTATCAGTCACACTCGTCACCTGCCAGGGCACACCTGAAACCAGAGGCACTGCATGCATGTGACATGCTCTCCTGCTGTATTCCTTGTGAGCATGGAGTGGAAAGAGGTCCTCACTTCACCTGAGTCCTTCAGGTGTATGGTCTTCCTCCTGTGAGGGTGCAATGTGAATGAGCTAGAAAACAGTAGTACTAGGGGAGCTGTTGTGCCCTGCAGATCCTTCAGTGTGCCAGGAAACACCAATAAGGATAATACAGCTTTACTGCACGCACAAGGGGCAGGGTGTACGTGCTCCCCAGCCCCTCACTGCATTTCTGCCAGGCCAGAAGCCAGCACAGGGTCAGGGACGGTGCAGGGGAGGTCCCTGGAGGCATGCAGAAAGAGGGCTGCTTTGTGAGAGCCCCAAACCTTTGCTCTAAATCTTTCTGTGGGTTGTTTTTTCTGCCTTGGCAGAAGCAACAACATGGGGCGATTGGAGCCTCTTCCCAATTTTTGAGGTAAGGTGCCTTCTGCCTATGGGAAGGAGAGCATATGGCCCACTGTGTTTATTTCTCAGCCAGGATTCTTTCAGGCTTGGCAAATTACATGCTGCTTGCTGAGGAGCAACACAAGTGCCAAGTTGGAATTTCTAAAAATGAAAGGGATTTCATCTATCACAGCACAGAGCAAAGGATCTGAAAACCGCCCGTAAGTGTGAAAAATACCTTTTTGCTTATGTTCAAACAAAACAACCAAGTGGAAATTTAACAAAATTTCACCTAGAGTTAAAAAAAAACAAACAAACCATAAAAAAATCCCCACAATGGTCCACAGGAGACCCGAGGCAGCTTCTGCCAGGCATGAACTGGAGCCAGGCTCCGTGAAATACCTCAACAAACAGCGAATTCCATGGGGTACAAGGTGATAATGTAGTACAGGCTCTAGCCATTAGAAGAAAAGAGGCTGCCTGGTCATGGGTTGGTGTTTGCTGCTACAGAGCTCCATTAAAGCATCTTTCCCTCATACTTCTGTTTTTCCAAGCCCCATGTTTTTCCGTGTGTGTGCTACAAGCATTTCTTTCTCTTACAGCATTTCTTTTTACTGTGTCATTTTCCCTCTCTTACCCTTTTTCACTGGCCCGTTGTGACTGTTTGTTTTAGCCATTTGCCTGCTTTCATCTTCCATTTTTCTTCTCTCCCCCTTCCGGGGAGCTCTTTAGCCATGATTACCCTTACACTTCACGTTAGCTTTCCTCCCTCCTGCTCCAGGATGCACTTGAAGGGGGCATTGATTAAAGCTAAATCCTTGACCAGGAGAATTTCTATCAGCTCAACACTTCTCTTTGCTTTGCTCCTGGAGCAGCTTCCAAAGCCCCAGGAAATTTGGCAAGACAGATCCAAGCTGTCACTGAGAAGGCAGTCGCAGCTCCTGTGGAGCGGGTTTGTACCTTTGAAAGTCCTCAGCTATGCCTGTAGTAGAAGGCAGCAGGGATAGGCTCTGGAAAAGCCATGGTGTGGGCTGGTTTTTCAACTCTTTCCTCCTGCCTGTGGCTCCCCAAAGGTTGCTGCTTGCTCACAGTGGTAGGGTGCACTGTGAAATGCCATGATGGCTCAGCTTCCTGCAGCAGTCTTTGAGGGGAATAATTACAGCCTTCGTAATATGCATAAAATATAAGGTTGGGCACTTTGGTGATTCTTCTGCTTCCCTCCCTGCCACAAGCCCTTCTCTGGGGCTGGAGCATGGAAACCGGTGGTCATGGAGAGCACAGCTGCAGAGATGGTGCCAAGAGGCCAGTTAGGGGTGGGCTTTGGGGCACAGTGCCAGCTCACTCAGGCCCCTTGCCCCAGAACACAGATGCTGAGTGGCTGCTCTTCAGAGAAAGGAGGGCTGCTGCATGCTCCTGCAGGAGGGGAGCTGTATGTGGGAGTAACCTCTGAGCAACTGATGCGCTGTAAAACCGCACCCGGGCTTGCCTCACACAAACTTGTCTGTGCAGCCCTTCCTTCTGCGGTCAAATTAATGGCTTGATTAACCCCATTACTTCACTCCTGCAAGAAAAGTATGTAAAGCACCGTTTCACTGGACCATGAACACTGGTGCAGATGGCTCAAGAGCAGGTGACATTTACAGAGCAGGAGGACTCATTCCCATTGCAGGGAATAGGTGGGAGCATCAGAAGCTGCCTCAGCTGTCTCACAGACCTGCTAGAGTCACAGAGTCATAGAATGCTTTGGGTTGGAAGGGACCTTGGAAGGGATCAAGTTCCAGCCCCTGCCATGGGCAGGGACACCTTCCACTAGACCAGGTTGCTCCAAGCCCTGTCCAGCCTGGCCTTGAATACTGCCAGGGATGGGGCAGCCACAGCTTCTCTGGGCAACCTGTGCCAGTGCCTCACCACCCTCATAGTAAACAACTTCTTCCTAATATCTAATCTAAATCTCCTATCTTTCAGTTTTAAGCCATTCCCCCTTGTCCTATCCCTGCCTCCCCCTGTAAAAAGCCCTCTACAGATTTCTTGTAGGCCTCTTCAGGTATTGGAAGTCTTTAGCTTTTAAATGGTGTTAGAAAAACGGCTGCTCATTTTAGAACCCTTTGTTACCTATTTCATCACCAGAAATCAAGAAAGTAGTCCCTGTGATGAACAAACAAAACTACACAGGAGTAATAGTCTAACAGATCCTGTTTGTTCTGTGGGAAGACTAAACTGTATTGAGAACAGAGGGAGGAGAAATGCAGGCGAAGGGAGGTGAAAGAAAAACAAATTGGCTGCATGCAGAGGTCTGGTGTCAAACGTCAGAGGGATCTTGTTCGCTCAGATACTGTATGAAAGACCATAGCAACCAGGGGCCCGGGGAGAAAGGAGAGGGGAGGTTGGTAGCCCCTCCCTGAGACTGCGTGTCAGAGGAAACAGGTAAAGCAATGTGCTTTGCAGAGCCTGCTGCTGGAGTCAGAGCTGTAAACCTGGCAAATTCCATCCCTTCAGCCTAGCTGAACACTAGCTCTTTCCAGGCAAAATAAAGTCTGCAATGGATGTGTTTGTAATTCCTTTAGTCTGTTAGGTGATACCGTTCTGTGAAAGGTGGCTTTGCCTTGGGCAGCCAGATTTAGAGAGAGGATTAAGATCCCCAGCAGACACAATAAGTAACAACATTACAAGGAATTGAATAGAAATATTTGGGGGGAAATATAGGAACGTGCTTTCAGGCTGTTCTGAAAATAGCAGGTAGAGGTGATGCTTTGCTGTGACATAGTCTATGGAAATGGAGCCACATTTTTGATCCCAGTAATAGGTTGGAGAGCCCCTTGTTATAACACAGATACACAAAACAGGCATGCAGTACCACGATAAATGAGCAGTGCCTGTGAGCCTGACATCAGCGTGGGGCAGGAGGAGCAGCAGCACAGGGCTGTTCTATCTTGTACATCACAGGGCATTAGTCGTACTACTAAGTTGTGTTTATCCAGAAGGGCTGTCATCCTTGAAGGCATCAGAACATGGAGATCTGCCATATCTGATGGGTAATGAAATCATAGTGTAAAAATTTGATTCTTCTTTCTGATTCAAGACTGTCTCCAGCTTCCAGCCCTCATGTCTGGTTCTGCCTTCTTCACTGGGTAGAAGAATCCTTTAAAGGATTTAATCCCTCGTGAAGGTATTCTTATACGCCATGGTCAAAGCATCTCTCAATTTTCTTTGTGGCAAGCTAAATGGTTTGAGCTCTTTAAGTGCAGATACTTTCTGTCTCAAATCATTGTGTCTTTTTTTGCTCTGACTCTAAAATGTAGATGTCTGTTGTGTACATTTTTCTAGTATCATTCTTCTCATGCACTGTGAAGGATAGGCCACCTCCTGGTTTCTATTTGCTCTTCCATTTTTTATATATTCCAAGACTGCATTAGCTCACATACCACAGAATGGCACCATGAATTTACATCCAGTTGTCCATTTTTGCACATTAAGACCTTTCTTACAAGTCTCTGCTTCCCTCGGCTTTTTGGGAAATGCTTTGTTCCCAGGCACAGAATACACATCCTCTGTCGATTGCCTGGAACAGCCTCTTTTCCCCGGGGGCTGGCTCTGCCCCCCAGCCTACAGCAGGAGCAGCACTGCCTCACCATGTGCAAGGGCTCTCATCAGCAGATGAGTAGCCTTGGCCAGGCCCTGTCTGCACTTACCCACACCCAGGCATCAGCTGGTGGTCGTTCAGCTTGTTCTGAAAGAAAATTGTGTGATTACTTTTAGTTGTACTTGGGAGATTGAATGATGGGATGGAATAAATCACTGAATGGCAAGGAAGAGGCATATAAGATTTGAGACAAAGAGGAAGATACCTTTTCCACTCCCTTTAGTTCTCTTTTTAAAGTCATTTATGTTTATCCTTCACCTCCTGAACTCCTGTGGATGATCCCCTCCAGTAGATCCCTGGAAATACACTGGGAGGACACAGAATTTGTCCTCCTATTGCTGAACTAAGCATCAGATTGTCAACAGGGGACAAGTCCTGTGTAGTCATTAACAGCCAGATCCCTACAAAAGTTTGTCGTATGGGTGCTCTGCAACTATACAAACCCACCAGATGTGTTATGCTGCCCATTTGGAAACTGTGGTTCTTTTTTGGCTCTGTGAAGGGCAACTTGTCTCTTTCAATACCTGGTTTTGCTCTCAGGGGTTGAATTCATGATTCTGTCTCTGGGCTGCTTTAAAAGCAAGGGACTGAGGTTCCCTGGGAGGCTTAGCCATGGTCAGTGCATGTGTTAAACTTGTTCTGCAGCATGGTCAGGTCACAGGAAGAGGCCTTGGCACCTTTCCCCCTTGTGTTACCTCTGGGCTTCCCCTGCCCCTCAGTGAGCACCTTGCTACAAAGCTGCAGCTTCACAGGTTCCAACCGGAGCACGTGTAACTCTGCACGAGTCACCATTATCAAGCGAGAGCTGTTTGCAGCCTGCAAGTAGCACACAGTGGCTTTGGGTGTTGCTGAAAATAGCCAGTGTGAAAAATCAGGAGTCACACTGTGCCATCTTCCCAGTGTAACAGGCTGACGAGAGGCAGGCTGATAATACAGCGTATTTCCCATTCCAGGACATCTTGTCACTCTCCTGGGGGACTGTGTGCCTACACCCATACAGGGCATCCCTGGATGAACAGGGCCCTCAGGGAAAGAGCTGGGTTGTCCCCTTGCTGCTGTGGATCCCCGGGGGATCCCTCCCAAGCAGCAGCAGCCTGAGTCATGCAGTGAGTCAGGCTGTGGGTATGGGCTGATGCGGAGGTGATGTGCAGCCAGGAGCTGGTGAAGCTTGTAAGGGTGTCTGGAGAGTGAAGAGGCAGCAGTGGCAGTGCATGGAGAAAGGAAAAGATAGAAGCAGAGCAGAGAGTGTAGGAAGGGAAAGTTGTGGCTGCCCCATCGCTGGCAGTGTTCAAGGCCAGGCTGAATGGGGCTTTGAGCCACCTGGTCTTAATAGAAAGTGTCACTGCCTGTAGAGGGGGGCTGGAACTGGATGAGCTTTAAGGTCCCTTCCAATTCTAACCATTCTGTGAGAAAGGAACAGCAGGGAATGAGGAGGAGCAGCAGGAGGTCTAGGGGCAGGAAGGCTCAGGGTGCAGCAGGAGGATGAGGAGCTGGCAGGCAGAACAGAAGCAGAGTTGTCAGTGGAGCTTGGGTTAGTTTGGTTTTGAAGCTCTATGCCTGTGTAAGTGCTATGCTTAGCCAGAGTTGCCTGACTCGGTGCTTTGCTCCCATGGTAAGACTGCATCTGGGCTGGGGCAGACAAGGTTTGTAAGAGGTGGCTGCATAGAGCCCGGCGTTGCTTCTTTCATTGCTGGTTCCCAGCAGCATACATGTATCCCCAGCCCACTTCCAGGCTTTACCTCGTGTTGGAGCTCCAGCAGGGACAGTGGGAGGAGGGTGGGCAGCTGAACAACTTGTGAGCCCACATGGCCCCATATCACTGCTGTGGTAGGGCAGGGCTGTGTAACTCCCCCCTGGAGGTTCACAGCTCCTGGTAAAGGGCTCTGCTCCCAGGGGTGAGGAAGCATTTTCCTGCCTGTGGAGACCTTTTGCCTGGGCTGTGCTCCCGTTTCCAGGAGACACAACGCAGGGCTGCTCCCGATGATGTCAGCGTGCCCTTTCATCATCGGCTGGGAAGAGCTTTTGCCAAAAGAAATGGAAAAGAGAAGAAATCTGCCGGGCGGGAGGGTGGTGTTCTGGCTTGACGGAGAAGGCTTGGCTTTAAACCTGTGATTAAAACTGGAAGCAGGAAGTTTTTGCTGTGAGTAGGTAAACTCTTGTACCTTGAAATGACTAAACACACGAGACTGGAAGTAACACCTTTGTGCTAATCCTCGTGTTTCCTCCAGCTGCTGCACCGGGTTCATGTCACCTGGCCTGGCTCCTTTCAAAGCTTTCTTCCTTTTCAAGCTCTGGGATTAGCTGACAGTGTAATACGATACAGGATGCAGCGCGTTACTATGGGCTGCGTGTGTCCCTCAGCCATACCGGTCTGGGCATAAGAGCCAGGACAGTAGTTCTGCAATGGGGTTGTTGTGAAGGTGATTTAGGGAGGTCTTTGGCTTCAGCTGTGCGCTGAGGCTGAGTAGAGGAAGCTCCGAGTGGTGTCACTTCCCAGCGTGCCCTTTGGATCCTTTGGTTCCCCCTCCCTTCTCTTTTTCCTTGTAGTGACTGCAGCAAAGGCTCCATTATTTGGCAGTGTGGCATCGCTTTTGTCTATAAATGGAAGCAGTTGGCCCACCTCCCAGTATAACACAAGATAGTCCTGTGCATCAGTTATGCAATCTGTAGCTTGATGACTTCATCAGAAGTCGGGGGAGGGCCAGGAGGTGGTAGGAAAAAGCCTTCACCATCAGCTCTGCTGGAGACAGCTGATGTCTGCGTGTCCCCCCAGAGCAAGGAAAGTGGGAGCTCAGTGACGGGTGGGATCAGGGAGAAGTGGAAGGAGGAGCAGGGAGGGACCTTTCAAACCAGGGCAGATGTTAAAACAAGAAGGAACCTGAGTGCTGGAGAGGCCTTTCAGCAGAGAGCCCTTCAGGGAGTATCTGCGCAAAGCAGAGATATGGACAAATTGTATTTTGCCGTTTCCTCACAAGGGTCCTTGAAAACCTGACCTTCATGCCCAAAGGCTGATCCTAGTTTCCCAGGCTATGCTCAAGCACTGATTTTAACCCTTTCACTGACTGGGTTGGGGTGGGTGTCATAAGATTACTTTCCTATATGTTCCCAATCTACACAGTAATTGGCATCACTGAAACTGTGAATGAAGCAGGTGAATCTAAACCTCGCACAGGTCCCCTGGCATGTTTTGTGCAAAGGATCCTAGAGTGATAGAGGTCCTTCCCATCAAGTTCGTGGGTTTGGATGAGTACCCATCTCTCTAAAACAGCGAGATTCTAGTGAGCAAATGCTAACTAAGGCTTTACCCAGCCTGGCGGAGAGCGTGCACAGCAGTGCCCAGGCCAGACAGGGTGCGTGGAGCTGTGAGGGTGCTGGCTTTGGGGCTCTAGGTTACTCACCCTGGGGGATGCAGAGAGCAAGCATGGCCAGGAGACATGGTGGGGGTAGGCAGTGCAGGGTGCACGGGTGCTGCTGGGTGGGACACAGACGAGAGGAGAAAATCCTTCTGCTCTCTTACAGGAAGGAGCACCCTGAGTAAGGGCTGGGAAGCAGCGCTACACCTGCTGCTTTGTAATACCCCCCGGTCGTTATTTCTGAGCACGGCCTAAGCGTCTGAGCGAGCCCCCCCCGCAGCGCCGAAGGAAGCGCTGTGCCCTTGCCTGCCCGGCAGCGGGGAGCCCCCGGGGGGGTGAGAGGCGCTCCGGGCACCGCTGCAGACCCCCGCGCCTGGGTCCCACCGCCCCCCGGCTCCTCTCGCCGCCGCGCCGGTCCCCGGGCGGGCAGCGACACCTGCCGGCGGGCGGCGGGGCCGGGAGCCCGGGCGGGCACCGTGCTGTGCTGGGGAGAACCTGACCCCTGCCGCTCTGCCATCACCCCTGGCCTGGGGCGCTCCGTTTCCTGGCGCTGCATTTTCGCAGAGCTAAAAGGCAGCAAATTGGATCAGAAACATCAAGAGAAAGCCGGGTGGGTTTAGGGGAAGGTGTCTGGGGCATCACCCGCCTGAGTCCTTTCAGCCACGCGCTGTTGGTCCGTTGCTGCAGGACGGAAGCCTCAAATAAAACACATGATGTGGTTAAATCCTGAGATTCTGGTGCAATATAGGGGGAATTAATGCTGCCAGCTCCTGCTGTTCATTTTGTGTGTATAAAACCTCAGCTCCTCAGTCCATAGAACTGTGTGAAACTGCTGCTAGTGAGAAAGAGAAACGGAAAGGGAGAGCAAATATACTTGTCTCCATGATGGGGGAGGAAAAGTTTAGGAAAACATGACTCTGAAGTTATGTATCCTGGATGGAGATAAACCTGGTACCCAGCTTTATCATTGTGCTATTAATGAGTGGCAAAGTGCTTTTGCTTTATCTGCGGGGTTTTTGCCCTCCAGGAGAGAAGAGGAACCTGCTGTTCAGTCGCTGTGGGCTTGATCATAAGCATCTTTCCAAGGACTCTTAATTTCTTCAGGCTCTAGTCTTCACCCATAAACTCAATGCTTGTTCTTAATGAGCCTTTATTTCCCTTGCCTTATGAAACACCATGAGTAATGAGGCCTCTCTCTCTTTGCACAGGAGCAGCATCAAGTGGGGTTGTCCCGGACCACGGGGCCTATGCAGCCTTCTGTCCCACCAGGCTCCAGCAGCGTGGTCACAGGCACAAGCTCTGGGGGTCCCTTCCTAGGAAACCAACCTCAAGCAGCCATCATGAAGCAGATATTGATTGAGCAGAGAGCCCAGCTCCACGTGATGGAACAGCAGAAACAACAGTTTCTAAGAGAGCAAAGGCAGCAGCAGCATCAGATCCTGGCAGAGCAGGTACAGTACCCATTTGTCTCAGGTGCTGCAGTGCATGCTGGTGTTTGAGCATGAGCACTACAGACAGTGCAATGCCAGTGCTTCCTTCTGTGTTTATTAGTGCTCTCTCTGTAGCTCCCATTGTAGTGTTTCAGCGAATGTTTTCAAAGAGGCATCTGTCTCAGGCCTACCATTAGCTTGGCAAGTATTACCCATGTTCCCAGGGGTGAGCTTGACAGTCACATGGGATTTTAGACACTGGAAAAGCTGGCTCCAAGGGGAATGGCTTTAAACTGAAAGAAGGTAGATCCAGATTAGACATTAGAAACAATATTCTTCACTATAACAGTGCTGAGGCCCTGGCACAGGCTGACCAGAGAAGCTGTGGCTGCCCCATCCCTGGCAGCGCTCAAGGCCAGGTTGGACACAGGGGCTTGGAACAGCCTTATCTAGTAGAAAGTGTCCCTGCCAGTGGCAGTGTGTTGAATTAAATACAAGGCTGAGGCTGGCAAGTGTGCTGAGGTAGATGAAAAGCAACAGAGTCACAGTGTTCAGGCTCCTAGCTGTTGGGTGTTTTGCGCCTAACAAGGTTCCCTTTACCTTTTTGATAACACGTATTTAAGAACATAGGGATTAGTACTTGCTTCTTTCCCATCTTTGCTGTTCTCTTACTTCCATTACACGTCCTTGGTTTTGGACACAATGTTTGTACAGCTGCAGATGAAGCACCAAGACGTGTCCTTTCAGTAAGTGCTTAGTTGAGTATACGCTAGGCTTTGAAAGCTCTGGTAAACACACTCTCTGTTTTTATAATCAGCCCTTGATTCTGTTTTAGATGCACGAGTATTCATAGCAAATAATCACAGAGGAGCAGTGTGGGCTGGATCAAGGGAGGGAGGCATTTTACAATTACCTGCTCCCCAAATATAATTCCCTGAAGCACAATGGCCTCAATAGCCGTTTCTGTTTTGGCTCAGGGCTGATCCTAGGCTGCAGTGCTGAGGTCAGGATGCATTACTCCTTGCAGCTGAGTGTTTTGGGTGCAGAGGTGGAGGAAAGCCTTGTCCCAAGAGCACAAATCCCTAGACCTTGCTAGGGTTGGGAGAGGGACAGGGTATGCGGGTACAGTTGGACCTAGGTGAGCAAAGTTAATTCATATCCCTCCCTCTCCTTTCAGCCTGAAGACAGTGAAGTTCACACTGTAGAGGTCAAGATGAAGTGGCTGTAAGCAAGGAGAGATGATGTTAGCCTCAGTGCTTATTCCTTGCTGAGTAGCCCAAGTGCTCTCAGGAGGACTCTTCAAATGGCTCTGCTTGTCTCTCCAGAGCAGCTTGTTAGATAAGAAACGCAGCAGTTCTGCTGCAATACTTCTGCCACCAGCCCCTTTCGCAGCTCACTAATTAACCTTCTTTTTCTCTCTGCTCTCTTTCCCTTGCTCATTTCCAGCAGTTGCAGCAGCAGTCACATTTGCCTCGGCAGCACCTGCAGCAACAGCGGAGCCCGTATCCAGTGCAACAGGTCAATCAGTTCCAAGGTAAAAGTCAAATTCTTTTTCCTATATTGGAGCCAATGTATTGCCCCTGTAGCGGACATGTGAAAGCTCATGTGTTTTGTGGACACCAGGGTTTGAGCAATGTGCCAGAACAGGAAGACAGGCCGTGCTACACTCGCACATACCACATGTTTTACCAAGGGGGGATGCCCAGGTTTGTGTGTTTAGTTGAGTTTCCAATTTCCTCTCTGCTCTTCTCAGCGGAAGCTGCAGTTTTTATCTGACATTTGTTTTGCCTCTTTCACATGTGGATTCTATGGTTTTATCTTGTTTGCCTTAACTCTCATTGCGCTCTTTTACTTTCCCAGCTAGTGTCTCTCACTGTATCTTGGTGTTAGCCCTCTTCATTCCCCACTTTATAGTTTGATGAGCAGAGAATTTCAGAGAGGTCATCCTTATCTGGAGAAGTGACTGATAAATGTGGGAAGTATCTGTCAGTGAAATATCTGACATGTAAATGGAGGATTTTAATGAACTTAAAAAAGTTCAAAGAGTATTCAATGTGTTCACAGATAACTGAATAATGTAAGTACAGACATTTTGGCTTAGAAAAATAAGTTAATTCTGAGCTTTTTAGGTGCAAAGCATCAGCTAAATGTCTTCACTAACCATGGATTCTAAAAAGACGTGAAGCAAACATGCACCTGCACTGTGTAAGTCACAATAGTGTCATGTAACTGCAAAAGAAAACAAGGGAGGCAAGCAGATCACAGTTCTCCTACCCAGGAAGCCAACAGGCAGTCCCATCTTTTGCCAGTATATATCAGGGTGCTCCTTCTAATCACCTTCTCATTCATCTTTGGCAGCATAAATTCTGTATAAAATTATTTTTCTCCCCCTAACAATTCATTTGCAAAATCCAAACGTATGTGCACACTGCCACACATCGAGATGCACATGTAAAAGCTTTCTGCATTAATGCTTCTTTGAAACCTTGCCTTCATGTGTATTATTGAAAAGAAATGGAGAAGAGAGTTTAGACTAATCTGACAGAGCAAGGATTTAATTTTCATAAATGAGCTGATTTAAACATAAGTATTTCACTGTTTTTCCTATGTTGTCACAAGGATGTAACCCTGTGCAGTAGGTTATGTGCAAATGAGACCAGAGGGTGGCACAAAGTCTTAAAATCTGTTGCATCTCTTTTAACTGCTCCTTGTCTGATCTCCCATCTCTTATGCCAAACATGATAGTTAATGGAACGAGTGTATGAACTAGTTGCTGGCAGTGACTCCTTTGGAGGTGTTCAACTGCCATTTTCAATTTAAAAAGGACTAGAAATACATTATGTAAGGGTTTAACATCACCTGTATCTTCAGCACTTGCTGGATGCACTGTAAAATGAGGCTGCCTCTAATCACAGGAGAAGAAGGTGATCTAAATGAACAAAAATCAAGGGCACCCCAGTGCCAGTCATTATGGAAACAGTTTGCTATCATGGGAAAAGTAAAAGCTGCCGCTCCATTTGCCCCATTCAAGCAAGATCCAGGTAGTGTGTCTTCATGCTACAAAGTGTTTCATTTATCTGTACACTGGAGCTAAAAGCATCCTCCAGAAGCTTATCCTGCTGTGACAGAAAGGCAGTGTAGCCATCCTGTTTGTTATGTGCAAAACTGGAGAAATGGCACTTCCTTTCTTCATTCCCATTTCTCACTGATGAGGATGGTAGTGACTCAAGGCCACAATGAACCCATGGCATAATCAGAGCTCCAGTGATTGTTTTTAAATAAAGACAGTAAATACAGAGGGATATTGGCTTCCCAGGAATCAATAGTGCCCCCCACCCCTGAAAGGAGGACACAAGGATGGTTCAGCTATCTGCCACGGTGTGGAATTTAATGAGGTTAGGATTTTCTGGTTTCCCATCACTGGCCTAAGGTGGAGTAAAATGTGCTTATATTATCGATTCACTAATACACTCTCCCTGCTGTAAATGTCCACAAAAAACAATTTTTCTTCTTTCCATGGACTTAATCAGTAACAATGATATAGAAAATCCATTCATTTATGCCTCCTGAGCTATTAAAAAATTGATTTGCCTTCTGAGCCTGACATTTCCATTTTCAAGGCTTACTTTTGAAAGACAATGGAGATATTTAAGAGAGAGCTTCAAATGGTAAACTGAAGTTCAGCTGCTTTGCTGCTGTTGAAGACCACTGGAAGCTTCCTCGCTTACTAGAAGCTGAGTTAGGCTTATCTGAAGAAGATAAGTGCTACTGAGTTACAGTGTGGATGCAACTTTGAAGTCTTAGGAACAAATTTTTTCATGGGGGAGGGTGCACATTGTCACTGGTGCTGGATGGAAAAATACACACAGAAGGAAAGAATCAGGTTTACTTTTGAAAGGGCAGTTTGACTCCCTGGTCACTTCTTAAAACTTTAATCTCTGGTGCTAGTGAGATAAGAGAAAGGCAGGCCTGTTTTAGTGCTGCATCTTCTGTGTCTGCCTAGCTCAGGCACCTGAGCAGTTATCATCAGGGAGGCAACTATGGCTGTAATCATGCACTTGTGCTGCCTCAATCCGTCAAGAATCTGAAGCCATGAATCCCTTTGGGTGCATATCCCCAAATTGTCATAATTGAGAATTACTTAGAGAGTAAATCATTGGCCTTTTAACCTTGCCAGCCTCATTTTAGGCCTTAAGGGAAATTAGCCTACTCGCCTGCATCGATGGTATTCTCTGCTGAGCGGCGTACTGCTTCACAAGTTGAATACATAACACAAGCAGTGATTCTTGCTTAGGGTAGCACCTGAGCTGTTTTGACTGTTGCCTTCAAGGAAAGGGGACTTGCCAGGTCAGGACAGAGGCTGCAGCAGTGTGCAGTGTGAGGTGGGGAACACATCACCTCTGAAATGAAACTAGCATTAGGCAGCAAGCATACTTCCCAAGGATGGATAACCTTCCAGCTCTGCTAACCTCCATGGAAACAATAACTTCTTCAATCAGAAAGCACAGCCATCTGAAATCCTGCTGTGGTGCAGAAGGCTGCTACAGATTCTCTCTTATTGTTAATTAAGATTCACAGGGTTGTGTTTTTTAATTCCCTTCCTCCCTTTTTGGTGTAGGTTCTTCCCAGGATATAGCAGCTGCAAGAAACCAGGCAGCACTCCAGAGCATGAGGACATCCCGAATGATGGCGCAGAACGTGAGCATGATGGCAATGGGTCCCTCCCAGAGCGCGAGCACGCTGCCCTCGACCGCAGGCCAGTCAGACATGGGCATGGCTCCTTACAGCAACACCTCGTCTAGCCAGCCAGGAATGTACAGTATGAGCACAGGGATGAGCCAAATGTTGCAGCACCCAAACCAAAGTGGCATGAACATGGCACACAACGCAGGCCAGGGAACAAGGCAGCCTGCCTCTGGACAAGCGGTGGGAATGGTTGGCAGTTTTGGTCAGAACATGATGGTAAACTCTGCTCTTCCCCAGCACCAGCAGCAGATGAAAGGAGCTGGGGGCCAGGTCTTACCCAGGCCACAAGCACCACGACTTCAAAACCTGATGGGGACTGTCCCTCAGGGAACACAAAACTGGCAGCAGCGAGGCTTGCAAGGTATACCTGGAAGGACTAGCAGTGAAATGGGGCCCTTCAATAATGGCACAACGTACCCGATGCAGTCTGGGCAGCCGCGGCTGTCCAAACACCATTTCCCACAAGGGCTTAATCAGACAGTTGTGGACACAAGTGGAGCAGTAAGAGCCCTGAACCCAGCGATGGGGAGACAACTGCTGCAACCACTACCTGGGCAACAAGGTGCTGGCCAGGCAAGGCCGATGGTGATGCCTGCAATAAGCCAAGGGGTCCCCACAATGTCTGGCTTTAGTCAGCCTCCAACACAGCAAATGCCAGGTGGTAACTTTGCTCAGAGCGGCCCAGGGCAGGCCTACGAGAGGAATCCCACTCAGGACTTATCTTACAACTACAGTAATGAAGGAGCAGGGGGGTCATTCTCCAGTTTAGCAGAGGGCGCAGACCTCGTGGACTCCATCATTAAGAGCGGACCAGGGGATGAGTGGATACAAGAACTTGATGAGTTGTTCGGAAACCCCCAGTGAATGGGCTTGTATAGTCTGGAGCTTTGGTTGTTCCATCTGAAAAAGCAAAGAGAGTTGGATGTCTCCCCATCCTTGGATTGTTGGGGGTTTTGTTTGAATTGGTTTGGTCTGGGGTTGTTTTGTTTTCTGTTGTTTTTAATTGTGCAAACTGAGCTGATCTGTAGCCAACTTTGGAAGATTCAGGGGGTGATGAAAACATCAGCATCCCAAGACTTCCACCAAGCAACCTGTGTTGCGTGGCAGCACCCACTGTGTGTGTGGGGAGCAGGGGGCAGGATGGGGAAACTGGAAAAGCCAGCTGATGCCTCTGGTTGGGAAAATGTGTTCTTTCCCACTGAAACAAGGCTTCATTGCACAGTGGTGTGGGGTGGTCCCGATCTCTCCCACCTCATGAAACCGTAAACACTGCAGCTTTCAGGGGAGCAGATGAAAACAGGCAGGAGCAAAGTCTAAAGATGTCCATGGGCGATCGCACAGGCCCTGGTTGGAAACAGGTTTAATCCCAGGAGCAGGCAGGTCTTGGTGAGCCATAGCCAGGCCCACAGGGCTGGCTCTGGGCTGTCACAAGGAGATGTGAAGCAGACACTTGACAAACCTAAACAGTCACAGGGAGGTCACCATTTTCACCACAGAGTGACAAAAAAACCAACAAAGGTGCAGTAGAACGTGAATTTGGCAGCATGGTGAGGACAGTTTGGTTACAGGAGTGCTGCTGGATATGGCTTAGGTGGGTGGGTTAACTTAATGAGCTGCTTAGTCCCCTTGGGACTCACAATAGTGCTTCCTTGTTGAAGTGCTTTGGCACAAATCTGTTGCCTGGGCATGCAGAACAGCAGCTATCAGTGGTGGGGAAGGGCTAAGAGGTACCAAGAGACATCAGCTCAGGTCCTAAGCAGGTTGCTCTCTCTCCTTCCTCCCTCCTCAGTATGTTTTCAGTTCACTTCCTTCCCTTCTTATACTTCAGTGTAAAGCAAGGCAAGTTGGCTGCACTTTATTCAGGTGAGCAACAACTGCCACAAAGGGGCAGGCAGGGGAGGAGAAAACAGGCAAAAGAAAATGTACAGGGAGGGTTTGGCATGTGGAATGGGTTCCTCCTCCCCTCTTGAAAAGTGCAAGTTTGGCAAGCAGGATTACCCTGGGGTGTGTGGGCTATCGATGTGGCATTATATGCAACCTGAAATCAGTTTTAAACAGATGTTTGGCTTAATCTCTCTGGTTTGCTGGAGTAAAGTTCACTGCAGTATTTGAAGAACAGGAACCAATGAAGGACTACTGTAAAGATCAGTGACAAATGGGTAAAATCATTGATGTAGTTATTACAAACATGGGGTCTGCCCAAATAAGCTGTTAGGTAATAGCGATGTATTCACTATCTCCACTGTGTGGACCAGTGCTGAGCAGCACTACAATGAAGTTGTGACACATCTTGCACACTGAGGCGCCAGCCATTCTGAATGTCTAAAGCAGCAGTTCCCAAGCTGCAGCCTAAGGCCAAGGTAAGCTGTCCTCCAAAACCGACCGCCTTGCTAGTGTTTTCAACTGAGAGATGTTTACCAGATTATGTAGTGGTGCATAAAATGTTAATGGGATCCACAGTCCAGCAATTCTGAGAACCTCTGCCCTAATGTTGGCCTCTGCAAGTCATACAATGTGCTCTGCAGTGGAAGTGCCTCTGGTACTACTGCCTACAACAACTACCCAGCTACCGATTACCTCCTTGTGTGCTGCTCTACTTGGGGCTGGCGATGTGAAGTGCTGAAATCCAGGGATGCTGAGAGGCTTGGCATCCTGTGTTTTCAAGTCCTGCCTTTCCCTGTGGAGCACAGACATGCATCACATTAAGGGAGTGGGAGCAAAATGGGCCTGGAACAACCTCAGCACCCTGTTACAGTTCTCTTTTGTGCAGTAACCACTTGCAGGGCTTACCTAGGTGAGGAGAACTGTCTTTTAAATGCTATAATGTAGGCAGGACAAACTGCACTTTTTAAAATGCTTTAGTTACATCTCTTTTAGCTAACCCCTTTTTAAAACACAGTGTGAGGACCTATTCCAGTTCCTGCTGAAGACGACAGAGGTCTTCCTGTCCACTGCTTCAGCAGGAGCCAGGGCAGCCCCTAATTCAGTAAAGGAGAGCACCAGCCACAGTTTTCAGTCCATCTTGTGAGTAAGCGGCTCTTGGTGGATGGAAGAGGCAGGCAAAGGAGAGAAACGGTACCTTGAGGGGATGAGGGCATTGTGTGTGTGTGTGTCTGTGTGAGCGTGTGGGTGAGAGGAGCGGTGGGCTGGTGTGGTGCAACCTGTCCTGTGTGGCAGAGGTGTGCCAGGATGAGGAGGCAGCGAGCCGACAGCACTGAGGCTGGCACAGCATCAGCAGCCCTTCCTTGGGTGCCAGTGATCAGGGGCTGCCTGCCAGCACAGAGCTGCACAGTGCGGGGTTAGGAGCACACAGCCACCAAGTGCAAATCCGAGTGTGTCAGGGAGATACAGGCTTTGGTGAATAAATGGTGGTGAAGACTGGGTCTCTGTTGTCTTTGTAAAGCTTCCTCCAAATACTCCGTTCCGGGACCAACTACTAGAGAGGCAGATTTTATTAGATTTGGGGTTGGGTTTTTTTTTTTTCCTTTCTTACTATGGTGCTGATGTATATGTAATGTTAAAAAAATAAAAGTTATTTGTAAATATGTTTTTACAATTCTACAGATATCACTGGGTCTACTATCTGTAAAATATATACATATAAAATATATATATATACTGTTTGTTTAAAATAGAGTATTTTTATTTCATTCCTTAACTCATCCTTACTGCAGTGGTATTGCACTTCAGATGACGTCTAATTACTAATTTGTACTGTATCCCTGACAGCAACTTGCTCCATTTTACTCAGATTTTTCTAGTTTTCTGTTTTTACTTTGTACATTAAGCATTGCTTATTTCCTCTGAAGACCTGTACAGAGCTCTGGAAATGTAGAGAAAGACCTGATGTTAACATACCACTTTTAAAGAAAAACAAAACAAAACAAAGAAAAAAAGAGCACCCAAATAAAAGATGGTTATCTGACTCATCTACCAGGCTGGCTTATAGGGTCATCTCTCGCCCCACTCCTGCGCCATGGGGGGTGATGTGCTGGGAGGAGGAGGGAAGCCAGCTCCAGAGCTGCCATTGCCTGCCCAGAGTCAGGGTGTTACAGGCAGGGTACAGCCTGTGCTGGGCGTACTGGAGCAGCTCACAACACTGAGATCTGGGGAGGGCAAGTGGGGGGAAAGAAAGGTGCAGGGTTGGATGTACAAGTTGGAAAGAAGAGATGGGGGAACTGAGGGAGTGTGAAGACACATGCTTAGCGTAGTTCCCTACCTTCCACTGCTACAGTGTGAGAACTGTGCTGTCAGAAGCCTGTTGGAAAGTGCATGAGACCTGTTGAATTTATATAAATTAAGATAAACATGCTGTGTGGCCTTCAAGGCTCAACACTGACTGCTCTGTATCTCTAGCCTGCCAGGGAGTCAAGGGGAATCAGGCACTGGATCTCTGTTTGCACAGCTTGCTCTTCAGGATGTCAGTGGGCCTTGGCTCTATGTACCACCTTTAAGGTGAGCTTCCTCTTCTCTCCTTAGTGTCAGTCCTTTACCATTCATTCTAGATGTGGAAAATGGGGCAAAAGAAGGAGGCTGGCACAGATCAGAGCAGTTTGCTGGAGCTCCTCCTCAGCATGTGCTGGCAGAGGCCTTGCTGAGAAAAGATGCTTTCAGCATCAGAGGCCATCAGAGGCCCCTAAGTACTGACTGGCTTTGAAGCTGCAGCAGGGACCATCATCGTTTCTGACTGTGACTGACAGATGAACATTTGCAGCAACTCACAGTGTGTGCTGAGCGTGCAGCCTGACACTGACTCCTCCATCTGCAGGTAGGAAATGGTGTGGCTCTCACTAGAGTTAAACTCAGTGCTGAACCTGACAGCATCCATTTGTTACAGGTGTATTTTGTCTTTAATTATAGAGGAATCGGTCTTCAAGACTTCCTCACTGTAGGCATTCTGTCCTGGCTTAGTGGGGAAAAAGTCTCAGAAGCCAGGTGGGATCCTCAGCTCTGGGCTGACTTCTGCCCTCTCAGCTGGTGCAGCTCCTTAAACATCAGGTTCATGTTTCTTCCCAGCATTCTAGCTTTGTGCTGCTGGATGATGCTTTGCAGCCTCACACCTGCATTTCTTGGCATGCAACATTGTCCCTGTGTGACAGCAGTTTATTCCTTCCTATGGAACAAGAGCAGCACAGACTCGACTAGTAGATGGGGCATGGCAAGCTGTCTATAAACATGCCAGACCACTACAGCAGGTAAGCTTGGAATGGGATAACTTCAGAGGCAAAGACAGCTCTGGGCCTCCTCTAGTGGGTATTTCATGCCTGTTGGGTAGTTTGGGCTTCTGTCTTGGTTTTGATTGTGGCAGCACTTTCTGCTGACAGCACCAGTGGCAGGTGAGCAGGTGGATTTTCTGTCTTTCAGCCCATACAAGGAAAGGCAGTGGAAGTGTTCCTGGTGATGTCTGTGGTGGTTAAACCTGACCCTGTCGTGCTTTCTCCATGGAGGTAAGTACTGGAGAGTGGCTCTTTCTGCAGCTCTATCAGCTCCAGCCTGTTCACCACCACGATCTGTCTTTTTCCCCCTGGCAGACGTTATTGAACCCAAGCCTTGCACCTTTGCACTTGTTTCATTCCATTGTTTCAAATGTCATTTCAGCCTTTGCCACCTGCAGACACTAAGTTGTGTCTTTTAATCACAACCTGTTTCATTTGAAAGGTTCTTATGAACCTGATCCAACAAAACTGTTTCCTGGTCAGGTTATCAACATCAATATACTTTAAGAAAGGCCATAAACATATTTAGGTTCAGTATTAGGAAGAAGTTCTTCACTGTAAGGGTGGTAAGGCCCTGGAATTAGTTGTCCAGAGAAGCTGTGGATACCCTATCCCCGGCAGTGTTCAAGGCCAGGCTGGATGAGGCTCAGAGCAGTCTCATCTAGTGAATGGCAGGGGAGGTGGAACTGAATGATCTTTAAGGTCCCTTGCAACACAAACCATGATTCTGTGATTCAATGATGTTCATTATATTGACCTAACTGAACACCACTGTAAGTGTGCAGCATTTTGGCCAAATCATGTCTTCAGTGGCATGACGAGGAAAATCTCTGCCTGCTGGCCCTATCATGACTATATTCAACATTGCCTAAATAGTTGGAATTATCAGGAGGTGCCAAAACAGGCATGGCCTTGCTTCTCTGTTCTTCTACATAGTTTAAATTGACCATCAGCATACTTTGAGCTCATGGTGGTAAGCCATGCCTTTCCCTCCCTTTAACACCAAATTGTTTTCATAGCCAGTTTGCTTTTCATTGTCATTTTATGATTCCCAGAGCTGTGGCCATGCTGGGATGTTTGTCTAGTCTGTCTCACACCCCAGCCATCTGTGCCTCGGTGGGAGACAATGCACTAGACCCAATTGTTAGGCAAGCATCTGTGCTGCCTTTTTGTCTGGGCTGGTTCTCCCTCTCACAAGTGCTGTGCTGTGGGTACAGTCTGTCTTCAGGAGGCTTTGTGTGAGGACTGGGATCTGCCTACAGGAGGGCCCCACTTCTACCAGAAGAGTGTTTGAGCATGTGTTGAACTGTAAACGTGCGTATAAAATCAAAAGGCCTTCACTAGTGTCAAGTGCAGCTTTGAATGTTTTCCTGAAGAAAGCAGTGTTTCCAGACATGTTTAAACAGCCTCCTGCAGTGGGACTGGATGTACTCGGAAATCTGGGACCTCGCAGCCACGTACCGCATCGCAGTGTTTTTACAGTTGTGCAGAATGGATGGCACTGCTGAGGGAAGTAAAGAGGAGTAAAGGAGCACTACAGAGGCATTGGCAAAGCTGGAGGACATTGGGTAAGATGGGCTGATGCTCACAGTGCCAGTTGTAACTAAATTAGTGAATGAATGGCTTTAGTTTGATGTAATTTGTTGAGGGGTTACTGTACTGTGTGGGAAACCAGGACATTTAATTGCAACTGCAGATGTGACACAATATTCTGTCTTACTGACTTTTTCAAGAGTGTAGGGGAAGGAGAAAGCACAGGAAAACATGCATATTCCATTGCAATGAGATGTTAGTAAAGAGCTTTGATGCTTTATTCACATGCAGCTTATCATTTTTGCTGTTCAGGGAAAGCATCCATGTTACTTATTTATTGAAACAAAAATCTTCAGAACCATTTATGGAGTTTCTTCATAATGCTGAAGTCCAGGTATTCATCCAGAAGGCTGTTACCAATCCCTGCTGCACCCAAGGTTACCAAGCAAATCAGAGTTACCAAACTCAAGTAAAACCCTGTTAACCTAGAAGTGGAAAGCAGAAAGATACTGTTAGAGTGGTACATGGTGTGTTTGCAGTGAAACTGCTTGTCCCCACCAGTTAAGAAGAGGTGTGCAGAATCAGACAGGATCACTGCTGCAACGCTATCCTGCAGTGTTTGTGTAATGAACCATTCCCACACGTGGCTGTTGCTAGGGAGGAAAGAGGTTCCCAGTCTCCTCTCTTTGGGAAAACTCTCCCCTGTGTTTCTAAATATTCAGCTAGAAGTTAAGAACTTGCTCCAGGATGAAGCCACCTCATCCCAGTACCATGAAGATCTGTAGGCAAAGCCACAAACAAGCTTGAGCACCTCACCACAACTGTAGGTGCAGGAATGCGGGAGAGAAGCCTAGAGGACAGAGAGGGAGGTGTCCATATCTCTTACATCCACATCTGTTGGTTGGGTACTTTCCACTGAGCTGAGAGGTCTGCTTCTGGGTTAGTACTTTGACTTGGAGATTGATTTTTGCACCAGCAAGGAAGAGCATTGATCCTAAGAAATCAGTGATTCAGGTACTTGCTAGGGATGGAGAGGATCAGGCTATTTTATTTGCACAAAATGGAAAACTGCCACGGAAGAGGCTGGAAGAGCCCTTCAGCTCTGCAACACTTTCTGAGCATGTGAGCAGGGAGCTTCCCCTCCATGCAAACTCTCTGGGGTCTGCTCTCAGTTGCCTTGGTGCAGACCCTGGTCTTATAGGTATATTTTAGGATTTGCTGCTGGGTTGGCCTCTGCCAGCAGAGCAAGCAACAAAAGGTGTCTTTGGAGAATTCCATCACGTCAGTATTGGAGAGAGGTCTGGGGAGCTTGTCAGCCTTTGTTTTATAGCTACCTATCCCCTCACCCACAGAGGTCAAAGAGATTAGGTGCTCAGGGAGCCTAAGAATCAATCTGGTGCCTAAAGACTTGATCTAAGCAGTCTTTCTGGGCATGCTGCATCTATATGTGGATTTGAAAATGGTGAAGTACGAGATTTTCTGTTTCAGGAAAGTATGAAAGAAGTCTTTAGCTGAGCCTTTAAGTATCTGTCTGAGCCAGCTGGAGGGAAGGGTAGAGGATACAGCTCACTTGCAGAAGTCACTCCAGCACAGAAACCAGGTAGAGCTGCATATTCCTGCTGTGTTCTTAAAACATCCAGACCTGGCAAATCTGAACTGCAGTTCATGTAGTCAAGAGCTCAAGGAAGCATCGTAAGCAGCTCTTTGAGCGTGTGGAGCTGGTTTGTCTTTATAATCAGCATGGATGTAGTCAGTGATTCTAGCTGAGAACTGGTGTGAAGACTGATTACCTCTGTGCGGGTAGGGCTGCTGCAGGCTTGTATGTTTGGGGCCAGGTTCTGCCTGCCTGACTTGTGCTGACCTGTAGCTGAAGTACCCACTGGAGGTTAGCAGCAGGCAGGCCTGCAGCAGCAGACCTTGTAAGCAAAGCCATTTCCTAGGGCTGCCAGGCTGAATCTTGGCACCCTCTGCTCAATGCAAAGATACTAGAGTCTCACCAGAATGCAGAGCTCTAACAGTGAAGCCAGCCACTGTTCTCAGACTTCCTTGAGAGGCTGAGAGTCTAAGAGTACTGAAGTAAAGCATGGGAAAGGTACCTAAAGAGGACTACAAAAAAGCTGGACTTTTTGGACGTTTTACAAGGGCAAGTACAGATACAACAAGAGTGAATGGCTTTAAATTGACAGAGGGGAGACTTAGATCAGATGTGAGGAAGAAGTTCTTCCCTGTGAGGGTGGTGAGGCTCTGGCACAGGTTGCCCAGAGAAGCTGTGGCTGCCCCATCCCTGGCAGTGTTCAAGGCCAGGTTGGACAGGGCTTGGAGCAACCTGGTCTAGAGGAAGGTGTCCCTGCCTGTGGCAGGGGGTTGGAACTGGATGAGCTTTAAGGTCCTTCCAACCCAAACCAAAACCATTCTATGATTCTGTGATGATTCTATGATTTCTTAAACAAAGGACTTGCTAGTTTGTTGATTAGAGTCCATTATGCTCTACTCGTTCATTTATTTACATGGGTTTGCTCCACAAACTTCCCTAACAGTTGCTAGTCTTGTGGCTGGTGTTCACTGCGTCGTTTGAATTAGTGCATCTCTTACTGGGAGATGCAAAATTATCTCCGTTTATTTGCTCTGGCAAACATAGTCTCTCCCTTCTCTTAAGCAACAGGTCCACCAAAGAGGGTTAAGGGTTGGTGGAGACTGTAGTGAAGGAGAATGGGAACACCTCTACACAAGCTGTAGAAAATAGCCCAGTATTGCAGTCTTTTGTTGCTGCAGGATCATTCACTACAAAATAGTCTGATGTTTTGTATCTTCTTCTAGTAATATACATCACAATTCCTTTAATTCCATGATGAGCATGTATTGTGTTATTTTCTTTTTATGACTGATATGTATCCTGGGAGAGGAGCCTTAGGTCAGGACACAGAAGATGGTGCTGTGGCTTCAGTGAAACAGGAAACACAGTGTGTTTGAGTGTTTCTAGTGGAGGGGCGTTTTGCCAGTGTGCATGTTTGTTGAAGCAGAATTCATGTTTACAAGATGCTGTGCACTTGTGAACATGAATTCATTAACATGTTTATCTGAAGCTGTGTTCTCTTATCTGCTTGGCAGAAGTTCATCAGCCTACAAGGTCGGATTCACTTGCTTCCTTTAGTGCATTTTGTGTGGCTAGAGTAAATCTTAATGTGACAAGCTGAGGAAAAAGGAAAATCTCAGCAGGTAGGCACGATGCAAGCCTTGCCTGAGCAGTTCCCATTCATTCTACAGCAGTCCTGAGCTGCAAAACTGTGCTTCTGTTTTCAGACCTCTCCGAATCTGGCTGTCATTCTTCTCAATACAAAGGAGGCACTCACAAGGTGAGCACCAGACCTTTTCCCTCTTGTGACCTGTAGCACATGCACAGCTTAACCTAGGCTTCTTCTGTAACAGGCAGCCCTCCTCCTGCTTCAGACCTCTCACTGACACTTTACACGTGTTGCATTCAGTTACAGTCACTTTCCATTGCCAGCCCTTGGCTCTCAGCCCAGCTTCAGACAACAGCCTGCAGCTTTTAACCTGCATTCAGTTGGTAACTCCTTACCTTCCTTGCACAGACTGCATGTAACCACGGAAGTATTTGTAGCGGGCAAACATGTACAGCACACCCAGAAAGGAAGCTAATTCTAATAAAGAAAAGATTAGTAGGGGGGAAAAAACAAGTTAGAAAGCTAAAAATGAGGATTGTGAACACTAAAGTAACCGTTAGGATTAACCACTTTAATGATGTTTTCTGTTTATATAACTCCAGAGATTTTCATAGCTACCCATACCCTGGGAAGTTCTTTTGGGAAAGAATTATTATGTATGTAACCTTAAACATTCACTGCAGGAGGCTCTTGATACAGGTTTAAAGATAGAGGTGGTCATAGGACTGTCCAGCTAAATTTCAAAGCATTCCTGGAAAAGCAGCTCTTAAGACCTGACAGGAATCTGTAGGTCCCCCCCAGTTTGTCAGTTATCCCAGAGACAGAATAGTGGGTTGGAGCTCTGTGGCTTGACCCAGCACTGCCATTTCTTATTGTTATGGCAGTTCGTGCTAAAGGGGAGTGTTTGTTTTGGAAAGAGAATCTTATTTATGTTGTTAATAACCTGCTTTGCATTTATATAGCAGCTTTTATCCAAGAACAGGAGAGAAGGCTGTAGTGAAGTTAGCTTTCTGACCTCCCTGAGGGAAGGGTATAAAGTCACCTCCATTTGATAGATGGAGCAGGGTGTGTAGGTCAGTTGTATTATCCAGGACTGAGCAGTGCTAGTTAATTCTGTGTTCTTTCAAACGCTGTGAGCAAGTATTACAGAGGACAGCTTTTACTGTGCTCTGGATTAACTCATATAAACATGCCTATGGGAGATACTCAGCTGAAAAAATGACTTAGAGGGGAGGTTAAAGCAATCCCTTTTTTTTACACATGACAGCACTGTCTGTGTTGCTTGGGTAGCAACTGTGATCTTCTTTGATTCGAGTGTCTGAGCACATGTATTAGTTCACATGCAATTTGTTGACTTAAGTGGTGCTACTTTGAGTTTACATTGGATTTGCAAAAGAGATGGGACTGTACCTATAAGAAACCCTCAAAACAAGATTACATAGAGAATTGAGAGGAAAGCTAGTTGTTCAGGATGGAGTGGGCATTAGCTAGTTATCCTTTCTCCAGCCCACAGGCTTCATGCTTCTAAAAACATCAGATAGGGAAGGTTTAAGAGAGCAGAATGTAAAAGTTAGGCTCTGTCAAAAGTTTTGGGTCTATCAGAGTCCACCCCATCACTGTTAGGAGACAGCATGGACCGACCTTCAAAAGGCCAACAGAGTGAGAGGTATGAAAGCTCTGTGGTGTCTCAGCTCAGAACACTTGGTAAAAAAAAGCCTTCCTGACAGGTGCCTGGGTTTCAGGAGTCCCTGCTGCATACCTAAAGTACAGTGTGTAGGGCTGGAGATGCTGCTGTTATGACTGTTCTTCAGTGCTATGTCCCAGAACAAACAAATGAGTCATAGCCCTGTGGTGCTGTCACTCATCTGGGATGTAAAAACCCAAAGCTTTCCTGGCTTGAGCTCTGTCTCTGCCAGCCGGGGTCCAGCCACAGGGACAAGTGCTCTGACCCGAGTCTTTTCAGGCTGCCTCCTCCCAGGGAACGATAGCTATGCTTGATGTCCTGATAGAACTGCCCCATAATGTGCAAATAGGTGTTCAGGGAAGCATCTGGGAGCTGCTTGTCTGAATGATTCACCCTGTAAATCCACTGACTGTATGACAGATGTGCCACATACTGGCTGCTTGGTTTCCACAGAGAAGTAAAAGCTGGTGGCCTATGTGAAATGCCATGGCTAAGTGGGGATTTCAGTGTCACAGAGCACTATTCCAGGAAGGCTGTGCTAAGACAGTGCAATTAAAAGGAGGGGAAAAGATGTGTACAGCAATTTGCCTCCTTATAAAACTAAAGTGTTTAAGAAAGTTATGTAAAACTTCTCAGTTCCAAGACAAAAATGAGAAGTGTTTACCTTGATTAAAAAACCACCCCGCAGTCCAGAGGGCAGTCAGGAATATTGGGTAAAACTCCACACAGTTTTGTCTGCAGAATACATTTGAAAGAACATTATTAGTCTGGAATGGAAAAGAACTATGGGTGGGATTTTCAAAGAGAATCAGCTTTGGCCTCATTTTACTGCCACTAAAGTGAATGCTATTGAATCCAGTGGGAGCACAGTCAAGCCAGAATTAGGCACTCTTAAAAATTTTCTTCTTTTTAATCTCAAATACAGATTGTTTAAGATATTTTCATGGTACTAAAACTTGGACAAGTGTCTAGGGGCTGGATCCCAGCTACATGGAAATAAATGGGACAAATAATCCTGAGCCAAGTGCCTTTGCAGCAGAGGCAGGCAGGAATTGCAGCACATGAATGTGATGTTAATCACTTCTCTCCATACTCAGTATGCAAGTTTATGGGTCAGCATTCCTGGGCCTGAAAGAGGAAGCACAGAGCTGTGCGTAGGCAGCTTGGATTGCCCTGCTGAGGCCAGCTGCCTTTATGAAGTGCTATCAGGCACAGACAGCTCACAATAGGTCTTCATATGGCCAGGACCATAACAACTTTCTTTGTGGACATTGTCAGTTTTCCCACCAATGTTTTCTTGTTGTTCTGAATTAATTTCTTTAGGTAACCTTCTATATCTTACATGTTCTGTTATCTAACATGTTGTCTGATTGCTATGTCTCATTATTGTTAACCACTACAGATACAGCAGAGAGAGTTGTTTGAAATAAACACAAATACTTTTGCATAGGATCATTAGCCCAATCACAGACTGAAGCCCTTTAGGAAAAGAGTCTTCTTAGACAGGCTGTTCCCCTGTTACTTACTGTGAAGGCAGAGGTTTTCTGTGCTCTTGTCTTCCAGAGTTTGATGTCAGCCACAGTCCAAGAACTGACAGCACAGCTTGCTAGATCCAGAACATTTGCATTCCTTCAGTTACAACCCATTAGCTCTCAGCCCCTGCTTAGGTTTGGGTAATCTAACTGCCTAGTTTGATCAGAACTTGAGCAGTGACTGTTTTAAACGAGTTAAACTTACCCCTGAACGGTTTGAAAAGTAACCTGCTCATAATTTTTCTTTATTTCCTTTTTGAGCAAAGGATGCAAAGAAAAGGAAACTTTTCAAGACAATGTTTTTGCTTCTCCTCTGGGCTGAATTGTTTTTTATTGCCACCAACTTGATGATCTCAGGACTTACTGTGCACGAAATGTTCTGTCAAATTCTGGAGCTCCAGTGACAGCTGGGGGGATGACCTTGTGCTTCATTCTTGATTTCCCCACCAACCAAGCAAAATGACCTGCAAGCAAGAATAAGGGCTCATGAATTACACAGTTCTTCAATTCAGATGCACCCCTAACATATCAGTAATTTTTAAGAGATCATTGTTCTTCAGCTCTTTCCATTCTGTTTGACAGAGACCAATAGAAGATAAACTAGTTTTTCCCTACAGAAGTTTACATCTTATCTTTAAGAGTGACACTCACAAGGAAGGGGGGAAATTGCTCTTTCAGGAATACATTAATTCTCTTTTTGCATTTGCTGCACTTGCAGTGACTTCAATATCCTTCTGCCTCACCTGAATCCTGGAGCTGCTCAGCCTAGGAGCAGTCCAGTCACACTGCAGTGGCACTGTGCTGCCTTAGCAGTACTTCAGTAGCCAAACTGCACTGACAGAGGTCACTTCCCTACTTGCTTGAAGAACATTTTGATTCAGTGATGCTAAGAGCTGTGATGCTTTGAAGTAAGGGGCAGTGTTGCATCTTTGGAAACAAAAATCAGGTAGCTGCTTTTTTACAGTTATTTACCCATATCTTATAGCACATGCATTTTCATCTCAACCTCCCAAACCAATCAGACACTATCTCTGCTCTTCTGATCTGTATTTCTAAGATCACTTCTGATGTATACATGTGTACCTCATTTTGCTGATGTCCTTAGTGCAAAAGTCTCCCCTTCAAAGTTGAGCAAAGGCTTGCAAGAACAAAAGGCAACAGGCAGCAATTTTCAGTATGCAGCAGAGCTATTAGGCATCACCCTGTCTGATTTTAAAACTCCCTGGGTACCTGGAGTTATTTTTCCAGCCATGTCATAGCCACCCTCTATGAGAAGCTTGCTGTCTGTCTTGTACCTAAACTTTACCTGGATCCAGAAACCAGGCACCCACCTAAGCGCACTAAAAAGACTTGTCTAAAGGGGAAGCCTAGAGCACATCTTCTGTCCTCCCTTCTGGGAGCAGTGGCATTAAAATACAGCTGGAGAGCTTAGTGGTGCTGCCCTGTGCACTTCATATGTCTGAGCCTTGTGGCAAAGCCTTTTCCCAAAAAAGCATTATCCCTCCTGTCTTGTAATTACAGGCTGTGTTCAAGTGGCCTCTTAGCTTTGCTCTCCAGAGACTAAACAGAGCATCTCAGGATCTCTCTGTGAGGCAGGTTTACAGGACCTTTCACTATATTAGCATCAAGCAAGACCTCCTCTGCTTCCACCCTCGCATCTCATGTTATGCTTGGTGATTCATCTGTTATTTGACACCTTACAGCCCTACAGAAAGGGAGAATGGTAGCAGGGAAGGTTTAGGGAACGTGCTTCAGGGAGACTGAAACACATGGATGCACAAGAATTACCTCTGAGAAATCTTTTCCAGGAAAGCTTAACTGAAAAGTTGCTTTTTAACTTCTGTCACCCTCAAAATAATTTATTTTTCATGACAAATACTACTATGTGCTGGCAAATCACAGAACCATAGAATAGTTAGGGTTGGAAAGGACCTTAAGATCATCCAGTTCCAACCCCCCTGCCATGGGCAGGGACACCTCACACTAAACCATATCACCCAAGGCTTCATCCTGGTCTTGAACACTGCCAGGGATGGAGCATTCACAACCTCCCTGGCAACCCATTCCAGCACCTCACCACCCTAACAGTCAAGAACTTCCTCCTTACACCCAATCTAAAGTTCCCCTGTTTGAGTTTCAACCCGTTACCCCTTGTCCTATCACTACAGTCCTGAATGAAGAGTACCTCCCCAGCATCCCTGTAGGCCCCCTTCAGATACTGGAAGGCTGCTATGAGGTCTCCACGCAGCCTTCTCTTCTCCAGGCTGAACAGCCCCAACTTTCTAAGCCTGTCTTCATATGGGAGGTGCTCCAGTCACCTGATCATCCTCGTGGCCTCCTCTGGACTTGTTCCAACAGTTCCATGTCCTTTTTATGTTGAGGTCACCAGAACTGCACACAATACTCCAGATGAGGTCTCATGAGAGCAGAGTAGAGGGGCAGGATCACCTCCTTTGAACTGCTGGTCACACTCTTTTTGATGCAGTCCAGAATACAGTTGGGCTGTGAGCGCACACTGAAGCCAGCTCATGTTCATTTTCTCATTGACCAACACTCCCAAGTCCTTCTCCACAGGGCTGCTCTGAATCTCTTCTCTGCCCAACCTGTAGCTGTGTCTGGGATTGCTCCAACACAGGTGTAGGACCTTGCACTTATCATGGTTAAACTTCATGAGGCTGGCATCAGCCCACCTCACAAATGTGTCAAGGTCCCTCTGGATGGCATTCCTTACCTCCAGTGTATTAGCAGAACCACACAGCTTGGTGTCATTGGCAAACTTGATGAGGGTACAATCCTCCCTGGCTTATCAGTCAAAGTGGTAGGTGAGCAGTAGTGTTTTGTGCAATGGTGCTTTTAGCCAGCAATGAGTTCCTTGTTTTCTGGCCACATTGAGCCAGTCAGTGCTTAGAACCAGCCTGGGACCAGGTTTTTTCTACTCAGGAACTAAGGCAGGCCAACGCCGGTCATTGCATCCAAATCAGTTGAATAAGAAGATTAAGGCACTGTAGGAGCCAAATTGCCTTTGGTCAGTACAATTAACCAAAGCAAATTGTCAAAGCCATGGTATAACCCTGGTCTCAGCTGTACCTGATTTCTCCTTGTACTGCTTGGTGAACTGCTTTGGTTTGAGAGGCATAGACATAGGCATGGGAGACTGGCTGACCATAGGCAGAAACAGGTTGTGCTACTACCATAGCACAGCTGACCATCATGAAATCTACTACTTTAGTGGCTTCCACTGTGATTGATGGGAACTTTGCTTCAATTAGGGCCAAGTGGGATTTATATGCCATTGAAAACCAAGCTGTGGCATGGGAGAACTAAAGTCATGTCTGTCACCTTGAAAGAAAAGGTGAGCCTGGTGTGCCCCACAAGACATGTGCCAACCAGGGGCTCAGAATGAGCTCTGGAGAGGAATAATTACCATATTTTTGCTAACTGCATAGGACTTGCCTTCTAGCTCCTTTATGGTGAATGGGAAGTAGTGATCTAACTCCAAACTTGAGTTCTGTGATTATGGTTTAGCAAGGGCTAAAGTACAGAATACAGCAATGGGAGAGCTCTTCGGTCCCACCCACCAGAAGGCCTGTTGTGGGGACTCCAGAACGCATTGCAGCAGGAGTAAGCAAAGGTTTTCATAGTCTTTTCTTCCTCATGTACCGAGTTGTTAAATTCTAGCAGGCTAAATTACACGATTGAGGTAGTTACAAAGTGTGCTTGACTTGCCTTTGTTTGCCTTTTTTTGCTTTCATCTTCAGGTGGCATTTATGGTTACTGACTTAATACCTTTAGTCTGAAAATATGGGACGAAGCAGGCTTCCATGGACCATTGCTCTCAGACATTTTATATGTGTTAAAAAGCCTGTAGAGAAGCTGCAGTCTGTATCACAGTACATGATGGTGCATGTTAATCTGCACAGCCTGGCCTAACAACCTTTAAAGAAAATCAAATGTCTTTTTAATAATGTCTTGCTAGGTCCTGGAATTACTAAAAGGGATTTAAAAAGGTGCTAGTTCAGAGAGATACTTCAAATAGAGGAGTAGTGGGACTCCTGTCCTCCCTGTTTCAATAACTAGGATTCATTCTGTCCTTTCATTGGATTCCCTTGTTTTCCCATCACTCTACAAAACACTAATCTCTCAAGCAAATCCTAGCTGCTTAAAACTGGATTCATGTCTGGAAACCACTTCTTGCATTGTGTCTGCTCTTTCTACCCTAGAGCATTTCTTGCACAGATTGATCTCTGACTGACCTGATTCCTTGAGTAACTCAGGATTCTGAGACCCTAAACCTTGTACCTCTGACGACTGCTAAGTGAAACCTGGCTTACAGCACTGCTTCAGGGAGGCCATACTGCCCATTAGCACCTCCCTAACTCCGGACCAGAGGTTCAGCCCTAAAAATAGAAGAGCAAAGAGAGCACCCAGTGCTGTGCATGTGCAGTGTATTTTGCTCACAGCAAGCAATCACAAGCTGAGTTAACCCCCTTGTATGAACTGGTTATAACATATGATTATGGTGCCAGTTTCACAATGTCCATTTGAGCTCTGATAAATTGTGTTGGTTTGCCCATGCCAGAAAGCATGCTGAGAGTAAGGCAAGCTGTGATGAATTAAATCAAAGCAGCACATCAGATTCATACACAGGTTTCTCTTTGGGCTTGACATCAGACTGCCAGTGTAAATTCAAACCCAGGTTATCTTGTCTTTAATGTCCTTTTAACTAAGATCAACTACTATGGGTTAACCACCACAAGGAAGAACACAGGTGTTTTCCCCCTCCCTTCACAGTTTCCGTATCCTACAATCCCTTGCATTCTCAAACTGCAGCCCTCTTCTGGATAATGTTTGCTTTTGATCCTCCAAAGTTTTACATTAAAAATCGAGGCAGCAAGTTGAACTTTCACAGAAGTTGGTGATAAATATTGCCACCAGACAGAAATGTTCTGTGAAGGCCACAAGGGAAGGTTGTAGCTGATCTGATGACGGGAAAAGTGAATGTAAGTTTTAGGGGCTTTTTATTTGCCTTCTGTTGTGTTGGGCTTCTTTTAATCTGGAAAAGGTCCCATTCTCAAGATTATTTTCTGCCAGGTACAAATGTTATTTCTTAATCTCATACTAGTATAGCACAAATGTCTTCCAAATGTGCCTTGTTTCCTGGTGTAAACACAACTGTATGAATCGACATATTTCAAAGACAATAATGACAAGCATTAAAAATGCTACTGCAGTTTTAGACTGATACACAGCAAAAGAGCATCTGAGACTTGACCACTTCTTCCCCTAGCCCTTGATTCTCAGAGGCATATCAGCAGGGCATAAAAGAAATCCATTTAGATCTTAAAGAAATGTAATGATGAGGACATAATATGGAATATCTCCTTTTATTGCTGCCTGGTGTAAAGGTTTGCTGCTTTCTTTCATTTCAGATACTTAGTATATATCTCTGTTTCAGGAAACAGCTTTTACAGCGCTCTCAATCCAGCACTGGGGTATTTGATTTCATAAACTTACCCTCGCTTTAGAGGTTTTGAGTTGTATGGGTGCCTAAATAAGAACCGAAACCCAGACATGATGTGGCTTTGGGGTTACTTCACATCTAGTTACACGCTCTCACAACAGCATGATTCCAGAAAGTCAGCAAACAGAACAGAACTGAAAACAAATCAGTTTCTCCCACAGGGAAAAGTAATCCATCACAGTGAGCCAGCTCCCTCTCACACTGCAGAGGGTAAACAGTGCTCTGGTGAGAAAAGCTTAGGAGTTCTTGGGAATTAAAGTCCCGGAGCAGCCAGTTTACCGTGAAATAATTCCCAGTGCTTCAGAACCGGTAGAAGCCTCCCGCAGCCCCAGCCATGCAACCCCACACATCTTACATTGCTGAAGGGCGGAAAGAAGAGAGACGGCAGCAAGGGAAACTAAATCACCAGCCATGTTCCCACCAGCTTCCGTGTGCGAGCAGGATGTGTGTATAGGAGAGAGAGCTGGAGCGAGCAATAAGGAAAAACAACAGGTGGGAGAATTACAGTGCTTTTCAGCACTGCAACAAAGGTCTGCCCAGGAAATAACACAGCCTAACTTTCTGAATCGAGAGAGCAGGATTACAGCCATTTTCATTGCATTCAGATGCAGTTAGCCAGCCCTGCCTGCTTCTTGCCTGTGTGAAAGCGCCCAGAGAACAAAACCAGCCTTCCCTGTCTCTGTGGATTCAGCTGATCTTTTATGTCTTAGGTTTCAGTTGTGATCTCTTTGGGGGTGAGGACTTTGTGTTCTGTGTTTTTACAGGGTCTAGTGCGGTGAGGTCTGTCCCCATCACTAGTAGTGCCACTTGAGAGCAGCAGGTGCTGGAGGCATGAGGGGGGAGAGGAGCTTTGTATCATACCTACATTTGATTTAGGGTTTTGCCCGACACACAGAGCTTAGGCTCTGGCAGGCTCAGACGTGACAGCCAGTTTACAGCCACTCAGCATGCAGAAAGGAATTGCTCGGGATAGTTCAAAGGGTGAAACAACTGACAAAGGAAGAAACATCTGCCCTCACTTTGCTGCCTGGGCTACACTTCCTATAGCTTATTCCTGGTCCTAAAAGAAGGGAGAGATTCTCTCAAGGAACAATTTTCATCAGCTAACCTTAGCTAACAGGAAGCTTAGTGTTGTTAGCCTTTATGATCCCATAAGACCATTGGAACAAAACCAATGTAATGTTTGTTGCTACTCCAGGTTTATCCACTGTGTCCTACCTGATATCAAAGTGGGATATTGCATTGACTTCATTCAAGTTTGCTGATTTTAAAAGCTAATATGAAAAGGACTTTCAATCAGTTATCACCTTGCCAAATTTTAAAAGGTTATTCCTTAGGTATTCTTTCAGGATATTGTTCTTTCTAAAGATTAGAAGAGTACTGTAATACTACTGTACTGTAATACTACTGTAATAACAGTAGTTGGATGTTTGTGCTTTGTCACTCTCTAATTGGTGATTTATGTGCTTTAATTGCAGTTCCTGTTGTGGTATGGGTTGGCTTTCTGACCACATGGTCTTTCTGTGTTTTTAGGGGCAGGCTCAGAGATGTTCAAAGCACTGTCACCCTGCTGGTACAGGGAAGTGAAGGAAAACTCTGACAGAGCCAGTTGCTTGAACAGTTAAACCCACAAGAGCTAAACATTTTAAGGCCAGCTGACATGGAAGTTATGGGGTTTTCTGACTTTATTCAAAGGATGCGAATTTCAAAATGGCAATGGACATGCAAAATCCAGCAAAGACTGATTTAGAAGTAAGCAGGAATACACTTTAGGGCAAGGGGTTAAATCCACAGAAATACCCTAAGTAACATGTCCATTATGGCTGAGCTACAGGCTGCTTAATACTCTGTGTACTTTCCACTGGTAGTAGTTGCCTATAGATTTCTAATGCTTTTAGTCATATGTAGTCCACAGCCAATGTTATGTTTACTCCCTGTGTAACCCAGAATAGAAAGTCAGATCATGTACAAAACAAGGTTGGGTTTATTTACGATTGTGGAAATACAGTAGTACCTCAGATGTCCAGAGTTTTACGATGTGCATAAGCCCCAATATATAAATAGATGCCAGGATCAACCACAAGATTTCCTTCAGGACATTCTGACAGCTTGTCTGTGGCTGGTTTCTCAGCTTGCTCTTCATGAATGTAATTTGATTTTGCATTTCCTTCACTTGCATGTATTTCATATGTGCTTTGCTTATCACTGCTTCTGTTGAAGCATGTGTTCTGCAGCTGTCCAAAGCTGTCTCCAGAGCAAGAACAGAGGCTCTGAGCAGTGAAATTTAATGTGAACTCAGAGATACTGGTGGTATCTTAAGACTTATGTCTTTCCCATTTAGAAACAATGGTATTTTTTTGCTGCACCATACTTTGTATGTGTGCTCTACAGGGAAAACAAGTTTCTCTAATCATAATTTGGAGCAGTGGAAACTGAGGCATTGGATAGGGATGGGACTTGCTAGTTTCACGCAGCAGCTGTGTGTCAGAGCTGGGCATAGCCCCAGGATTTAAGGCAAATTAGCAGTCCTGCATCTTGCTGAGCTGTGTGTCCCTGGCAGACCTTCCCAAAGAGGCTGGCTCTTCTCTCCAGAAGCTCCTGTTGACCAGCAGTGAAGGCAAATCCCAGCAGGGTGGCAGAACTGCTGTCACGAGAGCAGATGGTTGGGGTAGTGAGACCAAGAGCATTTTAAGCGTGAAACCAGACTTATCAGATAAGCTCTTTTAATGGAGTTACACTGTCAAAGCTGCTCAGTTTTTGTCTCTGAAAGAGCTGACGAGAGCTTTGCAAAGGGCAGTGTTCAGTCTGTGCTGGGGTGTAACTTTTTAAAGGCCAGTCACAAGCAGCAGTGCAGCATCTTTTATTTTTAAACAGTTTCTACAAGACAACATCTGAAGAACAGGGAAGCTCCTCTGGCCATAAGGGAAAACATAGCTGAACTGTCATTTATTTCACTGGAAATGTTCATAGGGTAAATCAAGGCTATTACAATGTATGAGGCTGGTTCATGTATCAAAAGCAGTTTAGCTACAGCAGTAACAGTAGTGAGCTCTGTGGTTTATTAATTTACTCTGCTTTTCAACAATATATTACAAAAACCATGGGCCTGTTCAGCACTGGGTTATACTCAGACTTTCAATTTATCAGATCTATGGAACAGGCAAAAGAGGAGGCAAGTAAGTTTATTCCTTCAGATGTTCCTATTTCTACCTCCTAAATACTGGTTGTAACCCATGTCTGCTGTTGTTTTGTACATACTTTCTATTGGGCCTCAGAGGAAGGCTGAACAGTTCATTTTACCCAGTTCATTTTAAGGTCTGGTTGTTCAGAGTCCCCTGCTTTGTGGCAGTGTTACCGAATTATAACATAGATCCTTGTTTTCCATCCCCATCCTCTGGATACCAGCAACATGAGATCAGACTGTTACTGATAGTGGTGGCAGAGCAGATTTAAAAGCGTTAAATACAGAAATAGCCAGAGGTTTGGGCTCTTCCTGGATCTGCACCTTCTGCAGCCTTCTGTCACCTTCACCAATACTGGATGTAAGTCAGGAAAGAATTGGTTCATAGTGTTCTCATCTGTGTGTACAAAAGATTGATGTGCTTTAACTCCCATCAGTATTAATGTGAGTTGCTATATGCACATAAATTCCTGTATGCCCATAGGCCTCTTGGATTTCCTTATGGCCTTTGGGTATCATTATATTCTTCTACTTCGGACATCACAAGAACATATGTGGGGTGCAATTCGGGACTGGAACAGAGAATAATGTATTTTTACATATGCATGTAAAACATAAACTGGGCCAATCTTGCATAAGTGCAATCTTGCACTGTAACCACAGCAGGCTTTCAAAGTAGCAGCAAAAAGAGGAGTCTCAATTATGATAAGAAGTATCCTCATGTAATTACAGTGTGGGGTTGTCATTCATTAAAACAATGCTTTTCTGTTAAAAACTGTGGTTATTTCCTTAAAATACCTGCACCTGTTCTCAGCTCTGAGTTGCTCGGAAGTGCAGCCGCTTGGGAATGATTTTCAGAACCCACTCAGGAAGATGGTGCCCGCACAAGCACATCCACACTGCTGTGTGTGCATGGTGATTGAGGAATACCTGGGGCATACAACTTCATAGAGGCAGAATATGCCTCACCATCCGTGTCTCAGACCTCCTCCTACCCTGAATGCTTCTGGAATAAGGGGTTAATCTCCAGAGAAGAGGTACAGCCTAACACAAGAAAGGGATTCTGCAAAGCCTGCCTCTCCCAATCAGCAGAAGAGGAAGCAATGCGGTATACAAAGCTATTTCCATTCTCTCCTTTGACTTTCTTTGTGAGAGGTTCACTGTGCTGCAAAAGCTATCAGCCTGGAGACGGGATGTGGTGGGCTTTGCAGTCACATAACGTCTGAGGAGGAAGTTAGGCAAAGTCACATTTCTTTTGTCAGTTTATGTGATTATGCCTGAAGATGAGAAGCAACTCCCCCAGATTCTTCACCCTGTGGAAATCAGTGTGCCTTACACCCTGTACCTCACTCACAGGCTGAAGCTGCTGTGGGCCGACATGATCACCTTGCCTGACTGCCTGTATAATACAAATTGGCAGCATCTCAGCAATGAATAACAGGTTATTAATAAGTGATGGGATCTGGGAGGCAGCGGTGCTTCCAGACATTTGAACACTTCCTGCATGGCACATTCCTGCTGGCTCTGTGTACAGTATCTCCAGTTTGCAGCAGGCAGTCTTGGGAGAATGAAGGGCTGGTCTGTAACATGCAGATCCTGCACGACTTATGTCTGTATCAAAAGGAGGTTTAAAGATTTTCCTGTTGCTATTGACCAGCTGGAAGCAGATCCTCAGGCCACTATGGCTGCTCTGATATCTGGAATGCAGGGGATTAATGGAGATTCAGCAAGAGATTTGAAGACGTGTTGGTTGTACATCTCTTGTCTCTGTTTACAATGCCTAGTAGATTTGTGACATTACACTTGCTATTTTTTAACTTGCTAACCTTGGACAAAGGGCTACTTGAATTAATGAACCACTTCAGCCCAGGGGAGTCTTTTCATCCATACAGAAGAAAGTTTAATTCCATCTTTGTGGAAATCAGTTATGCTTAGGAAGTAGGAGGTAAATTGTGCTCATGTTCAGCCTCCCCTAATGCCTTCAGGCGACAAGGCAGATCTCAGCATTCACTCAGGTATCTGGTGAGCTAGGCCCTCCAACCCTGCCGACTCTTCAATGCGGCTTGTGTTACAGTCACAACTGTGTGCCATTATTTATTACTTCCATCTTCAACTTTTAAGAGATGCTATTAGTAAATGTTGGCTCTCTGTGTCAGAGTGATGCTTGCTTGATGCCAGCTACCAAGGGAATGCAGCCACTCCAGTTGTCATAACTGAAAAGCTGACAGTTTTCTGACTGCTGTAGCTGTGCATTCAGCTGCTCCCAAATTTCTATCAGGTGGGATGCCCAATTCTCTGAGATTCACTTGAGAGTCTGTGTGACTTGGCTGTGCTATCAGAGAAGGTTAACGGCAGAGACAGAAACCAGAGCGGGTACCTTGCTGACACCCTTGAGCTTCGAATTCCAGACTCTGCAGCCTTCTCCCATCTGGCATGTAGCAGAACATGCAGGCACCTAGATGCCAACTTTCACAAGAAAAATAACCTGAGCAGCTGATACTGTGAGTGCTGTATTTACATGGGCATGTTTGGGAAAAAAAAAACCACGACCTGGAGAGTTTCTTCTTTCCACCATGCTCCTCCATCTCTTTCCAGCTACAGCAGCCCTTCCACGCTGGAGGGGATTTGATCTAAGCACGCTCCATCCTGTCTTGGCTTCTGTCTATACCCTCAGTTCCTTTTTGTATCCCTCCCCAATGCGATTGCCATTTCTCCTCTTGGTCTCCGCAGCCTCTCCTTGCCAATTAGAGGCTCTGCTCTCATTGCTGCTCCTGCTTCTCACTCCACCCATGTCCACTCTCCCCTGATGGATGCTGGCTTAGCTTTTGGAGTGGTTATACATTAAAGCCAGGAGGCCCAGGAAGCTTTGTCTGCTCCCAGGCAAGGAAGGGGGTCCCCTGGCCAGGGTCTCGTGTTGCTTGGCAACATGTTTCTGTCTCCTCTGACAGTCATTTCCCCTTTCAGTGCCTGCTGATGCACGCACAACAAATGACAGCAATATTACAGCAGCAGTTGCTCCTGTTGCTGTTTACGTATCCTTTATGGTTACTGCCATTAAAGGATCTGTAAAAATTTCTTCACATCCTCCCTTGGTCGACACAGGTAATAGTTACATGCTTCTGTGGCCTGCACACCTGACTAGTTAGTGACTGGTCACTGCATTTCAGTGCATGTCACATGCAATATCACTGGTGTTTTTCTAAAGTGGTTGCTGGGTCTGGAGGTTTCTATTTTTCAGTCCCAAATTGAGACACCCAAGGTTTTATACTCAGAACTGCAAAAATCCAGTGTGAGTGAGTCTGGTTTAACTGCCTCGAATTGCACATTTCATTTTTAGGCACACATGCATTTAACATTCTGCTCCGAGTCACTTTCTGCCCCTTCCAAAAGGACATGAAGGCTAACGCTGAAATTTCAAACTGAAAACATCACCATGAACAGAGTTAAAGCAGCCAGGGCTTTTCCTGATGTCTGAGTCTCTACCTTATCTCTTTGCCCTTCCCTCCTCCACTTCCAGCTTAGTCTTTCCGGTTTGCATTTGTGGATATGCCAAAGAAGAAATATAGCTTCACTTATCTGTTTTCTCTAAGAGAGCACAGCAAGAAAGCCAGACCACATGTTTTCTGATCTTACAATGAAAATCCTGCTGAGGCCTTTCCTTACTTGATATCATGTCACTCAGAACAGATGGGGAAAGCTTGCTTTGTGCTGCTGGCTAGTTATGTGCTGCCAGATCTTCCACTGGGCCTTGCCTCAGCTCTAGGTGGGTTTTATTTCGTTTCTTAGCACGGACTGCCTCCCTAGCCTGTGACAGGGTCTGACAGAGAACTTTTTTGATGAGGAAGGGGTGCTCAGGAGGAAGGGAAGATGCATATGTACATCTGCCATTGCCCTCTGCTGGGCTATGCCAGAACTACTGGTGTGTGCCCTCTGCTATCTCAGCCGGAGGAACCCTTGCGATTTCCCGAGTAGAGGCTCTCCCTTTTACTTTAAGAAATAACCTGGTTTTGAACTAAGGCTGACTGCATGTGGGTGGCAGGCAAACAAGACCGGTGGTTTGGCTCAGCAGATGATTGTCACGCAGTGTCAGCACAACAAGCAGCACACGAGCTGACCCAGAACACCTCACCAGGGCCCGAGCTGCACAGGAGGGTAAAATCCATCTCCAAAGTACAGTTTAAAAAGATGGGGTTGTACATTTTTTTCCTCATTCAACTCTTCTGACTGACAGTGGATGTGTACATACAGGGTTGGTTTGCTAATTTCCCACTGTGCTATTTAGATTGTATATTTAGTTACTGTTTATATATTTGTGATCTACTGAAATTGAATGCAGAAATGGTTTCTGACCACAACTCTAAGGCATACTGCCTGCTCTACATCTGCTCACTCATCAGCAAGTAGAGACAAATGGAAGTCTTGGTCTAAAAGCTGGAGACTCTGAATCCACTTTAAAATCCAGTTTTCCTACAGCAGAGGTTATTAAGAACAACCTTTTTGAATGGGCTTTTTAGAATGAAAAGCTTTGCAAAGCCTTGAAATGAAGACCTTGACAGAAGTGAAGGCCCAAATGCTAAGGCACTACAACAGTGAGATATACCTGTAAGGAGGGGGCAGCTCTCATTTCTATAGGATTGCACCAGTAGAGAATGGGAGCCAGCTGTTCTTCAGAGAAAGAAAACAAGCTCCAAATCAGGCTCACTCAGCCCCTCCTTAAGTGGGCTGGTTGCTTAGGAGGTTTCTCTCTGAAATCAAACCAGGACAGAAGTGATGTGCAGTGGTGACCCATTGTCAGCTGTTTCTTTCCTGAGTCTACAGTGACTGTGAGAAACATATATTATTTATGGAGCTTTGCTTGGGTTTTTTACTTTGCATCCCTTCTAAGCACAGCCTGCTCCATAGTCAGACTGAGAGACCTGAGTTTCACAGCTCCACCTATCCAGCAGTGGCTCTGCAACCCCAGGTGGGTGCAATACCTTGGGAGCCAGAAGTCTGTGAAACTGCAGACATTTGGAGAGTGCTTTGAAATTCCTGTGTGAGCATAGCCCAGTCAAAGGGTAGTTTTCAGTCTTCTTCATCTTGTAAACCCCTCTGGGTTTTCTGGTGGACAAAGAAGCAGAGAAGGAGCATCAGGTTAGATCATAACCTGGTAATGCTTGTATGGAGGTTAGCAGGAGTTAAACCAAGTAACATGGGAGTGCAATTAGTGTGTGTTTTCATTGGTCACCTTACCATGGTCCCTGTCTGGATCAGCCAACATCCTTGTGCTGACTGAATTGCCTTTCTCAACTCTGTGACAGATTATATTGCAGAGTACAGAAAAATGCTCATAAATTAACAGAGTTTGAGTGTAAAAGCCATTATAATTCCAAAATGGACTCCTTACTTTTCAACAACCCAAAAGCTTCTTTGTATATTTCATTTAGCCAGCTCTGGAAGAAAAAATGTAGAAATTGGTGGCATTGACTTGGGACGTTTATTTTTAGGTAACACTCTTTGTTCCCTTTCTCAGCATAAGAACTACTTTCATCTTCTTCAGAGACAGAGTTATAAATATCTTTCATTGAGATCCAGGGCCACTGACATGAGTGTGTAGCACTTCTCCCTGCTGAACACAGCAATTGTATTTCCTTCCATTCCACGGCACTCTCGCACCTCTCTGACAGAAAAAGCCCCCTCAGCTCCTAAAATCCATTAGTTATCTTCCTGAGGAGGAACAGAATGCTTGTGGAAAACATTGTGTTGTATCAATATGAAGCAGTGTGTGCCATTTCTGCCTATTCCTAATCAGTGTTACACACTTCAGTTTCGTTCTTATTTGTGTAACTGATGGCATGTGCAAACTGCTCCTGTTCTTGTTCTCCTTTGCTTACTGGTGCCATACTACAGTCCTTGCCCATGACACAGGCACTGTGGTAACTTCAGAGCAACAACACTTTATTTGTCAACATATATTACAGAAAGGACCAAGGAGGAATGAGGTGATGGTCTCTCAATGGCAAACTTACTTTCTGCCCTCAAGGTTTGTCATAAACCCCAAACAGACCTGTAACTGCCTCACCTGTTTGACAACACCCTCCTCTACAATCCTGGCTTCCCCACTTTCCAGTAAAATGGTATCTCTTGTGAGGACTGGTGGGAGCTGCACACAAGTGTTTCCTGCATTGGATGCTCTTTCTAACCAAGAAGAGCTCAAGTAGTCAAGCCACATAGTATGACCCATCTCGAGCTTGGTTTACTGCTTCCACAAGTTACTTAAGTGCCCATGGAGACAACAGAAGTGTGTGGAATTTTTCTTTGCCACTTTCAAGGAGGACGTGTGAATTTCCCTCACCTGCATCTCAAAATGGGAAGGGAGCAAAGAGGAGATGAGTGTTTGTGGGTCATTTGTTGAAGCTATGGAAGATCACCAGCACACAGGAGCTGGTGTAGGTGTATTCTGTGAGCACTGAGGAACTGAGGGAAGTGGGTAGCCTTGCCCTAGAGGAGGACCAAAAGGCAGGCTTTGGTGTATTTTCTCTGACCAGTACTGTTCCTGTAGGAAGCCTTGCTCCAGCAGTCTGAAAGAAGAATGACTGAAGAAAATAGAGCAACAAATAAATTGGCAGGGGAATGCCTACCTGCTGAAATCTGGATTGCAGATAGGGAAGCCACATTTCAACTTTTTTGACTTTCGAGTGCATCAACATATAAATTGTGCTTAGTTTCCCTGGTGGATAGAGCTATGTGTGCATTGCCATACGTGGGCATGGTTACATAAGCAGTGTTCTCTTGCAAAATACTCATAGCCTGAAATAAGCATATCACAACCATGGGCACAGAATAACAGAACATGCTTCAAGTTGTATTGTTCCAGCATCATTCACAAATTGTTAGTTCAAAAGGAAATAAAAGCACTTTATGTAATTTTGGAAGCATATTCCTTTTTAATTTCTGACAGGCATTATTTTGATTTTGGTATTTGCTAGCTAAGTATTATCTTAAGATTTTGGTTCTGGTTTTACCTATCACTTTAATTTCCACATTTCCCCAAAGGGGGTGGAAGGAGGTCAACTCTTTAATGGGCAAAAAAGATAAAGATTCCAAGCATTTTTTTATTTTGAAATTAAATTTGAAATTAAAACACTATTTCTACATTGAAATGCAAAAATTAAGTTTACAAATAAATTAAAATTTGGCCTTTCTTAAAAAGTTTTCCTGCTAAAAACTCCAGTGAAAGTGTTCAGATCAGTGCAAAAACCAGCTATCCCAGCAAATGCATTGCTTCTCTTAATCCCTGCTTTCTGTAATTTTGAGTTCTTTCTACTGCTTGTATAAAAGATGTAAGGATGTAGTATTGGTGAGAAATTGTGTCTTTCTAGATAACAAACTTGGAGAAGTATAAGGCAACTTATACAGGATAGAGGATGGGATGCATTCTGTTTTGAGGCATGTTCTCATCTCAACAGGAATTATGAACTGTGAGAATTAAGTGAAGCAAAAAATTGGAATAAAAAAACCTCCCAACACATCTAAAGGAAAAACAAGGTAGTAGAATATGATCTGAATTAAACTATTGCCTGATATAACCTGAAACGTTATTATTAGGGTGTTGAGCTGACCCTTCCTGAAAAGCACAAGAGCCCCTGCCTTAGGCTTAAAGGCCTTTGACTGTTACACTGCAGTATTCAGTCTCTAATTGAAGTCAACGATCTCATAGCCTTGGGGGTCTGACACGGGGCATAAATTTGCCACAGTTGTAGCTTCTAAATGAGCATGGCTATTTTACAGTGACTGGAGAGCAGGGCCACTTGGCCTGCTCCCTCTCATTTCAAAGCAAAGTGTTCATAATGCTTAGAAAGCCTCGTTGCTTAATGCTAATGGACAGTATCTCTTTCTGCTAACTGAAATGTTTGCCATTTTGGCACGAAAGTGAGTATTTTTCATGCTGTTTCCAGGCTCAGATTGGTTTTATTCCCTTGCTAATCTGAAGAGGTACCCTTCAGTCAAGTGGGGCAGTCTAAGAAAATCCTTTCCTGCTGTAAACCTCTAAGCCTGTATTTAACATAGAAATGAACTTCATGAATCAGACTAGGAATTAGAAGGAAACCTCTGGAGCCTAGAAGAGCCCTGTAGTCTCCATATACACTGCAGAGGAGTTACAAGACAGCTGGCATGGCCTGGAGACTGATGGTTCAAATTTACCCCCAGCCCCTTGCTCAGTGCCTTCCAGGAGGAAGGTCACTGGATGTTTAGTTTGGCTCTCTTGCACTTGTCTTCTGAAATAACCCACTGGTCTGGAAACCCAAGAGGATGAGTGTCAAGTATTGGTATTTTTTGTTGCTGAGTGGTTGGCACCTCAAGAGCCAACCCAACCCACTTGTAACTTGACTGCATGGCAATCTCTGAAGCATCAGTTAGTTACATTCCTTATTTGTGCTCAAGCCTGTCCTCAAATGTACACAGAGCTGCAGGGGGACAAGCAAGGAGATACCCTTAGCCTGCTGCTCTGCACAGGGCAGGGCCCCATTCCCTGTTTGCTTGTAGCACAGTTGCCCATTTTGTGCCAACAAGAGGGAGCTCTCAGGCTCAATGCCATCGTTAATATGCACTGGTTTAACTGAAGGGAGAGGGCCCTGTGCTTTCTGAAAATCAGCTTGTCCTCCAATGCCCTCTGGTGACAGGAACTAATTAGATGCCGCTGCTATTACTGAATCCTGTTGCAAAACACTAATGTGATTTTATTCCTATTAAGTATTTTAGGAAAATACTGAGATTTAGCACAAACTGTGCTAGTTTGTTTTTGCTAGTTTGCTAGTCTATGTTTGCTCGTTTGAATACAAACCTCTCTGTAATTGCCACAGCACTTCCTAGGAGTGGAAAAACAAGCATGTTCTAGAGACACCATAACTTAGGGAATCTCCAAAGCTTGTTAGGTTGATCCTTTAAATGCTTTAGTCCTGATCTTTACTGCAGAGAAATACACTTGTGCATGTTTGCGTGTCTGCATGGCTGCAGAAAAGGCTTTGTGTCACCTATTATGCTTAATCTTTCAGGACGGAAAAGCGGTGGCCCCGGATGACTCCTAGGAAAGCAGTTTGGTGAAATAATTACTACCACTTGCACATGCTGGTGTGCAGCTTCTGTCCTCTGCCTGCCAGGACGCGTGTGAGTGAAGGCACGAAATGGTAAGGAAGCGAGAGGGAGGTTTGGGGGCCAAGACAGCTCTCCTTACTTGGTATTCTAAAGTCTGTCTGCCTAATAGACACTTTTCACAGCTAGACTTGGTTGAAACAACAACGTGTGATATCTTGTCCACTAGCTCTTTTTCTCATAGTTTGACTTTACTATCAAACCATGGTGATAATAGGGAAGAAGGTAATAACATTGAAATACACTGACTGGTTGGTGAATGATGAAAAACATTTTGAAATTAAAGATGCAAAAATGCTGAAATAACTTTCCTAAGGTAGGTAAGATTTCTATTTTATAAGCCTGGTGAGCTTTTGAGTGCACTAGGCTATTTGATTGTTTCTCTTACTATTTGAGATCTCCTTTCTTCAGACAAAACCCCCATAGAAATAACACATGCTTTAAAAACAAAATGCTCCAAGATCTTGCTGCCACAGTGTGCTGCTGTAGACTGAGTGCTTACAGCTTAGTTATTAACCTGTGATCAAGAGTTTGTAATTGGAACTGCCAGCAAGGCCTTGATTACTGAGGGGGATGCAGGCTCAAGTATAATTTCATAAGCTACTTGGGCATGCAGATCTGCAGCCATTAGTAACTGCCTCCAATGGCTCCAAACATCCCTGTATTACATCTACAGCCCCTCTGTGCCTGTAGCCAGCACTGGCTGTTTCTTACTCCTGCCCTTTCCTCTGGAGCAAACCAGCTCTGAATTCCTTGTAGGACTGCAAGACCATACCAAGAGTTGTGTTGTGCTCCAGCCTCCACTCTGTGAGACAACAGAGGAGAGACATCAGTGAGTATGTGAATGTGTGGCAGCTGCTGGTTTTCAGCACCCGCATAAGGTGATCAGGAGCTTCAGAAGTTACACCAGCCTTCCTGTTTTACATTAGCAGAAGGTCCAGCCCAAGATGGGTGCATCAAAGAACACATATCCTTACATGTATCAGGGCAGTGCTCAGGAGAACGGATGGCTAGGATGAACAAGCTAGGATGTGCATCCATTTATCCCACCTGCAAAGTCAGGGTTTGCAATTCTCCCATAGCTGTGCAGTGGCTATTCTAATGGCACACAGGACTGTTAGCTCCTTCCCCCCAGAACAACTTCCTTCCTCATCAGCAGAGCCCTCTCCCTGCTCCAAGGGCTACTAAGCCTATTGCTTTGTGTTTTATACCTTAAATAGCTTTTTGCTGTAGGCATGCATCTGTCTAATAAAACCACTGGGGCTTCAGAAACAAAGACAAGATCATTTTATGATCTTTTTTGAGGAAGGAGATCCATCTTAAAATTGAGCTGACCATAAGCAGGGAGTATGACATAAACCTGTGCAATTACCTCATCCCCATGCAATGGAAGTTAATCTTTTGGAAAAGATGGGTGGCTTTTCATTACAAGCAATTACTGTTGGTCATAATCCTTCTAGGAAGTACATGGAAAATGACTCAGTTCACTTGATGAGTTATACTGCCAGTTTTCCCTGAAGCACTGACCAGCAGAATTACCAAGGCTGGTCCTAAGGTTTCTGAATATGTATCAGTACATCATTTGGCTTAGGTTGTGGTAACAGGCAACTGATAAAATGGGATTCACCAAGATAAAAGAGGCAGTGGGTGAAAACCCAGCAGAGCCCTGCTTCTTCCTGAGTGTGCATTTGCCCACCCCATCTTTCTGCACTCTATTGATAGGTCTGCAGCCAAAGAAGCTCAAGCTACTAGCAATACTTCAGATTTATATAACTGAAGATATTAATGCTTTACAAATATTAATTTAGCTTCAGGACAGGTATGTGGATGGGATCCTACATCTCCACATCTATGGCATGTGTGAGGTATGGAGAGAAGGAGAGCAGCTTCACAGTCATTGAGAAGCATGTCAAGCTCAAAGCTTTGGTCAGGCTCATAGAAAAGTTAAACACAGGCTCTTTAGAAATACCTGGAAGTGGTTTACTGCCGCACAAGCAGAAGGCAGTGACAGCAAGTAGACCTGAGCCAGAGCAAGATGCTATGGAAGGCATTGCCTGAAATGACTTTTGCAGGCTCCCTAGGAGGTTGGTCACACAGCCAAGAATAGATACTTCATCAAAGGAGCATTTTGTCTGCCCCCGGGTCCAGTGGTATTGCCAACCTGGCATTTCAGAGGAAGAAAGAGATTCAATAGCTACATTTTTAATTGAGAGTTAACCTGAATCTTGAGTTATTTGGAACACTATCTGTGCACGTGGATGTGTACATGTCCTTGCTAACAAGATATGAACACTCTGAACAGAGGGCTTATTTTGATGGCTTTACTCTGCATACCTCCCTGTGCAAACTTATCAGAATGTAGCCCTTCTGTCCGCACTAGATGGGTGCATAAAACATTCTCTACTACATTGGCAACATGTATTTAGAAGCATCACTATTAAGAAAAAAGTAGCAAGTATTCTCAGCAGTGTTTGAAAGCAAGTAGCATGCACGTTTAGTTCCATAGCCATAGCTTTAATTTTCTGCCTTTGCAGGCCATAGCTGATCTAACATTAACTGTAGGTTTGCACAATGTCAGAACAACCCCAAAAATTTCAAAAGCCTCGTGTGTATTGAAGGAAAGACTATCAGGGAAAACACTGCCCAAAACTGTTTGGTATGAAGTAGCTGGCTCAGAGACCTCACCTACCTTGGCCCATGAGCATAGGAGGAGGGCAATACAGTTCCTACTAATATATGATGGATGCAAAATTAGTTGTGTGTTGCTGAGGCATGTTTTCAACAACAGTGTGGAGAGTTTAAGCTACCAAAAGTGGCATCTCACATGACTGACCTGCTGGCGACTAGAACAAATCCAGCTTTTCAGAGGGGCTCTGTGTACACAGCTGTAGCTGAGGGCTGTGCGGATCCAAGGCTGCATTTTGCCAACCCACTTATCACAGAACTTACATTAGACTTTCTTGAGCATTTTAACTTAGATTTGTAGACCAGAATTTAAATAAAAACATACAGGTTCTTTTCATGTTTTGGCAGCACCATTCTAAACACTAGCCCTGCTTCCAGAAATATCACGAATAAATTCTTATTTTGTTGGGATCTGCATAGTCTCTGTTTGAATTAACTGAAATTATGTGATTAGAGAGTATTGCACTACACTGAACCTGGCCTTTCTCTTTTGTTAGAATCCAGACCAGCTTCTGGCAAAAGTGGTCCTGTTGAAAATCAGTGAAATGTGAAGGACATACATAGAGATAGGAACCTTAAGTCTGCACACCTGCATTCTGTGAAACTTTGAATTAAATAGCGGTGCAACTGAGTATACAACTTTTATTGTTAGCGGTCTTTTAAAAGATGGGGTTATAAAAATCTAGTTTGCTGTAGAAATAAATGTTTGGGATGTTTCATGCACACACTTATGGCATGTTATTTCTATCAATAGAAAATGCAAGTGCTAAGCATACCCATCTGCTTTTCAGCTGAGGCAGACTATCAAATATCACTGTGGTAGAGATAAGAACTTAGAAGAGTAGCATTCTGATGCACATGATTATATACACATTAACCATGTCAGTTACTCATCCTGTGTGACATCAGGTTGTCATTCTGTTGCTTGCTGCGTTATCTATTGACAGCTATAATTTCGCACTTCTCAGGGCCTGAGGTCACACTCCATGGCCATGCACAGAGAGCAGCAGTTGTTTGTACACCATGGTCCTGCTGTGCAAAACAACCTGTCAGCTGGTTCTCAGGAGGGCATGCACTAGTTGGTGAATGTGTTAACATGATGTAGTCAGACAAGATTTTGTCCTATCCCATAGGATCTTGTCTGAGTTTGACTTTATACGTTATATATACCTCAGGAAAAGGGGCTATTTTTGTTCTTTCTCCTCTCTCCTTTCCCCCATTGCCCTTTTTAACACCTGTACATCACCTTGTTTACTTTTCCAACTGGTACATGCAGAGATAGGGCAAGGAGGAGCCTATTCACTGCACCTACAGAGTTGTGGTTACTGCATCATGAGACAGAGCTTAGCATTCAGTGCCAGAAGTTTGTGGATGCTCTGAGCTGAAGACAGCAGCTGGAGTTGCATGTGCTAGCACCTTCAAAGGAGCATCAGAGTCCCTGTTCTCTGGCTGGTCCAGAAGTGCATATCGTTCCAGAAACAATGATTGGTACCAGTTGAAGAGCCATATTTTAATGGAAAGCTGCATGTTAACCCCTCACATCCCACAGAAAGAACAGACTGCAAAATTGGAAGCAGACAGGAACCCAACTTCTTGTTAACCAATTTCAGAAGACTTCTGATTAGAGGTTAGTCATGCTTTTAACAAGTCAAGCATTATTTTGTGTGGATCAGCTCAGCTTCCTCTCAGGCTGGCACAGACATTTACGCAACTGAAATCAAAGCCTCTGAGTAGCATGTGAGGGTCCTAACTTAATGAAAAATTAAATCACACAGATGTGCACAGCACACACACTAACAAGGGCTTTACAGCAAAACATTTCATTCCCCACAACTTCTGAAACAAGATACTTTAAGCAGACTTGTCATAGCTTTAAAAATCCCCACTCAGTGCTGAAAATTCATCTTCAGATACAAAAAATATTGGCAAGGGCTTTGTAGAAACAAACAGTGGGAGGTGAGCATCCCTCTGGCCTTTCTCCTTTGCCAGAGGATTCTTCTGAAGCTCTAGGATTCAACTCTAGCAAACTGCATATGGAGCAGCACTGCAGCCCTGTCAGTAACTCAGGCTTTGGCTGAGTGACAGGCTGGTGCTGTGCAGGAAAAGGGTCACCTGCAAAGCTGGGAATAAAAATGGAATCATGCCTTTTCCTTCTTCTTTTATTCCTCTGCTTTCAAAATGGCTCGTTTCTTAAATATGAGCTAAATGAGGGTATAGATATGTTTCAGAAGAGTATTTTAGCACTTTAAAAGGCCAGGTAAATAGCTACATCTTATTAGCATGTATGTTCTCTTTGACACACACAGAAACACTTGATAGAATTAGTTATGCTTCTAAGACTGACTTTGCATAAAGGGTAAATTTATATGTCTCAGATCACTGCTAAATAGCTGAGAGTTAAGGAGAATAAGGCAGCTTCAGCAGGAAAGAGGTTTTAAAAGTGCCAGGAATAAGGCTTCAGGGGGGGGAATGAAGTAAGAGTTCTGACTGGCAGAGTACTTTTCCATAACCATATGTCAGAAACTGTAAGACCTCTAAGCCAAGGTTGTGGGATGTGCATGGTTGTTTCTAAAGTGCCAAACACTGACTTAGGTTGGGATAATATTTCCATACATTTAGCTCTCTGCTATTTTTAAGAAATCTCAGTGCACCCTTAAAGTAATAGAGGGGAAACTCACCCATTGATAAGCTATGCCTATCTCTGCAGACACCTGATACCATGCTCAGTGATGTGCACGAGAACACAATCATCTTTTGAATTACTAATCTCTCCAGCCACAAGTGGTACTGGAGTGGCCAGGAAGTCTCTAGCCAGCTTTCACTGTTCTGCTGTTCAGAGGCTTGCAAAGGCTGTGAGACTGCTCAGGCTTGCAAATGGCACCTCACTGGACCACTAATGCAAGGCTATTTTGAGAGAGAAAATACCAAATACCAAACTACTACTCAGTGGAATTACATGAGAAACCACTATGTGGAGCCAGCCACTAATAATTTGGCTGATGAGAAAACTGGATTCAAATAAGTTTGTTATCAAAATTTCAGGTGCCTGTACTCCCCTGTTGCCTTCTGTTTTACAACAGAAGTACAGACATGGGACAATTTGCTGCAATGTAAACCACATGCATAAACCCATTGGTGAACTTACTAAAGTGATTATGTGGAGACAAAGACACGTCCCTTCCCTGTCTTGGGAGAGAATTTTCCACCAGATTTCCTGCACTTCCATTTACCTTGTTCCTTTGTTTGCTCCCATCTACTCTTGTGGCCTTTGAAAGAATAATACATGCTTCCCAGACTAAACAAGAGAACAGAATATAACTTGAATGTCATTACTGACAACATGCTGTGATTTGTGTACATCATCTGGCAGATGCAGAGCCTCTTCAGAGACTAGATTAGAATAGAATTTGATTTAGAAAACAGAATAGCTACTAGATACTGTGTACGTTCAAAAGGATGGGGAATACGATAAACTTATCAAACCTTAGGCATGAGAGGTAATTTCAATTATTAGGGAAAGGGATAGTAAGAAATGCACACACCAATGAAACCTTACCCATTACACAAGACTTCCTTTACTGATGAGCCATAATGAGAATTTATAGACAAAAGTTCAAATCCAGCTTTGCCCTGGAAACTTCCATCACCGTTGACTCTATTACTTATTGTGACCACTTCTCTGTGTTTCCAATATGGAGTTTGGAGCTTCTGTTACCAGCAGGCAAATGACTGGGATATAGCAAAATGCATGCACTTTTTCTTGGAAAGAAACACAAGGAAAGAAGAATCTCAAGAGTAACTTGAGGTTTCTGTAGTAGTGTGAGATTTATCTGCCTTACTCCTCCCCTATTTCTAAAGCAAAAGAGAACTGAAATACAGAAGAGAAAAATTCTGACACCCTCAGTAACCATCTCAGATAAATGTATTATTTGATGCATGCAGAAAGCAACCAGAGAGATAAGATATTGTTGGTACTGGGAACCATAGGCCATCTGCTCAGGAGTGTCACTTAAACACAGTAATTTCCTGTAGAGCACTCAGTTGCAGAGGGAAGTCTTCTGTCCATACCAATGAGCATAGGAAGAATGAAACTTGGCTCTATAAACAGTGTGAGCCACAGAGTCTCTATCCTGCAGGATATTCATCTATATAGTCCAAGCCTTGAGCACAGCTTGTGCATGCTATGAATTTGGAAATGTATGTATGTATTTCTTCCCATAGCATCCATTCTTTGGATTTCTCCTTCTCCAAAGCAATACAACCTATTGACAGGAAATCACCCACATAAATTCTTCTAGTTAGTGAGCTCAGACTGCTCATGCAACTCACACCTGCAAATGGCATTCAGTGAACCTAAAGTAGCCAGTAAGGCATGAGGGAGGTAAGAGTTGTAAATTGTCCCCAGAGAGTCTCAGGTTTCATGAATAAACAGCCCAACCTCCATTAACCTAACCGTAAAGTGCCTTGAAAATTGGGTATTCAGGATGATGCTTTGTCAGTCTCTCCCACCAAGTAAAACATTCACAAGGAAATAATTCAATATTCATTCAGGATAAACAACTTGGACACAAACTTGTCTCTTCCATATCTGATTGTGTGGCTCATAATTGCTAGGCTGCAGAGCTGATCTATGTTTCCTTAAGCTCAGTGATTCTTCCCCCTCCCTTACATGCAAAAAGGAAATCTTTGGAGTATAAATTGAAATTAATTCACATCCAAGTCCCTTAAGACTTAACAATGAGACTGGACACAACACCAGGCTGTACACATGCTTTTTGCTGCCCAGCTCCTCAGTAAGAGTCCTGTGGGCAGAGCACACAGCTTGGAGTTTGAACCATTCTGTCTTCCCTACATTAGCACCGTTTGGCTTGGGCTAGACAAAAAAAATCAGGTGTACGCTCATCCCAGTGGCAGCCCTGCATCTCCCTAGGTGTGGTAAGATACTTCCTGACCTATCCAGGCTCTGGGGATTTAAAAGCCCAGGTTTTGTGGCCTTATCCAATAGGATAGATCCAAGTAGATCCAAGTAGATCCAATTCTCCAACTGCAGAAAAACTGGAGACTTCTGTGCAGCCACCCAGTAAAACCCATCACCCAAAGTGCTCACACCTGGACAGCTCTGAGGGCCTGACCATCCACAACAGCTGCAAATCTGGGAGCCTCCTACAAGAACTGGACTTAAATGGCAGCCTCTACCTGTGTTGGTACGGCAACTCTGGCATATTCATAATGCTAGAGCCCCTCACCAGACATCCAAGCTGTTGCAGTCCTGGCCAGAACCATCAGCCACAGCTGCTTTGTCTCATCTGACAAAGGAGTAGCGATAAGCAACTTCAGCATTAAGAATAAAATGAGGGTGTTTTGAATGTAAATTGCATTAATAAATTATATTGCTGCTTTGTTATAGAGATACAAAATTTTCATGTGTTAGGGGAGCCATTTCTATGCTACAAATGTCTGTCTGAAGGAACATTGTTCCCAGTTCAGAAATCACCAAAGAACAACCCACTGTGCCTGGATTTAAGCCTTCAAAAAAGAGTATTTTGTAAACACAAAGCATTGCAAAGTAAATAGGCAGCAGCCTGGAGTGTTGATAGGGTTATTTCCTAGGTTCTTGGAAGCAGTCATTCCTTTTTTCTGCCCTAGTAAAGCTTGATCTACTTAGAGATGAAAAAACTCATCTGTTAGGAGGTGGGAGGCTGTAACTGAGCTCTGCTCAGGTACAGGACAACTGAGTAGGGCACCACAGGCAGGATGGACAGAGCTGGCAGAGCTCAGTACTGAGGGAAGGGAAAAGAACCAGAAAAGACAGGGGAAAACTGTAAGGAAGGAGCAGGAAGTGCAGGAAGGCAGACTGTAGGGCTTTTAATCTCTGTAGAGATTTTCAATCAACAAAATCCACTTTCTTCTGAAATCTCCTTAGGCCGACCAAATCTCTGTGTTCTTCTTATTGCCCTCAGCTTAAAGGCCCCTTTGCAAAACAGTTGCTCCTCCTCACCCCACCATCTCCTCCCCATGGGTGATAGTGTCCTGCTGCCACCAGCCCCAACATCCATTCCCTGACCTTAGGAGTCACTGTGATACTTGTTTTAAAACCTTTGTTAAAGAGAATGTTACTGCTCTTCCAAAGAAGTAAAGTAACAGAAATTACAGGTCCACCCCACAACATTGCTCTGTGTGATTTCCTGCTTTTTCATTGTACGATCATGTGCTTGTTTCCAAAGGATCCTTACTGCTGTCAGAATAGTGCAGGGAGAATTAGGCTTTTTTTTCCTCCCAGAGATTGGCATTAAATAATAGGTAAGGAAGTGGGTTGCATAAACAATAATAAGATTAGACTGTTGGATGCAGAGTTACAATTTAAGGAGGGCATGACAGCATCAGGCCCCTGCTTAGAAGAATATAAAGGAGGCAACCATGAATTGCTGCGGTGAGTAGCTTGAAAGAGGATACCTTCAACACCTGTGCTGGGGGAAGCCCAGCGCCCAGGAGCCTCAACTCAGAGCAGCAACAGCCACCGAGGGAGCCTCAAGCCCTCGACGGGACTTGCCCAGGAGCCGGCAGCTCCGCTGACGTGAGCAGGGACTCACAGGGTGCGGATCCAGGAGGAGCGGCACCAGCCCCGGGTGGTTCAAAACCTGCCCAGGGAGAGCGGCGAACAGAGCGGGTCGGGGCAGTTTGCGGGGAGAGGGGAGCAGGATGGGGAGCACTCGCTGTATGAGCAGTGCTGGTCTGGGAGCTCTGCTCTGGCTGCCCCGGCGGTGGCCAGCGTAGGCACACACACAGAGCCGATGAGAGGGGAGGCTGCAGGACAGAGCTGGGAGTGTAGAGAGTGCCTGCACCCGTCTGGTGAGGGGAGGGTGCCCAATGGGCAGGGCTGCTCTCCGTGCTCCCTGGTGGAGGTCCTCCTGCAGCTGGGGCTGAGCTGCGGGACTAAAAGATGTCAGGGAAGCTGAGAGAAGCAGGACTGCTTGCTCCAGGCCAAACTGTGCAGGGGCCTCAAGCGTCCACTGTAGCTCATGGAGGAAACAAGGAGGCTGTTAACACGGGCAGCTGGGGAACAGCAATGAAAAAAAAACAAACAAGCAACAACAACAACAAAAAAAAAGGATAAAGAAGACCCTTAAAAGCAAGGGGCTTCCTCCTAAATCTGTTGTCCCCACCCAGAACCACTTTGCTGTCCTGCAGGGGGCTGATGAGGAAACACACTCGCACCAGAAACAACCGGCTGGTGCACTGCCAAAGAAGATCTCTGCTGGTGCTGCCAGGAAAAAGAGCTGGGTCGTAGTAGTAGGGGACTCTGAAAGGAACAGAGGCACCCATCTGTGGGCCTGACCCAGTCTCAAGGGAGGCGTGTTGCCTACCTGGGTCATGGATCAGCGATGTTGCAGAGAGGCTGCCTGCTCTAGTGAGCCTCACTGACTATTACCCACTTCTAGTGATCCATGTGGGTGCCAGTGATATAGATAGCAGTAGCCTACAGACTACAGAGCCCTGGAAGAGGTGGTTAGGGGCTCTGGAGCTCAGACAGTCTTATCAGTTCTCCAGGATACAGGGGAGGACCCTGAACAGGCTAGAAGGATTGGACAGGTTAATAAATGGTTAGAAGGGTGGTGCCATAGTCAAGGGTTTCGGTGTCTTGGACATGGTACCCACGTTAGTAGGCCAGGTCTACTGGGGACTGGTGGAGCTGGTCTGATAAAGAAGGGGAAGAGCAGTTTTGGTAGGAGGCTTGACAGACTGGTCAGGGATGCTTTAAACTAGATTTCTTGGGGGAGGGGGGCATCGTTCCATCCCAACACACCCAGTCAGTTGACAGCACCTATAATAAACGCTCGGAGCAATGCAGACATATTCCAGATGCTCCAGCCAATGAGCCAGCCTCGTGTGGAGCTTGGCTCAGATGCCTCTGTACAAACGCCCATAGCATGGGGAACACAGAAGAGGATTTAGAGACATGTGCACGTCTACAGGGGTATGATATAATAGGCATCATAGAAACATGGTGGGATAGCTCCTATGACTGGAGTGTTGGAATGGAAGGTTACAGGCTCTTTAGAAAAGACAGGCCTGGCAGACAGGGAGGGGGAGTTGCTATTTGTGTTAGGGAGAGGCTGCAGAGTATGGAACTGTGTCTGGAGATCGGTGAGCAGTCAACAGAGAGTTTGTGGGTCAGGGTTAAAGGGAGAACAGCTATGGGGGACATTACTGTGGGGATCTTTTACAGGCCGCCTGATCAAGAGAACTCTGTGGATGAAGAACTCTACAGACAGATAGACGCTCACAGGCCCTTGTTCTCATGGGGGACTTCAACCACCCTGATATCTGTTGGGGCGATGGTAGGGCCAGGCACAAGCAATCCAGGAGGTTCCTCGATTGTGTAGAAGGCAACTTCCTTCTGCAAGTAATAGAGGAGCTGACAAGGAGAGGTGCCATGCTTGACCTCGTGCTCACCAACAGGGAAGGGCTCAATGGAAATGTGACACTCCAGGGGAGCCTTGGTTGCAGCTATCATGAGATGGTTGAATCTGAGATCCTCAAGACAGTGAGAAGAGTGTGCAGCAAGCTCACTGCCTTGGACTTCAAGAGAGCAGACTTTGGCCTCTTCAGGAACCTGCTTAGTAAGATTCCATTGGATATAGCCTTAGAGGGCAGAGGGCCCCAAGAGTGTTGGTTGATATCCAAGGATCACCAACTACAAGCTCAGGAGTGCTGCATCCCAGCTAAAACGAAGTGCAGCAGGAGGGCCAGGAGACCTCCTTGGATGGGTAAGGAGCTGCTGAGGAAAATTTGAAGGAAAATAAAGGCTTATAAAAGGTGGAAGCAAGGACTGGCAGCCTGGGAAGAATACATGGATGCTGTCTGGGAAGCTAGGGACCAGGTTAGGAAAGCTAAGGCCCAGTTAGAATTAAACTTGGCTAGGGATGTTAAGGATAACAGGAAGGGATTCTATAGGTATGTAACAAATAAAAGACAGACTAGCAACAATGTAGGCCCCCTCTGGAAGCTATCGGGAGAACTGGCTACCCTGGGTTTGGAGAAGGCTGAGGTTCTGAATGACTTCTTTGCCTCCGTCTTCACTAGCAAATGCTCTGACCACACCACCCAAGTCTTGGAAGGCAGGTGCAGGGACTGTGAGAATGAAGGCCCTAGGCCCACTGTAGCACAGGATCTGGTTTGGGACCATCTTAAGAACCTGAGCATACACATGGCAGTCAGGTGGAGTCAGGTGAAGTTCCCATCGACTGGAAAAAGGGAAATACAAGCCCCATTTTCAAGAAGGGGAAAATGGATGATCCAGGGAATTACAGACCAGTCAGTCTCACCTCTGTGCCTGGCAAAATCTTGCAGCAGAATCTCCTGGAAGGCATGCTAAGGCACATGAAAACAACAAGGTGCTTGGTGACAGCCAGCATGGATTCACCTAAGGGGAAATCCTGCCTGACCAATTTCGGTGGCCTTCTAAGATAGAGCTACAGAACTGATGGACAGGGGTAGAGCAGTTGATGTCATCTACCTGGACTTGTGCAAAGCGTTTGACACTGTCCTGCATGACATCCTTGTCTCTAAATTGGAGTGTCATCAATTTGATAGGTGGACCACTCGGTGGATAAAGAACTGGCTGGATGGGTACACACAAAGAGCTGTGGTCAATGGCTCAATGTCCATCTGGAGACCAGTAATGAGTGGTGTCCCTCAGGGATGAAGTACTTGATCAGGGGACTGGAGCACCTCCTGTATGAAGATAGGCTGAGAAAGTTGGGGCTGCTCAGCCTGGAGCAGACTGTGTGGAGGCCTCATAGCAACCTTCCAGGATCTGAAGGGAGCCTATAAGGATGCTGGTGAGGGACTCTTCATTAGGGACTGTAGTTACAGAACAAGGGGTAACAGGTTAAAATAGGAAGTTTAGATTGGATATAAGGAAGTTCTTCACTGTGAGGGTGGTGAGGCACTGGAATGGGTTGCCCAGGGAAGTTGTGAATGCTCCATCCCTGGCGGTGTTCAAGGCCAGGTTGGACAGAGCCTTGGGTGACATGGTTTAGTGTGTGGTGTCCCTGCCCATGGCAGGGGGGTTGGATCTAGATGATCTTGGGGTCCTTTCCAACCCTAACTATTCTGTGATTCTATTTCCTAGCAGCTGGGAAAAAAATGAACAATGCTTAAAGATATGAAGACATAATGTGAGTCCCAACATGTCTGCCTGTCAGTTTAGACAGGAAAGCTGAACACCAGCCTAGATTTAACTCTGCAATCTGTCAATACAGGTGAAGTCTAAACTGATGAGACCTTTAAGCACTGCAGCCTACTAAGAATGTGCTTGGGAATGCTCCTGTGGTGGGCACATTGGCTGAACCAAACTGTGCAAGCTGATTGCCACTTGTTTCCTGCTCCACAAGGGATACTTGGAAATACCTCAGCAGATGGCTGAACTCTCATGCAGTAGCCTGGTTGTGGGTAATGAATGTGAGTTTTTTCTAGTTTGATGTTCAGTTTTTCCCCACTTCTTGTGAAATGCTCTGTAATGCTAAGAAATCTTGACAACAATTCAGTACTTGATATTTACCAGACACTTTAATAGTTTCAGCCTGAGTCTTTCAGTTCCCCTACTGTAGAAATAACATACCTAATGCCATCACTGTGCTGCAAATATAAGTTTAGTACGATAGGAGGAAGCTGGGTACCATGGAGGTAGAAGAGCAGAAGCTATCGGAAGCATTACACTTGTATGCAGTGGAGGATAGTAAATAGAAAAAGCAAGGCCTGAGGCTGTATCTGGAATGAACAGAGTGAAAGGCAGCACTGTAATCATACAGTAGGGCACATGCCCTCTGGAAAAAAAGAGTATGTTATTCAGTTAAAGGCAGGAGGAGGGTTGGTACCCAGAGCAGAGCACGCCACAGTTGGACAGGTATTTCTTATATTTGGAGAACTCGCAACCTTTGTATTTTTAAGGTGGGATTTTGGGCAAAAGGAGGGGAAGAGGGTGTACTTTTAGTATGCACACTGCTGTCCCTCATCCTAGGGAGCTTCTGCAGGTCCTGTTGATCTGCACTTATTTGTGTGTGCAGGTCACAGGAGCACCCATATCCTTGCTTCCTGTTGTACTTGCTGAACACTCATTTACCCCTATTGAAAAGGGTACCTACTGTGTGTTCCTTCTCATAGCCTTGCCTCCCTTTTCTGCTCACCAGATCTGTTACTAGCTTAAGCAAAATGTCTTTGGTAACCCCAATGCTATATATGTGCTGAGTCTTAATCTTTACTTGGCGTTAGTGAAACAAAACAGAGAAATCGTATAAGGGTTTCTGTTGTGCTCAAGCACAAGGTTACTGTGCTTGAGCCCAGTAACCCTGCAAGATCTAAGGAAAACAACGACCATGCCTTGTTCTTATGCCTCAGTTTCCTTTTTGGTGGGTTGAGATCAGAACTGTTTTAAGTATATGGGCTTTAAACCACAAATCCTCTGTCCTGGGCTGTCCTTTAATTAAATTTATCACCTATGATACAGAAGCAAGGCCATTCTGTTCTACTCAAGCTTTCTGTACCCCTCCAAAGCTCGAGATTAATATTTTATCAGTTCTCATGTCAATTAGGTCGAATACTAACCTCATTATCCTCCTGTTTAAAGATTTCCAAACTCTCTTTCTGCAGACGTATCTAATTATTTGGTTTCACAAAGCTGTAGCTGTCCTGTTTTCCCAGTGTGATGCTGTCCCTGAGTTCAGCAGCACTGCCTCGCAGCACAGGGCTGACTCTGCTTAGACTCACCAAGCCCTTCAAGCAGGACTTGACCCCAAAAGGTCTCTGCTCCAACCTGCTGCTGGTTGGAGGCTGGTTCAAACTGCTCAGGCTTTATCTGGTCAGTCTTTAAACACCTTGAGGATGGAGACTACAGAACCTTTCTGGGCAGTCTGCTGCACTGCTCAGCTGTCCTCATGGGGAACAAGTTTCTCCTTATGTCACCTCTCAACTGTTTTTAGTAATGCCTGTTTTCTCGTGTCCTCTCACCACTGTGAGTAGCCTGCTTGCTCAGTAGCATTGCTGCAAGTGCTGGTGGGCCGCTGCTGGGACCCCCTGAAGCTATCTCCTCTCCAAGCAGAACAAGCTCTACTCCCTCAGTCTCACCTCACAGAGGACAAGCTCCAGCCCCCGACTGTCTGGGTCATCTCCAGCAGGATACATCCTGTGCTGCCAAGACACCCAGCTGGAAGACCTAGAAACATTCTGTCCTTTAAGGTGATTCCTTGTGTATTGCCAAGCTGTGGTGGAGACTGAGGTCTCCACAGTGGGCTGAGGTGTGTGGTGGCACAGCACCATCTTCGGGTGCGCTGGGTGACAGCTCACAAACTGCACCCACTGCTGCGGGTTGTCACCCTCCCTCCGAAGCTGAAACCCAACAGCCTGTGTGCTTTGACAGTTAAATCCCTCAGCGCCTGTCAAGAGCCGCCAGCAACAGCGGTTCTTGGTGTGGGGAGGGAGAAGTGATGGCGTGTTGGTTGTTAGGAGCCCCTAGGGAGGTTTACTTGAGGTGAAGTGAGGAAACGCAGGTTTGGAGCAGCCGGAGGCCGAGGGTGCTGCTAGCCCTGTACAACACGGTACCCGGGTGGGTGTTTGCCTACCGCCCGCGCTGCTTTGTGCCCCGTTACGGACATTCCTCAGCAGGAATTTAACCACTTCCTCGTGCACTCTCTTCAGCACCGTGTGCTGGGGGGGGGGGGGGGGAAGGGGGGAACAGCTCCCAGCGCCGCTCCCACTTGCGGCGGCTCTGAGGCGGCTCCTTACCCGCCGCCATTTTACTGCGAGGCGAAAGGTCCCCCCTAGAGCCCCCCGCGCCCTCCCGCTCGGCCATACCCGCCCCCCGGAGCGGGGCGGGGCTACGGGGCGGCCCCTCCCTCGGGGGCAGGGCCGGGGGGGGAGAGGCGGGGCTGTGCGCGCGCGCCCGCCCGGGTTACCGCGGCTGCGCCCCCGCCCGCTGCCGCCGCCGTCGTTCGCCGCCGCCATGGACAGCGACGAGGAGACGCTGGAGGAGACCGTGGAAGGTACCGGCACCGGGGAGCGGGGCGGGGGGAGCCGGCACCGGCGGCCGTGGGAACCGCGAGGGAGGCGGCTCCGAGGGCGCCGGGCAGTACCGGGTGAGGGATGGGGGCGCCTGGGGCCGGCGGCAGCGCATGACATCAGCGGGCTTATGCAACGGCCGCGCTGCCGGGCCGCCGCCGGTCACACCGGGACACGTGCGCGGTGAGGGGCAGTGCTGTGGCGGGGGGGCCGCGTATGGCGCCGGTACCGGGCTGATGCTTCGGCCTCAGCGGTGGCCCCGGCGTGCGGCTCCGGCAGCCGGTGGTGATGGTTGATCCGCGGTACGTGTGGAAAAACCCGAAACAATGACAGATTATTCCGGAATGGGTTGGAGCCGCCGGTGCTGTGCCCACGTGCACTCCGCAGCCGGTGCCGGGTCGGTGCCCCCGTGCACTCCGCGATGCCCATGGCCCCGGGTGTCCGTGCGGGCTGCGGGCGCTGCCCGGGGGGGGCCGCGTCCTCCAGAGCGGTGATGAGGAGGCGTGTGGCAGCGGAACCCTCCTGCCGGAGCAGAGCTCGCTCCCCGGGGGTGGTTGGTGTGTCAGGGTAAACCCGACCTTGGGGAGTGCGCTGGGAGTGAGCGGTAACAGTCACCTCTGTGGAAAGGGAAAACAAAAAGCAACGGGAGAAAGCAACTGTGGTCATATTGATGGGCAGCAGAGCTGGGAGTTGAGTCACCTGTGTTGGAGTGAGCAGGCTCACAAGCAGTATACACTCCCTTTTGTAAGTGCTAACCTTCCATGAGTAAAGAACCAACCCTTGAAGAGTTTTAAGAGAGGCACACGCCTCTGGAAGGCATTCCTAATGGAAATGTTGGTACCAGGGTTGCAGCTACTCCTGTGCTGCACCTAGGAGTGAGGGACTAGTCTCCTCCTGCAGCCTGGAACAAAGTGTGTGCCAGCTGTACCTGAAGGCACCCGATCCCAAAGGTTCGTCACAGGGCACACACGGGCCTGCTGGAAAGAGCAGTCCTGGATTTTCAGTTGCTGGGGTTGAGCACACAAAGTAAGGATTTGCCTGTGATGAGATGCTGGTAATTCTCGTCGTTTGATAGTGGCTGTTTGTATCTTGTGGCAACAGGATTAGGCCTCAAAGCACATTTCTCCACAGAAGACATCAGGCACAGCAGCTTAGTCTAACAACAGATGTGAGCTAAGCAGCTGCTGCTAGGATCTGGATTTATTGTCTAGGAATGTGATAACAGAGCCAAAGAGAAGTGTTGTTGTGTAAAACACGGTTGTGAGGGGAGTGAGATCCTTCAGATGAGGGATGCTTTGGTAGGGTGTGCCCTGCACCCTTATAGATGTGTCTTTCCCCCTCCCTTTTCTCTCTACTCCGTAGAGCTGTGGATTACAGTTGTATCTTGGGCAGAGTGATAATTTTGATCCTCATAGATAAAGCATTCTGCCATTTTGTGGATTTTTGTAGCATTTCTGTGGGCTAAGGAAATGAGTTTTTAAAGCCTGTTATTCATCAGTGTGTATGAAAGTACCTGTTTTTCTCAGTGACACAGAAGCAGGGTGCTGTTTCGTGGTTGGGTATTTTTGCACTCACCAGAAGGAAGTTGGAAATAGGAAAGAAGCCAGCACGTTTGGGGTTTTCTTCTGTAGGGGGGAGATTGTTTTATTGTTATTATTCCTGAAATATCAGGCTTGCATCTTTGTGGCCAGAATCTTTCGTTGATGATGCATACTGTCTTCTGCTAAGTAGTAATAATACTGACAGTAAAGGGCTTTTATCTTTAGGTTCTGCTAAGTGGCCCTGTCATGTTGCATTGTGAGCTAGTTGCTATTAGTGTAGTTCCTTTTCTTGAAAAGCTGGTGGTCTGAGCTTAAGATGAGCTCTTGAGAGACTCTTAGAGAAGTAACAAAAGTGGGGTTTTACAATAGCTTTAAAATATGCTTAGACATTTTGGGTTTGTTTTCACAAATGGAGGAGAGAGGCAACAAAAGGAAGCTGAATGCTCTGCTGCGCTCCCACTGAAATAATGAGGGCTTTTTTTCCATTGACTTCTGAAACAGAGCCTGAGGCCTCATCCATATAGGAAAAGTTGCTTCTATGTAATTAAACTTGAAATTGCCTTCCTCCTGCCCCTCCATTGGCTGAGAGACTGAATGTCTCTTGTTTTGTTGGGGTGAGGGATATTTGTTTTCACTAGGGGACAATCTCTCACATATTAGAAGAATTGGATTCTTTGTACTATGGCTGAGATTAAGACTCTGTATAGAGGCCATCGGATCAAAGCTGACCATTTAAATCTCTGGGATAGTCTGTATCCTGCCACGCAAAAGCCCTGACATGTGTGCTGTGTATAAGCATGGCAGCTTTTGTGTTGGGCTTTGCGTTCCAGCAAAACCTTGACAAAACTTAATAAGCCAATAACAAGAGAACAAAGTTGCAAGGGCCTTTGTTGCTTGGTTGTTGTTTTCATTTGTTTGTTTTTAATAGTATAATTTACCAATACTGGCGGTATATTTCTCTTGATGTTTTGTGAAGTTCTGCTCTTCTAGTGAGGGGAAAACTGATACTGTTTAGGGTTTGTTTTGCCCTTCCCATACGGATAAAATTGAAGCCTTTAATTAAGACTGTAGATGTTAACATAGTTGGCTTTGTTCTAAAGGAGGTGTCCAAATTAGAAATCTCACTGACCTTTTTGTTCAATTGATGTAACTGCTGAAACTTTTCCCTTCGACAAGAAGGGGTGTCCTGACTGAATGGGAGGGGAAAAAAGTCTGCCTTCTTTTCGGAAGGGGTGACGTGCTGCCTGCTCTGTTGTAAAGGGTTCATCTTCAAAGTTATTCACAGCCTTTAGTGACGTAGCTTCCCTCCCGCACACACACTTTTGCTCTCCCTGTCTATTCCCTTAACTTCTGTGATGTTTTGGACAGTAAGCAGTGTCTGACTGGTTTTATTAACTTTTTAAACTTTTAACTGTTTTCAGTATAATGTGGACTGGGAACTGAGCTTAAGAGCAGAGTGCTGCTTTGTGAGATGGAAGCAAGGTGGGTTGCTACCGCAAGAGGGGCAGGTCAGCTCTGCCATGCCGGTGGGGCACGAGATCAGCCTCCCAGACCAGCACAGGAACCGCAAAGGGAAGGATTGACTAGTGGTACTTGTGGAGAGTACTAGGCAAGTGCCAGAGCAGGTGTGACACCTTTGGCAGCATCCATGAGAAGGGTGGAGGAAGGGATCTTGGATTAATTCAGGTATTTTAGCATTATTTTCTACTGTACACCTCCTTTCTGGGTGTCCATACTCAATGTAACAAGTGCAGGAGATGGGTAATAAACCTGCACACCCTTACTTCCTCTCTTTGTGTCTTCCTCTTTTTATTTTTTAATGAAGGTTTGCTTTGAGACAGACAAAAGCCTGGAAATATATCCTGACAGAGGATCCTGTGCTGTGTGGCATTCTTCTGTCAATCATTCTGGTATGAAAAGCTAGGGCAGGTCATGTGCCTCATAGGAAAGGACTTAACCAGATGCTGCCCCACATCCATATCATGCCCTGTCTGTGATGTCCCTGAGGGGCTGTGAAGCATCTCAAGGAAGCAGGAGCTGCTTGATGGTGATGTGAGAAGAAGATGCGGGCATGAGTGTGCCATCTAGATACCATTGTCCCTCCAGAATGCTGTGAACCTGTTGCAATCAGGGCATGAGTAGATGGACTTCTAGAGCCACATGGGTGTCTGGCTTTTCCCACTGTTGTCTGCACAGCTTGTTTTCTTCCTGGGCATAGAACTCGAGGTTTGATAATACTGAAGTGCCTCTTGGCGCCTGCATCAGCCTGGACTGGAATTGCTCCCACACACACTGGAGTTCATGTCTGCCTTTCTGTATGCGTTTTGACCTTTTTCAGTTTAGGGTAAATTTGGTCAGGGAAGAGCTTGAACCAGAGCCTGTAGAAGTGGATGTGTGTGCTGCCTCTCATCTCTGATAGGTGTGTATGCCTCATCCAGAGACTCGGGATGAAAGGCTGATTTTTATTTAGAAACGTGGAAGAACATAAATATACACTAGCTCTTAGTTATTCATCAGTTTTCATGCAAAATTTATACCTGCTAAAATGTCACAATGGGAGCTTGTTACACCCGCACCTGGTGTGTATCACTGTGCTGAGAGCAGCCCTGCTGAGCTTGAGCATCTTCATTCTGCAGTCAGAGAGATGTTGTGTTAATGCGGTGCTAAGGACTCAAAGTTCACACAGGTTAACCAGACAATAGCGGTTGTTTAAAACACTCTTTCTTTTCTTTTGGCTTTGGAGAGGCAAATTGAGATGCAGTAGGAGCCTTATTATGCTTTAACTTAATCAGAGTTGGCCAGTTGTATTCTGTAAAATAGAGACCTGTGCGGATGAAGATCCACAGTGTTTCCATTCTGCTTCCTCTGTAACAGCTGTAATGAGAAAAACTGATAGGGCTAGGAAGGAGAATGGGATGGGGGGATATAATGTGAACACATCAGAAAGGCACTAAAGAGCAGCATTTAAAATACAAGATAGCAAGTTGGCTGATGTTACAAGGGCATAGTATTATAGATATTACATGCTTTTATTTCTTTAAATTCCCATGGATATGCCTATGAGGTGTCACACCCATGTTGTAAGACATGTATTTATCAAAAGAAAAAAAACCCATACCTTTCGTTACTCAGTGGGTTGAAGTCTAAATCTGTTCTGTTCTCACCAGGAGATACATATTTTAGGTAAAGAATTACAATATTTTTTAAGACTTAGATTAACACAAGATAGAACAGTGTGAACCTGGTATTTTTTAGAAACGTATTCTTGCTGCTTATTCTTCTCTTCCCTCTCCTGTCTCTCATCCCTTTTATTTTATTCTGATCCTTCTTATTTTTCAAGCAAAATGTATTACACAAGTACAGACTACAGCTATACTGAATCTCTCATCCATGTTCCTAACAGAAATGTTCAGCTGCACATTACTGTTTTGTACTGGGGAGCTACTGCACTTCAAGAGTTCACATAATCAGAAGAGGTTTGTTGTTTTATATAACATTTAATGTGTTCTTTTATTCTTTGTCTGGATTTTGTTTCAGGACATCTAGATGATGATGGGTTGCCACATGGATTCTGTACAGTGACTTATTCATCCACAGACAGGTTTGAAGGAAACTTTGTGCATGGAGAAAAGAATGGCCGCGGGAAGTTCTTCTTTTTTGATGGAAGGTAGACACTGACTCTTCAATTTTTCTTCTATATTCTGCCTCCTGCTTGCAGTGATACAAAACTAATCTGCATTGATTATATGCTGCTGACTTTCTGTATAAGCTTTCTTATTAAAAGCTGTAGCTGGAAAGTTTTGTCTGCTGCTGCTGCAAGCCATACCTCTGTGGGCTTGGGGGCTTTCTATGTAAGGTGATGCCTGGAGTTGTTTCCTGGTGGGAGAATGCGGCTGTGTGAGCTCTTTTAGCACTATAAAGTTATGAACCAATTAGACTGTAAAAAGCTGGGAGGTGGACAGACCTATTGGAAACCACGCTGACAAGGACTTGGACTGCAAAGTTCAGCTCCATAACTGCCGGTGGAATTGTTTTTGTCTTATAGCCTTATACAGAGACTGCAACTGGACTGGGATCTCCCTCTAGCAGGCCTTGAACACAGATATAGGGCCTTGACAGAGACTTACCTTCTGCTCGAGCGGGGGAATTGTTTAGTGCTTAAAGGGCCGAGTTAAGCATGGGTTTGTACCCAGCTCTGCCTCATCATCTGCAAGTTGCTTGTGGCCTGATTTATTTCCAAAAAAAAGCCCCTATAATTTCCCCTTTCTTTGCTGGGGATTGTGACAATGAAATTGGGCTAGATATTGCCTATGCATGTGTTTTCTTCTCAGGGCTTCATCATTATGAACGCCTTATACATCTCCTCCCAACTGCACGGTTTCTCTCTGCAGTTGCTCAGAACTTCCTCCAAAGGAGCAGCAGCAGATGTATAAAATGACACAATTTGTGATGGTTTTGCAGCTGTCGGTGGCACTATGAATAGCAGCCCTTAAACTGACAGTCGTGCCGGGTCTACTCTCCTCCTGCTCTGAGAACTTCTGAGCAGGAGCAGAGTTATTGTGCCGTCTCAGTGAGTCAGCTCCTTGTCTGTACTTGCCTTTGCAATTGCTTCATTCTGTAGATTGGGGTTTTTTTTTCATGACAAAGATATTTACTCAGTTATGCAGAAACTGACCAGGCCTCCAAGCTTAGATGAAGAAGAATCCCCACTGGTGTGGTAGCAGGCTTATTAAATCTTCTGTGAGTAACTGAAAATCAGTACTGCCCAGCAGCTGACCTCTCTAAAATGGGCCTTTTTTTTCAAGCTGGCAGTCAGCATCTCTGTGGACACATGTACATAATGCTTCTGTGCTTGTTGATGATCTCAGCAGAGCAGTTGTTGGTTGTACAGTCAGAGAAACTGACCCACTATTTTGTTTGTAGGGCTGCTCCTCCATGTAATCCAGGGTACAGGCAGTGCTCTGTGGGAAAACTCAGATTGCTGCTGCTGAGCCTTTTCTGCACTTCCTCAGTGTTGCCAATTCTGCTTCTTTTTTTTCCTCTTTATTTTCATAACCCTTAAAAAATGGAACAGTTGGCTGCTGTACGGCTTCGGGAACTAGCAGGATGAAAATACACAAAAATAGTCTGCAATGTGGTTTTGGGTAATGGGGTATTTTTATAAACTGCCCTAAGCTTATTTTAATTTAGCTAAAGCAGCCTTAGCTGAGCAGTAAGTAGTTATTAAAGATGTGATTTTCCCAGCTATGTCCAGCTAGCAGGAGTAAGTTGCTCTCTGATGTGGATGATTCAGGTGTCGTGACGTGCTGCTGGAAGAATGACCTGGCACAAAGCAGAATGTGCTGTTTCCATTAGCTGTGCCATGGGCAAGGCTAAGTGTTTATGGGGAAATGAATCCTTGGAATTTCTCAAAACATCTCTGCCTTGCAGTATTGTGTGTTTCAGTGCAGTAAACTAGCTGATTTCCGCATTACTGAATGTCTCCCTCACAGGCTGCCTGTAAAGGCTGACAGCTGAACTGCAGTAGGTCTGTTTGGGAGTAGCTGAGTCCTGTCAGACACTTGACTGTCAGCAGCGTAAGCATTCTCATTTTCTGGGTGCTGGGAAATAGGATTAGCTGCCTGCCTGCTTTGTCTCAGTGAAAACTCTTCCCTTTACTAGAATAGCTGCCCCTTTCCTGTTCATTATTTAAGGGAGTGGAAACCTGGAATTAAATATCACTTATTTTTTCCTCCCCCTTCAAAAATGCAACAAAGCCCAACATATCCCTTCAGAGAGAGGTTTCACCTCTGGCACACTCCCTGTTCTGGATTGTGCACTTGAGCTCTCATTGGTGTTAACGCTTGCTGAAGTGCACTTACAAAACACTTTGCGCAATAACTGCGAGCATGAGAGCCGTGTTTGGCACAGAGCTGCAGCTGCTGTTCTCCCTTCACCAGAGACTCTTGTAAACTGGAATCTCCCAGAACACAGAGAACAGTGTTATTTTTAAGGAAAAGTTTTCCATATTCCCATGTAAAGGAAATGGTGGGAGATAAGGGAGTGAGGGGTGAATGGGTTAGAGTCTGTCGATGTAACTTAATGCCTGGAAGGATCTAAGTATTCTCTCCCCCTACCCTGCTGCTTATAACTAGTTTATCTGTCAGGTAATGGGTATCCTGGATCCCCACCAGGCCTGGTGGACAATGGGAAGACAGTACACCTGAAAGTTTTACTGAGGTCAAGTTTCACATTATCATGAGTATGATAATCTGAGAAACAAACTGGAGAAATACAGGCTAGCTCAGGGTCTGTATTCACAAGATTTTGTTTATGCAAGACAGAGAAGCTATTTATTCCTCCTTGTGCCAGTCAGGTCTTAGCTGCAAGTATTGTGTCTGTCTGCAGACACCATACCTTGAGAACCTGAGAGAGAGAGAAGGGAGGAGCAGCGTGTAAGTAACTCAAAAACTGTGAAAAGTGTAAAGGTATTAGACAATCTGAGCTTTTAGGCAAGGTTGTAAGAGATGGCATTCTTTCTTTAGATGTCTTTCTTTTGATTTCATTACATTATATGAGAGTAGAAAGATCTTTTGGACATTGTTTGGAGCTTAATACAAAGAACCAAAGCCTAGAAATCTGAGTTACAGTAAAAGAAAAGATACTTTTCCCAGGGCTGAAGCACTGTTGTGTTTCAGCGACTTGTTACCTTTAATGGTATTAGTTGAAGTTAACAAGAAGAGGCTTTTTTTGGTCTGTTTCATTACATAAACTGGGGGTGGCTGCTTCTTTTAAAGAGTAATCCTGCGTGTAGACTCTGTGTGTGTTGCCAGCTACAACAAAATTCAAATCTGGTGATCTGTGATAAACGAGAAGAGAAAGTGGTGTCATTTATAGTTGAGGAAGTGCACAGATTTCTGGTGGTTCCCTCATCTGCTCAGCTCCTTCCCCGTGCTGTGTGGTGCTGTAGCTGTCTGTGCAGCTCTGTAGCAGCCGGGATCAAGAAATTCATCCAGCTGAGAAGTAGAACAGCTTTCCTGCCCCTTCCTGCTCTGCATCTGGTTTGCATTGAGGCTTTTACCTTAATGTCTTTTCTCATGGAAACCTCAGCCAGCCTGCCAAAGTTATGTAAAAACAGTGCGTGATGCTTTAGAAACCATAAAGCTACTTCTGAGGAAGCATGCTTTCTGCAGCTCTTGACTCTACATGTTTTACAAAACTTCTCAAAACAGATGTTCATGTGCTCCAAGGCACTGTTTGGGCTTATACCTTAGATGTAGAAAAAGAGTGATGGAGTGAAGGTATGTGTACTGCAGCTGGCTCTTAGCTAAGTGTGCTAGGGTAAAAGCTAAACAGTTTGTATTTCTTTATGCTAGTTCTGGCCTGATAAAGAAGTAACTGAGTCGATCCTCTTTTACAGTTATGCTTTCCTTCTTTGTGGTTTCTCTCAGCACTCTTTTTAAGAAAGGAAGCAAAGCAGATTTTAAGATATCATTGTGCCGCTTCTACAGGGTTTGCAAGACAAAACTGAAGTGAAATGTTCCTTTGTTCAAATCCAGGTGCAGCACTAGTTCTGTTTGACAGGCTGTGTTCCGTTTAATAGAAATACATGAAAAATGGTAGTGCTTTTAGCAAATCTGGTACAGATTGTTGCTAGCTGTATTGCTAGGGAGCCAACACTGAGCTCGTAGCTGGTTACAATTTGTGCTCTGTTGTGGTCCACCTCTGTGGTTATTCAGTTTCATCTCGCCAGAGAGATGTCAGTGAAGATCCAAATGTAGGAGGTAGAACTTACTAACGTGAGGGTAGCCTGCCTGAGCAAGAATTTCTTCCTTGGCCATGAGCATCCATTTGCTGCTGTAATTTGCTTCCCCAGCCTATAAAAAGAGCTGGGCAATGCGATTTAGATGAATGATTCTGTGTCCGTGCAGCGCACCCTGGTGAAATGACAGTGTAATTTGTTTTCTGCCTTTGGAGTTCTGCAGAAGCAAGCTTGTTTTTCATCTTGGCTTTCCAGAGAAATCAGGTTTACTTTCCTATTCTCGTTCCCCTTCTCCCCTTCAAATTTGGTTGAAACTGGCAAACACATCAGACTTTCAGACAGAAATCAGAATAGTGATGGCTGGGGGGGATAGAGGAGAAACACTGGAAGTGGTGTTCCAGTGAGTGAGCCCTGGTAGCTGCTGCTGAGCCTGGGTGTTGTAGGTACCCAGCAATAGCAAACCAGATATGAACAGTTACCTCCTCCTAGGAACTGATTTTTATGACGGTTTCCCCTCTGCCTCTCTGTACCAGTAACATGCAGAATAACACACAAAGAGCTTGGGTTGGGTTGTGCCTTGTGTTGAGACTTTGGGTTCACCTCTTAGGTGAATACTCTTCCAGTGCTGTTCTCTTTCTCTCTTTTCCAGCACCCTGGAAGGGTACTATGTTGATGATGCCCTGCAAGGCCAAGGAATCTACACTTACGAGGATGGAGTGGTCCTTCATGGCACATATGTGGATGGAGAGCTGAATGGACCAGCCCAAGAGTATGACAGTGATGGGCGGCTCATATTCAAAGGGCAGTATAAAGACAACATTCGACATGGAGTTTGTTGGATTTATTACCCAGTAAGCCTGACCACCTGCTCTCTTTATTGCAAAATATTATGTGTCTATTATGTGTCTTTCTCTTCTCCCCAGCTGAAACAAATGTCCACCGTGACCCAGCTATACAAAAGTCAGCCCACAAAAGTCTGGTGGAAGATCTGATTTTGGATATTCCAACATACAGTTAAAGCTTTTCGGTGTCCCAGTAGACAGGACTCGTCAAGGCTGTGAGATGCCTTCACTATTTCTGTCTTCCAGGGAACCCAGCCCCTTGGGAGTGTGTTTGTGTATATTCTTGGGAAGGCTGGGTTGGTGGTTGTGCACTTTGTGGTGCTGACTGCAGGTGAGGAGCATGGGAGCCATGCAAGCTACTGTAACTTGCTGCTCTTACTTAACTAGGGAGGGGATGCTGTTTCTGCAGGATATGTTATGAAGTCTGGCTTTGCCCAACAGCTGGTAACTGGTATGAGAGCTGTGCCTCTGACTCGAGTGTGGATGAGTAATTTGCACACTAAGCAAGCCGGAGTTTAATGTTTCTGTTTCTTGGTAAACACTTGGATATTCCTCTGGACAACGCTGCAGAAATTTTCCATGTGCTTTTATACCCATGCTAATTAGGGCCATAATGGTTGTGATGGGCTTTGGGGGAGGGTATTTAAATTAAAAGAAATAAAATTATTTCCTATTCAGCCTTGTGCTGCACTCCAGTTGAACCTTTCAATCTTTACCTTGTGCTGATGAAGGAGAAACATCTGCATGTAATTAAATGAAGCTGTTAGTCAAAACCCGTATTGCACATACTTCAGTTGCAGGCTCATTTCAAGTGTTCACCAGTGGCTGTTCATTTTATTTAATGTTTTTCACTATTGCCATTAAACATGTGTTAGAAGCAACAAATGCTTGGTGTATGCTGCCAGACAAGTGGCACATTTTCAGTACTACTGTATAAAATACACAGAACTGACCCTTCAGGTATGTGTCTTCTGTTTCACCTTCCAGCTGACAAAGTGTTGCTGTACCTTCTGGAAATGTAGTTATTTAGAGATTAGTCATTATCATCTTGCCAGACTGAAGAATACAAGGTGTTTCAAAACACTTTTTGCCATGGAAGCAATTATTTATGCATGGTTCTGTGCATAATGGTATGTGCACAAATTTTTACCCAAACTTGAGGTTCACTGTTCTTTACTATAGTATGTTTTAATCTCTTTCATCCTTGGAGATGAACAAAATGGTGCCACTCTGAAATGAAGTCTGTGTGCCATGATCTTGATCTAAATCAGTCTTTTTCCACATCACACCTGCTGTTTTTGCTCAAGGGCATTATTTGAATGTGTTTCCTTGTCCTTACTGAAATAAACACCTGAAGTCATTAGACCTGTGCTAATCTATGCATCTCATTCTGCAGTTCTGTAAATAGACCTGACTGGAGTTGCAGGCATATCACAGATGGCAAAGCCCAGGGCTGAAATGTGTAAACCATAGAGAGGAAAAGTGTTGCTTTTGTTGTTGATGATGGCATTCAGCAAGCAGTTGTTCTCAGCTGATACAGTGGGAGGATGCTGGGGACAGAGAAACTCTTCAGTCATCCAGCAAGTCTTTTTATTTATTTTTAAGCAGGCTCAATCCTTCTGATGTACTATGAATTAGCAGTGAGCAAGGCAGTGGTTTAGGTTGTTTTTCTTTCCTACAGTACAGTATCATACTAAGCAAACTCAGAGTTTGTATGTGGCTTTGCGCCTTAGTTCACTGACTATTCATGTAAAAATGTTGCCAATTGGGACTCAGTATTTGCATCACATGGAAGGAAAGACTTTGGTTTTTACCTGTTTCAGACAATGTAGAAAACATTGTTCATTTCTTTTGTCAGTTTTATCCTGACTAGGATGACGTTACCCAGCTTCATGTGTCTGTTTCTCACTCATTTTCATGATCTCACTTCTGAAGTTACTATTGCGTAGATTGCTGCTTTAAAAGGTTGGGGAAAATGTTTTCAGCCTACTGAAGATACTGAAGTATAACTATATGCTCTGCCTTTTCTTTCTTGACCATGCTTTCAGGATGGAGGCAGCCTTGTGGGAGAAGTGAATGAAGAAGGAGAGATGACTGGAGAGAAAATAGCCTATGTGTACCCTGATGGAAAGACTGCTTATTCTGGAAGGTTCATAGATGGAGAAATGATAGAAGCAAAACTGGCAACTCTGACATCTCTAGAGGATGGGAAACCTCAGTTTGAAGTAGTACCAGGCAGTAAGTTCAGCTAACACAGAAACCTGTATTCTCACTACCAGAGGGCAAACAGCTTGCTGCAAACAGTTTGGTTTCTGTCATGTTCCCCATTAGAGACTTTGAAGGCTGGCTGCGATGAGATAGTAAGTCTGTAAGTAAGATAGTGAGAAGCCCTTTTTCCTAAATTATCAAGTTGGACAGAAAGGCGCATGAACGATCCCTTTGCTCTGGGAAGAGACAGGAAGTGACCCATGTGGTGGTGCTGCTGACCTGCTTTTCATAACCCTTCTCTCACATGCTCATGGGTGCCGTCCTGCTTGTCACACACGCCACTGCCATCTGTGCCAGCAGGAAAAGCTGCTTAATCATGGTAATGCTGGCACAGTTACAGGCTTTGTTTTGTTAGTAAAATAACTACAAGTGGAGAGGGAGGCTGTGGTTTGGTTGTAGCTCTGTCGGTTGGGTTTGTGCAAGTGAGTGTCGGCACTGTGAACGTTCTGGCATCTGTATTATGTGGCTGAAAGGACACAGGGATTTGAGTTAGCGAACTAGCTTCAGTTGTGTAACAGTCTGATTCACCTGCACCCTTCAGTCTTTCTAGTCCTGGTGATAGAAAGTGGCTATGAAATGGTTGAAGTGGTGCCTTAAACCTGTGCAGCCTGTGCTCCTTCCCCAGGACAGTGCTGGTTTGGAGTGGTTGTTGCTCTGAGGTGTATGTGATGTCTTGGAGGTGAGTGGGTTAAGTTGTGGACAGGGCCATGAGTAATAAACAGGGACCAGGCTAACACATGTCCTGTTTTGTCAGCAATGATTGTCTCACTTGATATGAAATAAGAACATAAAACTCGGTGAAAAGGCATGGAGAAACAAATGCATGTGACTGGTTTTTTAAGTTCTGACAGCAAGTCAAAATTTAGCTTAAGACTTCTGAGAGGATACAGCTGTGCTTTGCAGATAGGATTTGGTTACGCTATGGAGGAAGCTGCCTTCAGCCAGAACAGACCTTGGACACCAGGGGCAATGGCCTTTTATCAAACTTTGCAATATTCTGTTTTGGGTTATTTTCCTCGTCTTATTTCCACCTGCATCTTAACCGATCTATCTCCCAAATAGTCCTCTGGCAGTTGATTGGAGAGGGATGTGAGGATATAATTAGAGCTGTACCACTGGGTTGCTTATTAATGCCAGGAAATAAATGACTGTAGCAAGTGTACTTTGTGATTACTGAACATTATCTTCTGTCTGAAGTATCATCAGGATTTGAACTAAAAAATGATATATTTCTTCTTTTAGATAGTCCAAAGTTTTTAATCATTAATGTATTATTGAGTACACCTTTTAAATGTTGCTTTTTAGTTTTAATTGGAGACTCTGGGAGGGTCAGTTTTGGAAGATTGTCCAGTCCTCCTTTACAAGTTGGTAGTTTGAAGAACATATGTATAAATCTTTTGTGATAAATGCTACTCTAGTGTTTTAAGGGGAAAAAATACTTAGAAACAGTATTTCACTGAAGCCCTTGCACAGGTGGAGTTCTGTTTAATGCCTTTTTCCTTTTTAAGCATTACATTTATTTCTTGCAGTCGTCAAAACTTAATATTTGAATGTCTTGATTAAGTTAAGGGTTCCTGTACTTTCTGTACTGCCAATTCGTTTATTTCCTTTGTTGATTTCTGGTTTGGTTTTTTTAGGTCCAATATACAGTTTTGACAAATCTACTTCATCCTGCATTTCTACAAATGCACTTCTTCCTGATCCTTATGAGTCAGAGAGGTAGGCTTCTTTTTCTACTCCCCTCTTTAGATACTATCCATACTTTGCTGTTACATATTTAGGGACTAATTTTGCAAACCTTTTCTCATTTAAAATCTAAAAAAGTGTGTAAGGGTTTGTGAAAAGTACCCCTTTCTGCATGTCAGTCAGCATTTGACTGCATTTCTTCCTGATTCACACAGGAAAATTGCAATATTTTTTAAGAGATGAAGCTCAGATAATTTCTTAGTGTTCCAAAGATACGTTCAGCCAAGTCCTGCACTCCAGTAATAGCCCACATCTACAACATGCTTGGAGAAAATCTGTATTGTTCTCTATTTCCTAGATGTGTAGGTAGCTATGGGTTGCAGCATGCTGAATTTGGTGTGTCTCACTTGGGTGGCATGCATTGGACAAAGTTTTCTCCCCTCCCTACAGATGTAACAGAGTGGCAAGAGTAAATCATCCAGCTGGAGGAAAGTGAGATGCTGTTTGTGACAGCCCTGTAATGCCAAAATGCATTCCTCAGCAACTGTCCCGTCATAGTCAGTGATGCCTCTTCTGTGGCTATTCCACTTTTTACCTAGACTTTCAAGAGGCCTTGGCTCTGTAGATACCAGTTGTAGTTCTTTGCTGATGCTCTGAAATATCTAAATAAGTGTTTAGTAAAATGCTGACATTCATTTGCATCAAGTGCTTGAAGATCTAGGGCTTCACCTTGAAAACTCTTGCTCATGTGTACATGTACACACCAGCAGCCTCATCTCAGTGGGGACCTCTGGGCTTCTGGTGTGTTACTGAGAGTGTTCCTGAGCTGAAGCCATGAAGGAAAGCCATCAGGAGTGGTAGTAGATTGGCCCTTGAAAACAAATACATTTCAAACTAATAAATAAAAGTCAGCCTTCACTTCCCACTATATCTCCATTTGGTCAAAATAGAGCATACGGAAGAAAGAAAAGAGAAGGAGATTTGGAGGCTTGAATTATCATTAGTTTTATATATTGAATATATTAGTCTTAATGCCACTAGTGTTGTGATAATACCTACTGAAAATTAAAACTGTAGCCAGTCATTAATTCCATGCTCTTTTCCCCTTGTAGAGTGTACGTTGATGTCTCTCTCATTTCCAGTGCTGGAGAGGGATTATTTTCCAAAATAGCAGCAGAAGCCAGTACAGTTATGTCCTTTTACAACGGAGTGCGAATTACACACCAGGAGGTAAAGGAGACAAAAAAGTCAGTCTGAATTTTCATTGCTCCTTCTGAAATCATCTTGTAGTAGGATTTTACACCCCACCCCCTCTTCATACCCTTGAGATTTAATATGATGTTTAACTGAAAGAAAGTGCATGTTCACCTATGTGTGTATATATAATAACAAGTCATGATTGTGGGGGTTTTCTTAATGACTTACACACAAGAAGACCATTAGTTGCATGTATTTGAATATTTGCTTTCAAACTGCTGGCAAAGTTGGCTCCTCCACACACGCTGGATTTTTTGCCTTGCAAACTAGGTAGACAGCAGAGACTGGTCCCTCAATGGAAATACAATATCCCTGGATGATGAAACAGTCATAGATGTGCCAGAGCCCTACAACCACGCTGCCAAGTACTGTGCCTCGCTGGGGCATAAGGCCAACCATTCTTTCACTCCTAACTGCATCTATGACCCGTAAGTAGAGTCTGTGTTTCAGAGTGCAAGCTGCAGCCCAGCGATCTGGGCTCACAAGGTGTTTCTGGGCAGCTGAGCAAGGAGCAGCCGGTGGGGCTGGGAGTAACAGGTTTGGGCACTGAAGGAGTTCCTGCTCACCTGGTCTGAGTTGGAAACCGGCATTGCAGGTGTTTGATGTCTCTTGGGACTTACACTATGGAGCATCTTGAAGTTTGCAGCTGTGTTTATTTTGTCATTAAGCTCTGTAGGAGCTGCCTTTTGACTCTAAAATGCACAGCTTTCTAGAGCCTGGCTTGGCTAGGACTGCACCATATTTGCTGAACTACAGATGCTTGACAGTGCCATCAAATGTGCTGTCTGAAACTCAGAAAATAAGCATCTTGGTGTTCTGTGGTTGGTGCACTGGGAAACCATTGGTGTATACATATGTTCAAGGGTATAAATATTTTCATACCAACAGACCTGTGGAAATACACGTGTAGAAAACAGTTTTCCTTCCTCAAATAAGCCAGTCCCTTTTACTGTGGGACAATGTAAAAGATGTACAGAAGTATTTTATGATTGTTTGGTAGTTAACCTGCACTCAGGAAATTAAGATGAGCAATTTTTCATGCAGGTGCTTGCCTCTCTCTCCAAGCCTAAGGCATGTGGATGTGATTAACACTTATTTATTACAAAAGAGCAGTGTTGCAGGCAGGAGTGGGGAAAAACTTCATATTATGGAGCTATGCAAAGCTGCTTTAATGTATCAGTATTTTTGCCCTTGTTCCTGAAGCCTTTGTAAGGTTGACTCAAAGCAATCTACTTATATGATATCAGATTATGTGATATTACTCTGAACTGTGACTGACTTCTGAAACTATAAAAGAGGCTAAGGGAGCCTGTTGATTGACAGCTAAGCCTACCTGCCCTAGCCTGTTTTGTTATTATTTATTATGTATTATTTATTATTATTGAAAGGAAGAATTTATTTACTGTGAGGGTGGAGAGGCACTGGAACAGACTGCCCAAAGAAGTGGTAAATGCTCTGGCAGTGTTCAAGGCCAGGTTGGACAGAGCCTCGGGCAATATGGTCTCGTATGGGGTGTCCCTGCCCATGGAAGGGGGTTGGAACCAGATGATCTGAAGGTCCTTTCCAACCCAAACCATTCTATGATTCTTTGTCTAGGTTTGTTCATCCTCGTTTTGGGCCCATCAAGTGTATCCGTACCATCAGGGCTGTGGAGAAGGATGAAGAATTGACAGTGGCTTATGGATACGATCACAACCCCGTTGGGCAGAATGGGCCAGAAGCACCAGAGTGGTACCAGCTGGAACTGAAAGCTTTCCAGGCTGCCCAGAAAAAGTGAAATGGGAGCTCCTTCTCTGTTCAGCAAACTGAAATAGAAACTTGGATCTATGCACTACCTTTATACTGAAAACTGGACAACCAGGGATTGTTCATGCTGTTGCATCATAACTTTGCATTCTGTGTTAAGAGATAAGTTTCTTGCATACTAACTAGGTTTGACTGTGTTACTCATAGCAGATTTAAAATTAGCTAGTGTTGCACCAGTCTTATCTGGATAAATTATTTAATATTCTATACGAGATGTGATATTCTTTGGTAGCTTCTGCTTTTGCACCATATGCAAAGATGCCAAAAGACTAGACAGAAAACTAAAATGGGTATATCGTTCACTTTTAGTCGGCAGACTTAGTGTTGCTCTCTATCTGCCTAGGCATTATTGTGCAACTGCATTTTGCATATATGCCACTTGTGATGATAACAGTAATATTTTGATATTCTCTAATAGTAGCATAATTTTGCCTTTTTAAACCTTTGATCTGAATCTTGCAATAGAGCAGTTTATTTATTAGCATATAGGAGGCTGGGTTTTAACTCCCCTTTCCTCTTGTCTGAACGTTGTTCTTTCTACAAATCTTTTGCAGGAGAAAATCCTTTCTAACTAGTGGAAAGGCTTGTGTGTGTATGTGAGAGTGCTGTGTGTTGCTCTCTGTGGCTCTCTAAATAGTATAGCAAAATGTCCAAACCTAATATTAATCTAGCCTTTATGGCTGGCTTATTTTATTTATGATTATGACACGCAAATGAAGCTGTTCTTTGCATGAAGATTTTCTGACAGAAGAGAATGGATCCGCTTCTTGAAGGACTTCCAGAAGTGTGTTCTGGAAGGCAAGCACGTTACTTGCATTAGTGTCCAGGGCTGGTTTGTCTATTTCAGCTGTTAAGGCTGTGAGTTCTCAAGGCAAAAGTCCTAGCAATGAGATGCTTGCATCTCACATGAATTCTCTTGAAGGAGATGTATCTGAGGGTGGGCTGTAGTACTTGATTAAGGAGAGCTGTATCTTTTGTATGTGTTCAGTTGACAAAGAATATAGCCTTGTAGCCATCTTTTTGTAGTGCTGGTTTAAGACACAGTAAATTAATATAGTACGAGATATCAAAATAAGACTTTAAAAACTATATGAGAAGATTGTTTTTGAAAGACAAACAATGAATGTAAAAGCTTCACTCACTGCTCATATTTAGAAGCAGCAGTCAATCCGTAGCTTTGTTGCAGCCAACAGTGGGAGCTTGTGAATATTCATCTTCAGGGCTGTGTTTCTGGGGTTTTTCAGGGGTAGGGAAATTGTTGTGCATATATTTTCAGATATTGTACTGGTCTTGCCTAATGCTGTGTAGGAGAGAGACAATGTATCATCTTGGTCTGGATACTGGAGCCCTTGCCAGGCCTCCGAGGATCTCTTTTGGGTTTAGCAGCTTAGGAAGAACTCAAATGCATTTGCAACACTTTATTTAAATGTTTGTAGTTTAAAGAAGTTTGTATATATGTAACATAAGTGATTTGGAAATCAGACCTACCTTTCTATTGCAACACATTTTGGTTGGTTGCTTGAACAGTCAGATGTGTCTGGCTGTTTGGAGGGCTAGACATGGAGAATGTGTTGGGTTGGTACCTGCAAGTGGAAGGATGAGGTTGCTGTTTTGTGCAGTCTGAGAATCCTTGCTTTGGTACAGAGTTAGGAGTTATTAAGAAGAACCTCTCTAACCTGGGGCTCTGTTTAGTCCCTATGACTGATCACAAACCTTTTCCAGCACCTCACCATTTAAGCTTGCACAGAAGCTCCTCTCGGCATGTGCTGGCTGGTGGGCAGGCAGGTAGGCTCGGGGCTTTTGATGCTCTTCCAGCAGTGATCTGAATGTGAGCTTTGGCATCACCCATCTTCTCACACTGGAGACTTAGGCCACAGCTCTGCTTCTCATCCAAGGCAGGTGTCTGGCAGAGGTGACAGCTCAGGGACTCAGCTGACTGTGCAGAGGCAGAACTGAGCCTTATGTTTGAGGGAGGATTGTCAAAGGCCAGTGGGCAGCACAGCTTCAGCAAGTGAACCTCAGAAAGAAATACGCGTGCCTTGATCTTTCCCTGCCTGCCTGCAGGTGGCTATTTTAGATCATTGCTCTTTCAGCTGTTTGCAGAGAAGTGTGCCTGGCTGGTAGGAAGCTTCTGTGCTTATCTTGTGGATTACTCTGCCAGGACCATGGAGTTTGCAAAGCTGAAGCTTAAGTGCAGGGAAGAGGAGAGGGGAGGGTATGTGGCTGAATCCTGCTGTGAATGGATGGTAACTCCTTCCACAGCATTGATAGCCTGCTTTGCACTGCTGGCCTCTCTGTGCCCTCTATAGTATCAGGCTTAAAATGTTCTGATCTCTAGAGCTCTTTGGCCTCAGTGTTTGATTCCTCTGCTATCTCCCTGTGAAGCTGCTTGTGCTTTAATAGGTTTATCGGTCTTTGAATTGCCTGACTTTTGAGATAAATACAACATAGGTGCTCTTTGCATATCAGGTTTGAAAGTTGCATCCTAAAATAGAGAAATTCTAGGGGAAAAAAAGGCACTGAGGTATCCTCGGTGAGTTCTCAAAAGCTGCTAACTTGGTGGCAGTCAAGCAGATTCTCTTGCTCATGCCTGTAGCCTGGTAGTATGCCGCAGTTGTGGCTATTGTCTCTGTTAACTCTACTGTCCTTCTTCTCTCTGCTCTGTTAAAATCTATTGGTCCTCTTATGGATCCCTTCTTTGGTGACCAACCTTCTATAAAAGTTGTGATTATAAAGCTGCTTTGGCTTGATTCAGGACCAAGCCTTTTAATTCTTCTTTGTTTTCTTTTTTCTGTGTGGTTTATTAGAGTGAAGATGGTTGGGGTGGTTTTTACCGCTGAGTAGCCAAAGGGCTCAGTGTATCCTTCAGAGGTTTTTGAGAGGTGTGCGTTGGCAACCACAGGTTCAACCACAGGTTAGCTACAGAACTCTGAATAATGCCTTAACTTGGTCAACGTATTGCAGCTCAGCTTCTGGGGCTCACTAGATAGTAAGGCTGGCTTAGCAAAGCTGTTTATCAGTAGTAACATGAGACCCACACCAAACATGGTTTTGATTTGGAGCAGAGGAAGCAGCTGTTTTGCAAATCAATCAGTGTGAGTCTGTTGGATGCAGCTGACTGCTGGTGCATATGCAATAAGAAGCTCTGCTTCTCAGAGTCTGGCCAAAGACTGTCAGCACAGAAACTGGAAGAAGAGCTGATGCCTGTTGTGAGCAGCTGGCTCTCAGAGTATCCGTTGTGACTAAAGAATGGCATAAGAGAACCTGGAATTGCTGCTTTTGCCAGGTACGACTCAGTTCCTAGAGCCTGCCTTTGGTCTGCAGTGCTGCACATGGCTCCTCTGGGATGGGAGGATTGTTTCCTGAGCTCTTTGATGAGAAGGAGCCTGTATGAGCCAGTATTAGAGGCTGATGATGGTCTCTTATAAAATACACAGAATCTCACATGGCTCTTCCTGCCATGGCAGCACTGTGTTTTGTCACCAGGAATACATAAGCTTAGTTTTCTGGAGAAGCACTGAATCTTGGAGACAAGAGAGCGTGAGGAGTTACAGCTGAGAGCTGCCTGCTGCTGGGTCACTCCTCTGGATAAGAGAGAAAAAGGCTTTGGGCTGGGTCTCAAGCTATGATTTTACTTTTGGGGAGCTACTAAAATACCTGATTTTCCTTCACAAAGCTGAAAAAGCTTTTTTTTTTCCTTTTTGGTAGTGATTAAACCCCTTAACTTACACAAAAACATGTAAATCTTAACTGTTGAAAAAGTCAAAGGAAGTAGGTGGGTATGGTGGTGATAGCTTTTGACTTCTTCCACAGTTGCAAGGATTCCTGCTGGGATGGCCTATGGTTTTGCCCAGGTGCAGGTCCTGGCAACTCATACAGGTTTTGAGAGCTTTGTGAGGCTCACCAGTTGCTTGGCCCTGTGAGGCTACATGTTTTGGGGGTAATGAGGTAGCCCTCTCCTTCATCCAGCCTTTCCAGATGCGAAGTTTTGTGCCACACACAGTTGGCAGTGGCTGTGGCTGCTTTCCTGGGTTGTTGTAGGATGTTGCTGGTGTGGAAGTGAGTGCCACTGGGGATTTCTCACCCTCTGCCAGGCACTGGAGGAGCAATATAGCTGACATAGCCTATCTGGGCTAAGAAACTGAGGAGTGGTGGGAATTGCCACTTCTCTGTTTCATCCCAGCTGGCTGCCCTTGTCCTTCAGTCAGTACTGGTGCTCACCACTTTGGTTGCACCAGGAACTGTACAGAGTTGCTTCTGTCTCAGAGCCCTCTGTGATTTCTGTCCTTTCACTCAATTTGATAGTGTTTCTGGAAAATGCTGCCATTGCAATGAGGTAACAAGTTGTACAGAGCCGGTTATCTGCTGCTTTGGTTTCCTCAGGTACAGCAGAATTGCTGGAGCTGTGGGTGCCTGAGGAATCCACCTCCAAGCAATCGGGTTAAACCCCAATTGCTTTGAAAACCATGCCGCTGAAGTGTCTCCTTATATGCTGGGGTGCTGCATTAGACACCTCTTCCTCACTCACACATTGCTGTCATATGCTGAGAGGAACTGGAAACATGAGAACTATATTTTTGGACAAAGCATTTATAAGCAGACTTATAAGGGATTTTTTTTTAATATAAAAAGGTGCAAGATTGAGTGCATGTTTACTTGCCCCAGATCAAAGGTTTTGAACATTAAGGTCACTGTCTGTTGAATGGACCTTCCTCTTGACCCTCTTCTGTCTTCAGGCAATTGAAGCTCCTGCCCTCTTTCTCTATCAGTTTTACTGCACCTATTTTGGTTTTCCCCAGGAAAAATATATATATATATATACAAAAATCCTCTAAGCAATTAAATGTTCAAGCCATAAAATCACAAGTGTGGGAAGACCCTCTTCACAAGTTTTAACATATTTATATGTAAAATGATGTTTGTATGAAATATTTTCATGGTAGAATGAATATTTAAAAGAAAAAGGTTCCAATAAGATCTAAACCAAATTTAAAAGGATGTCTTTTTGTAAGATGCAAGTATAATTGATTACCAGTAAGTAGATATTTGTTTTTAAAGGGGAGATGCAACAAATGATCTTTACAATTACAAATGGTCGTTTCTGCTATTTGGGAAAGTATTTATGCAGCATTACACATGGCTATCATAAATAACTGCAATAGCAAGGCCAGTCGCATCTTCAGGACATACCTCTCAGCTTGTCCCCTTTGTGATATTATATGAACAGACCCATCCCTCCTTTCTGCAGATTTCCTCCTAGAAAACTTTTCCTACTGTAACTGTACTGAATTTAACTCTTGAGCTAAGATCCAGACTAAAATTGTGTATTACTTAACAGTTTCTGCTGGGCCTTCTGCTATTTTAATACTCTTCAGCCCATAATTACTGGGTGTCTCTGTTATGAAGAACTAAGTGCTAAAGAATAATCTTGGGGTGAGCTTACACGTGTGTTAACCCCGGAATATTTAACTTGTATACAGTACTTGATAGGTGTTTTATGACATTTGTACTCGAACTATGAGCCTTACTGAACATCTGTAGGTTTATTCATGACTTTTCAAAAATGGATAACTCTAAGAAAGATGTTTACATGAATGATGATTGCCCTTCCTTTGATGTTATGAATGAGGTTTTTATAGTGTGTTTGGGTGTATGTGCAAGGAAGTAAGAAAAATGTTTCTGGGGAAAAACAGACTTGACAAACATTTGTAATAAGTGAATTTTAAAGATTGCTTTAATTGCGCTATGAAGGCAATGCAGATATTAAAATATTCAACAGAATCATCGTCTCTCCTTCTTGTTTGTGTGTCATGGTTTTGAGTGTCCTCTGATCTCTCCCCTTCCTTGTGTGGCTGCTTTGTGACAACTGCTGATGCGTGGGAGCAGGATTTGGTGCAGTTATCACACTTCTAGACCACACTATAGTACTAGTGATTGTGCAGCAGAACACTCTTGCACTACTGCCTTTGGTTGTTTCTCGCACCTCTGCTGCTCTTGCTATTCACTTCTCTCAGTGCACAGAATGTGGGCTTCAGTTGTGTTGTGGTATGGAAGAACATCCTGCCTGTGAAGGCCAAAGTGTCTTTAACACTGGTGTTTTAAAGCAGGTGACAGTGCACTGGTATGTTTTTCTCTTGCTGTTGCTGCCTGAGGCAGTAGGAAGGCATGGCAGCAACCAGCAGCATCTTCTAGGCAGGTAAGCTACTGCTTTGTCTCCTAATTTGCAGTATACGTCCTGCTGGGTGAGTGAGTGGTGGAAAAGGGGACAGTGTTTTGGTGTCTGCCCTGCCCTCCTTCGTGATCTCTGCAACTCCTGTGGTAACTTGGTCTCTTGTGCCGATGTGCTGGGTGTAAGTGCACGGAGGCTATGTCTTCTCTTTCCAAGGGTGGAAGAGGGACTTGTTCGGCCTTGGCATTGCCCTTTGAGCCTTCAAGCTGAAAGGATGAGGATGTGCTGTGTGCCTGCAAGCTGGGTGGAAGCTGACCCAGTGGGCTGGCTTCACCCTGCCTGAGTGCGTTCCACTCATGGACTGATGGTGCAATCCTTTGCTCACACCCCGGCGAGGCCGTGGGTTCATTTACAGAAACAATAGCTAACCTGTGAATTGATTTCTTAAAGCGGTGTGGAGGGTAGGCATTGTTCAGCGCAGCGCTTGTTAGCGCTGGAGTTGGCTGGAGGCGCTTGGGTGGGTTCCTGTGCCGAGGAGCCCTCGCCTATCGAGGTAATCCCACAGGTCCTTAGCGGTACATACAGCGGGTTTCCTCAGCTGTATGGCGCACGCCTGCCGTGTGAAGCGGGTTTTAAGGCTGGAGCAAAAGGGCAGGAAGCCCTGTATGGACACGGGACACATCGCGCTGCGGTGCAGGCACGGCCTGAACGCGAGCGGGGCAGCCGCTGCCGTGGGCTGGGCGGCTTGGCCGAGGCTCCCGCGGCCTCTTCGGTTCCTTCTGGCAGCGAGCGGAGCTCCGCTCCCGGGGGCGGAGCCGCCGCAGGTGAGGAACCGGCTCCCGAGGCCGTGCCTGGACGGGGGGACGCGGCGCTTCCGGGCTCCGGCCGCTCTCGGCGGTGCCCCCGCGGCTGCAGCTGCCCCCGGGAGCCGTCGGTTACCGGTAGCGGCGACGAGCGGGGTCTGGCCCCGGGTGCCGGCGGCGCCGCCTCCCTGCCGAGGGCTCAGCGGCTCCAGCGGGGGACGGAGGTTGTCTTGCGGAGGGAGCGGAGCGCAGGGAAGCCCCGAAGGAAGGAGGTGAGCGGTGGGTGGGGGCTGAAGCGGGGATGGTTCATCTCCATCCAGCAGCCTGAGCGGTGGTGTCCCGGGCACCTGCCCAGAGCAGCGGGAGGGGTTTCCCGAAGACCTCTCCTCAGCAGGAGGTGACCTCTGTACCCTGTGAATGTTCTGTTCTGCCTGGCACAGGTCCCGGTGCTCCCCGGGTGCTGATGCTCCTCTCCTGCCTAGGACAAGCTCGTCTCGGCTTTGCTGGAGGACCACGGCACAGCTTTCCAGCCTCCACCTGCGGAGGTTTATGTGTGAATCGAAGGGGCATGGATCGCTACCGGTACTTCATCTTTAACCAGAGGAGCATGGTCGTGCTCGGGCTGTTCCAGATAGCCTTCAGCACGGTGTGCATCGTCAGCGGGCTCATAGATGGGGTTTTCAGCACTGAGTCTCAGCTGACCATAAGCAGAGCTCCAGTTTGGGCTGGGATGGTAAAGTAACACTTTATTTTCTATGCTTTGTTTTGTGTTGGGTTTTTTCCTCTGCTGCTACCTACAGGTACTTGGCTTGGGGGTGGGAGGGAGCCCAGGACTTCCTGCCACCTCTTCCCTGATTTCCTGCTTCATACTCGGATAGTAAAAGTTTCCATATTGTGGTACAGGCAGGAGGGTGCAAACAAACTTTCCTCTGAAGGAGCTAATAAGATAAACCATGTAATAATACACATTTCTACTGGATAGTGTAGAAAATGGGGCATAGTGGAAATTGATAGGGATTTTTGCAGAAACATGAGACCACAGAGAAGCCACTGAAGATGAGGAGGGCACTGCTTCATCCTCCCATTGTGTAGGTGAACATCTAGGATCTATCTATGATCTGAGTGACAAGCTGTGTCCACAGCACAGTGCCACTAGTTCTCTGTACCACAACAAGTAGAGGGCAGTGGACATTCTCACTCCCAGCACTCGGTACCCTGATGCTACCCTATTGAGTCATGCCACCAGGGACCTGTACCAAAGCTCTTCCATCCACAGGCTGCCCATCTCCTTTCAGTCATACCTTTCTTCCATCTACAAGATGCATAAGGACCTGGGAAAGCAGTGTGTACTTCTAGCACTTCTAGCAGATTTATTTAATCAGTTTTGTTATATGGCTAGAGCTATAATGCAAGGAGGTAGCAAGTGGCCAAGATGCATTTCACCCAGTGTTCTGCTCCCAGGAGATGCTGCAAAGGCAAACAGAAGAAACCAGCATTTCTCTTTCCATTTCTGACCTCACAGTTACTGTGATCCAAGCCTGGAAAACAAGGGCTTTTCTTCTGCTCTGTCATAGTTTATCTTTTGAATCTGATACTTGCCTCCCAGTTACCAACTCCTTTTGTGCTCTGCAGGTGATGGGAGTCCCAGGCCTCCTGGCTTTGTTTTCTTCTCAGCGGAAGAACCCAGTTCTCGTAAGATGAGGTGGTGGTGGTGTGGGTATGGGACAGGGGCAAACTGCCAGGGCTATAAAACCAGTTTTGTTAGGGAATGAGCTGTCTGGTCCATCTGCAGGATTGAAAGCTTATTATTTCCTTGAGTTAGCTCCATAAAAGCTGCTACATTCCTAAGCAAAAGGAAGATGAAATGTTTCCTTGCTTTCTGCTGCTGCAGAGAAGTGCTGGCTCTAACAACAAGCAAAAATCTGTACAACCATTTGGTTTTGACTGCATTTCTTTTGATGTTCCTTCCTGTTATTAAGAATTATGTACACTAAAATAGGAAACAAGTTAATTGGGTTGCATTTCCTAGGCAGGTCTCTCCAGCCATGCAAATTTCAAGGGGGAATATTGTCTATAAGTGAGAGATCTCTAAGAAGAAAGTCTTTGGGTCCAGCTAGCTCCTGTAGTTAAGATTTGACTCAGTTGTAGCTCAGAAATTCAGTATCATGGAAACCTTTACTGCACTGTGTTTGGCTTCCAAGTGGCTGTTGCTACTGAGAACTTCTCAGTGTTTACCGGAGGTCAAAGACCAGTACTCACAATGCTTGTCAGAACATTTGGTTTATATTACTTGTGTGGATCGGTCAGAACATAGTTTTAATTCCTGCTCCTTCTTTTTCTCCTTTAATTTCTCTGTCTAGGTGAATGCGCTGATAGTTTCTTCCATAACCTCTTATGTTGCCATCCTCACCATAATAGTTTATAGCTCACTCACACTGAACTACTGGGAAGAGGAAGAGCCGAGTTCTGCCCCAGTCCATGTTATCCATACTGTAAGTACTGATACCATGCTTATTACATGACTGTCTTAACCTGCAAAAATCGCTAGGCATGACTTGGAAATAGAACCAGACATCCTGGGTGTCTAAATCAGAGTTTGAAGAGGTGCCTGCAGCAGGGTCCTTGTTTAAAAATAATTGGGGTAAGTCTGCAGTTAAGTATAGAGTTAGGTACTGAAAACCACAAAGCCTGTGCAGGGCTAGGTGGATATTTCACATCTAGCTCCTGCTGTTCACTGCTGCTGCAGCATGGCTTCTGTCAGTGGCTATGGGAACTAATGCACAGCTCGCCTGGATGCCTCTGATAAAGTTACAGCAGTTACAGGTCAGCTGGCTAAAAGTGGGTATTATTTCAAGTGTATCTTCCACTGCAAAGCTGAAAAGAAGGAATGAGTTAGACTTCTTGTACCTCAGACCTGGTACAAGTGATGGCTCCCTGTGGGAAGACGACATTGCAGGTAGATAAAGCTGTTCATTAGTTTATTGCAGGACAAATCGAAGTGTCAGTCTGCTAAGGTGCAGTATAGCAAGAAGACATTTCTCAGTGTGAAGAGGAGCAACCATTCCTTGGGTTTCTACTTGTTGTTAAAGCTATTTCCAAACCTGATGCTCTTGCATGGTGTCTTACATTTAATCCGAAACCTTATTTTACAGCTTGCTCTTTTACTATTTGAGGTTCACACTTGGCATGTTCTTCAGAGCACAGGAAGAGAAGCCTTAAATAACACTGAATCAGTCTCCTATAACGCAATTGCAGCATTCTTGCAGTCATTGGAATGCTTTTTTGGTGGAGAGCTTCATTTCTTGAGTACAGCTTTAACGTTTCCTTTTTTGCTTGCAGAAGTTCATACTGAATAAAGTAGTCACAGGTGCTAATGTAGCCATGCTAGCTGCTTCTGTCTGCAGTGCTTTTGTTGTGCTGGTGATGGCTTATTTGGGATGCCGGAGTCTTCCACGCTGCTCGTGCTATGACAGCGTAACTGGGATGGTGAGTGAGGAGTCCAGGGCACTCATTTAGTGGTACTGACTGTGGGTGGGAAGGGAAGAAACTGGGGAGATGTGTTTTGCTTCTATAAACCTAGCCTCAGCTCTGCCTCGGTCATCCAGGGCTACTCCTAAGAAGTAAAGTGGGTGTTAGAAGGGTTTTGTACTTTTTGTAGTTTTCTTTTTACTACCTCCCTCTTATTTACATTCTTGTGTAAGACTTAGCATAAGCTATCTCCGTTTTCCAAACCAATAGTGCTGAAAGCTACTGTAGTGCCATTTCCTATGAATTCCTGCTCTCCTCAAAAAGTGCTCCTTTTCTCTCACTCTTAAACCAACGATTGTTCTGGTACAGCATTTCAGAGAGTTACTGGTACTTTTATATACAGAGATGCCTTATCCCTTGAACTACAAATTCAGTAAGAAAAACATCCTCTGTACTGTGTGTGAAGTGCAGGGGAGACTACACACCACATTTTATTGCTAAATTATGAGGACTTTGCCTCAAGTGATGGGGTACATACCACGTATCTCTGCTAGGTGAGCTCAGTACATACCAGCTACTTCTCTGCTGGAGTAATTCTGATGCTGTATTAAACATGTACACCCAACCAGCTCATTTGGTAAGGAATTAATGGGTAGAGGTTACAAGGCAGCTGCTCTCGATTCAAGATACCAAGCGTGTAATGTGAAGCCGCTTTAAACTTTAAAACTAAAACTTGTTAGGAGAGGTGGACTACACAGGCTTTTAAAATGAGTTCAGGTATGTCTCTTGAACAAACTCACAGATGAAGGTTTTGATGGCATTGTTTCTTTCATAGGAATGGTTGCAACCTAGTGAGGACCAAAGTCAGACTGTGGAAATGATATGCGCTGCACAAAGTGAGTAGCTCCCTCCATGTATTTACTCACCAGGGATGCTGAAGGAACATCCTAAGTAAGCTTTACACCCCAAGCCAAAATCCTGATAACCAAAATACTCGGAGCCAAAAGGAACTCAGGATTTTGCACAAGTGTCCACCCCAGGTCTAATAATGGTTTCCTCTTTCCTTCCCCACACAGGCCCTGGGGACAGAGTTTTTAACTTCCCAGATCAGTTTCCAGCCCAGGACTTAGATGCAGAGGAAGATGCATCCAAACCTCCACCATATATCAGAATGGCTTGAAAGAGTGGCTGAACATTTTAAAGCTACCAGACTAAGTGCGGCAAGAGAGATGCAAGGAGTTCTTCATCATTGAAGATGGTTATGCACTTTTCCTTGGCCTTTTGAAAAACGCACAGAAAAAGAGAACTATTGAATGCCCGACATTCAGCAAAGATCATAGTGCAAATGGGAAGATCTGCAGGTGGCTTTTGGACATTCAGACTCTGTATAGTTAAAATACCTCATTGCCTCTGGAAAGCACATTTATTCCTCCAGCTTTTGTACTTTGTACTTAAATCATTAAATCCACCAGGATTCATTGTGCAGTTTGTCTAGCAGGGCTAGCCTCAGGCATTCAAATATTAAATACAAGTAATTTTTACAAGAAACTGGTTGTGGATTATTTCTCCCCTCCAACTGCTATTGCAGTTTCTTCCTCTTACCCAATGAATTATTTGGATGATGTGGTAGTCTGTGAAGAATAATGAAGGACCCACTTCATTACTGAGCTTTGGACTGCTTTTCCTTTCCTTCTTGGCAGGGATGTGGGCAGGTGAAGTTTATGATACAAAGCCTTGCCAATACCATTCAGGTACCTCCATCAAAATGAGGATTCTGTGGGTTGTACATGTGTCGGTGCAATTAGTTTTAGTGCTGAAGTGTAATGCTAGAGTGTGGTAGGAACTAGGGCTGCAATAGCTCCTCTTACAGGGTAACTTGGATACTCTGAATTCAGCTCTGGTTTTTCTACTTCAACTTTGCAGAAGGAAAGGTTTTAAAACTGTTTCTTTTGGGTCATATGCTACTGAAATTGCAGACCTAGAGCAAGGTCCTCTGCTGGAGGCTGTCTAGGGGACTTCTTGGTCTTCTAGACCAAGGAACTGCAGGTTCTTGACAGCTTCTGTTATCTCCTGAGGTGGATAGAATTTCCATATGTACTTCATGATTCACTTTCAGGTAGGCTTAGAGGTGTCTGCTGAGGGATTATCTTGCCTGCAGGCCTTGAGCATGAAGTGGTAGAATACTTATCTCACGATGTAGATTAACGCAGCACGTACATGCAAACAGGGCTTAGAAAGATCCTGCCTTGAGAAAGTGCTATGAGTAGTAGGATAAGTCATGCCCACCATCAAGCATGTAACTCCAGGAATGTTCTCAGAGAAGATTTATCTTATTGCAGCATATAAGGCGCCTTTCCTGCTCCCAAGAGAAGAGGGAACTAATACAGTTGGTGTCACTATGGATGTCCATTTGAAGGTATCAGTGCCTGAATGACTGTATTAAAATAATTACTATATTGAAGTAATTCAACCACTGTAATTCACAAAGTGAAGCTGTGTCATTATTCTGTGTGTATAGTACCCGTCAGCAAGCACTGAAGCACCAAGTCTGGCTCCTTTCCACATCCTGAGATGCTTCTGGCATCACTCCAAGCAGTCTGTGATGAAATGTTGGGGTTTTTCTCCTTGATTAACATTTTCTCCTTGATAAACTGCTGTTCTTGTACATAAAATACAGTCAGACTCCCCAAGAGGTTATTGTGATTCCTCATCACTAGAAGCAGTGAGAGTTTCATTCTCTTTTAGTCTAAAACAGAGTTTGCCTTTCAGAGAAGAAACTTGCTACCAGTAGTTTGTTGCTAAAATGCACTGCTCAGCCACTGCATTGTTTCTGGGCGGAAGTTATGGTCCCATCCAGAAATACTATTCTGTAACTAGTCTTTACACTATGAGATGATATGATAGATACTGGGTATAATTCAACAGTGCTCAGCTGCTGGTTGAACAGAGCAATTGGCTTTTATTGCAGGCACACAGAGAATATGTCACTAGTTCATGGTTGAATGCAGCACTGTTCCTGTTTAATTCAGAAGGGTAACTCCTGAACTGAGGGTAAGAAACCCACAGCTGTCCTGTGGGGCTGATGCAACCACAGCTGACCCAAGTGAGGGCCTCCTGTCACAGCTCTGAGACATGAGCTGGGTACTGAGACTGTTCTCCCCTGGGCAGCTTGGAAAGCATCCGATCAATGGCATTTTAATCACAGTATCACAGAATCATAGAATAGTTAGGGCTGGAAAGGACCTTAAGAACATCTAGTTCCAACCCCCCTGCCATGGGCAGGGACACCTCACACTAAACCATATCACCCAAGGCTTCATCCAATCAGGCCTTAGAATCCCAGACTGGTTTGGGTTGGAAGGGACCTTAAAGCTCATAGAGTTCCAACCTCCTGCCAGGGGCAGAGACACCTTCCACTTGGATCAGGTTGCTCCAAGCCTCTGTGTCCAACCTGGCTGTGAACACTGCCAGGGATGGGGCAGCCACAGCTTCTCTGGGCAACCTGTGCCAGGGCCTCATTGTCTTCACAGGGAAGAATTTCTTCCTAATATCTAATATAAATCTCCCCTCTGTCAGTTTAAATCCATGCTGCCTTGTCTTGTCACTACATGTCCTTGTAAACAAGCCTCTCTCCAGCTTTGTTGGCCCCTTTAGGCACTGAATACTGCTCTAAGGTCTTTCCTGAGCCTTCTCTTCTCCAGCCTGTAACAATAGTGTTAGACAGACCTCTGCCAGTGTGGTAGGGTCTCCTTCAGCAGTGAAACAACCTTAACAGCAGACAGTGAAGTATGAGTGTATAAAAGAGAAGTATGCTCTATGCTACTTCTAAATAAAAACATATGTAATTGATTCAGCAGCAGCTATAAAGCTCTTGATGGCTGTATTGCCTTTTACAGTCCTTTCACAGCATTGCTATTGCAATACCAGCACCTAAGATCACTCAAGACACACAATTTCGACAGTTCTTTCTACAAGAGGGGAATTGCTAGGAAAGAAGCAGCTGCAATACGGAAACTGGTGGAAACTGAACACCAGTCTAATGCCACTCCCTCTAATTGGTTAGCGTTGCAGAAAATATATTCCTGATTGCTGCTTCCAGAGCTATATTTAGCAGCCTATTCCGTATGCTAGTTATGGTGCCTTCCCAGAGCCTGCCCTCATCTCCTGGGGCATTGCATGGTTTGTGTCAGCTTTCACTGATGCAAGTCAGATGGAGTTTTATTTACTGTGCAAACACACATCCATAATGCCTCCAGTAGAAATGGCCTCGTTACTTGTTCCCCAGAGACTTTTCCTCATTGGCAAGATCCCAGGAACCAAGCCAACTTCCCCATTCCTTCCCAGCACTGCAAGATTTCCCCTTTGGGCTGGGTAAAGGCCCACGGCTGCTGCAGGGAGGTATGGTTACACACAACAGGGTGGCAGTCTGGGTCCGGAGGTGGATGTCACAATAGGTACACCTCAGCACAGCACCTGCAGAATAAAGCAGGGGAGCCCGAGGGCAAGGAAATAGAAATTCCAAGTTTCACCTGAGCCCAGGGCTTGTTCTGCACTGTAACACCCTGCTCACATGGCTGGTGTATCTTAGTTACAGGCACCTCATGCTTTGCTGCTAAGAAATGGAAGTATCTTGCCATTTTGAAGAGGAATGAGAGATGCAAACGTGTCTCAGGTCTCCCTGAGGCCAAACCTGCATTGGGTGTATTAGAAATGGCTGATCTAAGTGGAGCAGCCTGCAGGCAGCTCACTTCTGACGTGGGTTATGGACCTCAGTTATGTGATCCTGCACAACAGAGTTACAAGGACACCAAGCGCTTTGTGCTCACCTTGTGTTAGCATTATTTGTATTGTCAAGACAAGGCATGCACGTCTAAAAATGTTTGGGTTTTTTTATCTTGAGTCAGCTTAGCCAAATGTCACTCTATGCCCTGATGTGCAGAACAAGGCATACAGAATCCCTGGGCTATAAAAGCAAAGGCTGACAGCCTCTCCATCAGCAATGGCCAGCGTTAATCATAGGGCGTAATCAGAAGGTTAATCAGGGAAGCCGGTTCCATGAGTTAATGTTCAACCAAGGGCAAAGTGTTTGCTGGTTGTTTCCCCCTAGAAGGGACTGGGGAGGTGGGGAAGAGGAGGGCTCTTCATCATGGTGATGGTCAAAGAACCCTTTTGGGTATGATTTTGACAACTAGCTTGTTCAGGATTGGGGTCCTTTGTAACTTCACTTCCAGTCTTGCAATCCAACACTGACATAGCACTCTCTGATGGGAATATTCTGCTTTTCATTCATGTTAGTAATATGAATGGTTTCAGACTCATGTGGTGTGTGCTGGACACTTTGCTACCAACATGTAGGGTTAGTTTCACTGCCCCTCATCCCTAAGGCACTTTGCAAGCTCCAGGTATATACAGTTGGCACAGTTCCTCCCCTATGCTGCTGAGCTGGTGCTCAGGGTCAGGGTGGTGGAAAGCAGTCAGCTTTGTTGGGCACAAATATTTTCCCCCTTTGCTGGCAAAAGGCAGTGAGAAGCCAGGGGATTAAAAAATCACAGCTCTACACGATTTGGAGCCCTGCCTCTTCCACTGTACTTACTTACATTTTTAAGGCAAACTTCATGATAGGTAAATGAACTGGCATGAAATATTGTGCGTGGGGAATGACTCCAGGGCTTGCTCATTAAAAAAATATATAGAGAGCATTTACTACACAAGGGTACTAGCTCATAGCAGGAGAATTATCTGGCTTGATAAATCAAGAGGAGTTTCTCCTCAAAGTCTTTGCTTGGTCTCAGTGGCTCTAGTACAGCAGTTTCTTGTGTCAGCTTCCATGGCTGGCTGCTTCCTTTTCATCCAGCAACCTGTGGTACATAGAAATGCACTGCTAGCTGCCAGGTGAAAGCAGCCTAAAAAGAGAGACTTAGAGCTGGGAAAGCATGGGCATAGGAGTAATCAAACAAAATACAGCTATGTTCTGAAAACAGAAAGTGGTATTTGCCTGCCACTGAAAGGACGAAGGTTTTCTTTTCCTTTACAGGCAGCAGAAAACTCACCTAATATAACCAGAGCACGGCATGCATTTTTTGAGTCAGTCTGCTTGATTTCTTGATCCTTATGGGTTCTTTCCAATTTGAGATATGATTCCATGATTCTCCAGCACTAACAGTGTGTAAGCATGGGGAAATAGCCTTTGATTTAACTCTAACTTGAGGGGGGAAAGTCCATCAAAACAAACAGCTTTTCCCATCAGCTTTTCTGTAAAGATAGCAACTGCTTTGTCCTGCACTGCTGCAGGTCAATCTAACTGAAGCATACCATAAACCCTAGTTTCACTTGCACTTTCTGAGCTGTTGCAGTAATGATTTTTTTTAGTTCCAGAAACATGTGCACTCTCTTTAATTGACATGACATTTATATGTCTTAATTAAAACAGATTACTTTGGTTTATATTTCCTTTTCTGACTTCTGTGCACTACAGAAGTACAGTCATCACATTTTTAAATCATTATCAGTTGCTGTATATATAGTGGTTATACTGAAACAGTACAAGCAAATATTGTTAAGACCTTGCCCCTCACCCAATAACCACGACACTGATTTAGGATTATGGCTGGTGTTCCTCTCTGCCAGAACCATCTCTTATATTAGTCACTTCTTTGTCTTGTTCTGCTTTCTGCAGGCAGCCTAGCAATCCTGGTAGACCCAAGCCTGCTCCATCAAACAGCCCTTCACCCATAAAGCAGAACAGCTGGTGCTTTAAAGCAGATGCTAGCACCGGACAGCATCACTGCTGTACCAAAAAGCTGTAATTCTGCATAAACCCCCTACTCCTGGCAATGTGTTGCATTACAATGCCAAAGTATGCACACTTATGATGCCCCAAATATAAACACATATATATGCATATACATATTTGCTTCTCGTAATTTTTATATATAACATATATTTATATTTATATATCACCTATCACCATGCATAAAAATGAAATATACCTATTTCATGAAAGCTGAAACTTTTGAAATGAATTATTTTGCTTCAGGTGCAGTTTGAGAAAAGCACAACTATGGCAAGCCTTAGAAACCAATCACAAGGGCTGCCAACACTGTGCTTTTAACAGCAGCATCACAGTGACTCAGATATTAGCTCGGTATTGAAGTTAGTACTTCATGGTAGTGATGAGGATGAATAATCACATTCAGGAACTTGAAAACCCCCTCTGATTAGCAAATGTTTTGTAAATCTGCAGCTGAATCGTTAGTTGCTGAAGCCAGGAACCCTACATTGCCTCTGATTTATGTGTGGGTTAAAAATATGAAGTGAATGGAAAAGCTGTGGCATGTATTTTAGGGTCATTTTAAGTGTGTGTACAGCATATAATACACATCCCCCTATTCTACCACCAACTATTTGAAGTCAACGACCCATTTAGTCACATGCTAGCAGAAACTCTGTTTAATAGACATGCATAGGGTTTTCTTTAACCCTTCAGAAAATCCTAGCAGTACCACCATCCCTAGCCTAGGACTTCCAATTTAACTCTGATGCATAAAACACAACATAACTTCATTTGAACTTAAGCCCTGACAGGTTCATTTGGTAGCACTAAGCTTTGGCTTTTTTTTCCACTCAATGAAGGCTGAAGATGAGGGCTTAAAACACATTCAGCAGCCTGCACATTGCCAACATCCTGACGGTAGCTTGCTGCTACACAGGGACTTGGAGAAATAAGGGAGCTGAAGGAAAGCCCATCCAGCTCCAGGGGTCTGCACTCCAAGCAACAACCAAGACTCAGGGAGAGGAAAACAGTCCACACAGCACGTGAACAGTGTGATGTTTTTAAAAGTAAATAACTAATAATACTCACTGAGAGGGTGTTTACCACATTGCCTCACAACAGAGCCCTTTTTCTGCCTGTGACCTTTTAAAAGAGGCAATGCACACAGTCAGAAATAAAAAAGCCCAAACAAACAAAAGGAAGTACTGATCATGGTCTTATGACTCTTACTTTTCATATGCTTACATTCGCACCAGCCATCTCCTGCTTTTTATTTAATACCTCTGTGTGTGTATGTGCATGCACATGAGTATGTGCATACATGTGTGTATGAAGAACACAGGCTGTAATCACACCGGCTCTCTGGGCTGCATGCTACTGTGATTTTGTGTGTTTATGGCTGTATCTATGCTACACTTCTGTTTTTCAGGGTTTTGGCAGCATCTGAAACACAAAGTCTGTTTAAGAAGGAACTTAGAAGCTGTCAGAAAGACCAGAAAGACAATGCTTATGCTTTTATTTGACATTCTGTATACCTCCTACTGCAAAATATTAGTATTAGTAGAAAGAAAAACACTCCCAAACCAAGATCTGACTATCCGATGTACTGCTTTTAGTCTCAGAGAGGCAGGGCTGCTGCAGTGCTATTGAGTTCCTTGTTTTAAACCAAGATCTGATACGAATTGACTGTACAGAAAGATGGATTATGATGGGCAGATAAGAGGAGAAGCCCCTTAAACTCTTCAGTGTTGTTGAATATAGTTGATTTTCCTTGATTCTCCAGGAGCAAGTAACTACTTGAAGATTCTGGTGGGGTTTTAGCTTATACATTTTGAAACAACAGCAGCATCATCTGTTTTCAAACTCCATCTCTTAACAGAAACCCAAACTGTGAGATCCAAGTGCACCCTACAGGTTTCAAAATAAGATGCAAGGAGACAGGACCCCTCAACTTTTTTAAGATGGACCATTTATTTCAAAGCCAATCTTAGTTAATTTTGGGGAAGAGAGAGCAGGCTACTTATTTTTGAATGGTTGATACCGGTCTGCTTGGTTGGTTTCTAAGCTGAGGGCAGGTGAAGCAGCTATCACTGCTGTAGCTAGAGGAACAGAACAGCCTTTTCCACTGAGGTGAGCACAGCTCAATCCTAGACCACTTCTGCTGGTACTAAGATAAAGTCAGAGTGTCTGTACTAATCAGCCTGCTTACCCTGAGACTCTTATATATTTGACATTCTCACTCTTAGTTGCACCAACAAGCCGTATTTCTGGTCAGTGATCACCACTGTACCTCTGCCCACAGGCTTTGGTCATATTACATTCATTCTGGGTTGTTTTTCAGGGGTGAGAAGAGCAGGACAGGACAAGGATGATGAGTTTCTGAAATGTTTATTGGTATTGCTGGGAAATTTGCTTTTCATTCATTTTGAACGATTACCTAAGTATTCTGCCATTCCAGATTCATGTTAACTGGTGGTGATTCAGCAAAGGCTGGTAATACACAGAGCAGGATTATGCACCCCAGTAGGTGTCCCTGGATAGCTTGCAGCTTTTACATGGCTTCCTTTGGGCTCTGGCAATATCTTCCTGAACTACAAGGAGCTGCCTTCAGCAAGTGCTTCAATAGGTGTCAGCCTCTGCGACACTGGTTTTGCAGCTGGGAGGCTGCACAGAGCCCAGCGAGCCCCAGGACGTCACTGGGAACCAGCAGCAATTCTTTCCCTCTCAATGTCGCTTCACAGCTCTCACTGATGCTGCCATTCATCCACATGAATGAGAAGCCTCCTTCAGGCATCCAGTGCCAAGAGATGAGAAAAAACCCCAAACCCTCAAACTCAAAACAGTGGTTTTTTTGTGAGTCCTAGAATAATGGCCATTTCTCATGTTATCGACAACTTTGAAGATTACAAGTAGGTTTTGTGTTGATTTGCATAGAAAACTAGGCTGCCATTGTAGAAGTAACATTACTACTACTTTAAAATTGTATGTGGCCCTACTTTTTATCTGGGAAGCAAGGTGGTTCTGTGAAAACAGGACTCTGAAGAGAAAAAGAAAATACCATTAGGACTATATATTCAGGTGGAAGTGAGAGGGGACAAGGAATATGATTTCCAATGTATGTATAAAAGCAGCAAGTTGGCAGATGTTCAGTCAGGAAAAATGATAGTGCAAGGTTACAATTTAAAGATGACAACTGCGTGTCACACAGGATGACTTGGGTAACAAGAGTCTCTAATCAGTTGTAAAAGAGGAGCTACCCTCCCAGCACATCATCAAAAATAAGCTCACTGCCCTGGACTTCAAGAGAGCAGACTTTGGCCTCTTCAGGAACCTGCTTAGTAAGGTTCCATGGGATATAGCCCTAGAGGGCAAGGGGGCCCAAGACTCTTGGTTAATATTCAAGGATCACCTGCTACAAGCTCAGGAGTGCTGCATCCCGGCCAGAAGGAAGTGCAGCAGGAGGGGCAGGAGACCTCCTTGGATGGATAAGGAGCTGCTGAGAAAAATTCACAGGAAAAAAGAGGCTTATAAAAGGTGGAAACAAGGACAGGTGGCCTGGGATGAATACAGGGATGTTGTCAGGGTAGTTAGGGACCAAGTTAGGAAAGCTAAGGCCCAGTTAGAGTTAAACTTGGCAAGGGATGTTAAAGATAATAGGAAGGGATTTTATAGGTATGTAGCGGCTAAAAAACAGACTAAGGACAATGTAGGCCCCCTCTGGAAAATTTCAGGAGAACTGGCTACCCTGGGTTTGGAGAAGGCTGAGGTTCTGAATGGCTTCTTTGCCTCCGTCTTCACTGGCAAATGCTCTGACCACACCACCCAAGTCTTGGAAGGCAGGTGCAGGGACTGTGAGAATGAAGGCCCTAGGCCCACTGTAGGAGAGAATCTGGTTCGAGACCATCTTAAGAACCTGAATGTACACAAGTCCATGGGACCTGATGACATCCATCCACAGGTCCTGAAGAAGCTGGCGAATGAAGTTGCAAAGCCACTGGCCATCATATTTGAAAACTCATGGCAGTCAGGTGAAGCTCCTGATGACTGGAAAAAGGGAAATGTAACCCACATTTTCAAGAAGGGGAAAATGGATGATCCAGGGAATTACAGACCAGTCAGTCTCACCTCTGTGCCTGGCAAAATGAGGGAGCAGATTCTTTTGGAAGGCATGCTAGGGCACATGAAAAACAACAAGGTGCTTGGTGACAGCCAGCATGGATTCACTAAGGGGAAATCCTGCCTGACTAATTTGGTGGCCTTCTAAGATAAGGCTACAGAACTGATGGACAGGGGTGGAGCAGTTGACGTCATCTACCTGGACTTGTACAAAGCATTGGACACTGTCCCACATGACATCCTTGTCTCTAAATTGGAGTGTCATCAATTTGATAGGTGGACCACTCGGTGGATAAAGAACTGGCTGGATGGTCGCACTCAAAGAGTTGTGGTCAATGGTTCAATGTCCAGCTGGAGATCAGTAACGAGTGGTGTCCCTCAGGGATCGGTGTTGGGACCGGTCTTGTTTAATATCTTTGTCGCTGATATGGACAATAGAATTGAGTGTGCTCTCAGCAAGTTTGCCAATGACACCAAGCTGTGTGGTTCTGTTGATACACTGGAGGTAAGGAATGCCATTCAGAGGGACCTTGACACACTTGTGAGGTGGGCTGATGCCAACCTCATGAGGCTTAACCATGCCAAGTGCAAGGTCCTACACCTGGGTCAGACCAATCCCAGGCACAGCTACAGGTTGGGCAAAAAGGAAATTCATGGTAGTCCTGCAGAGAAGGACTTGGGGGTGTTGGTCAATGAGAAAATGAACACGAGCTGGCTTCAGTGTGCACTCACAGCCCAGAAAGCAACCGTATCCTGGGCTGCATCAAAAGAAGTGTGACCAGCAGGTCAAAGGAGGTGATCCTGCCCCTCTACTCTGCTCTTGTGAGACCTCACTTGGAGTATTCTGTGCAGTTCTCGTGTCCTCAACATCAAAAGGACATGGAACTGTTGGAACAAGTCCAGAGGAGGACATGAGGATGATCAGGGGACTGAAGCACCTCCCATATGAAGACATGCTGAGAAAGTTGGGTCTGTTCAGCCTGGAGAAGAGAAGGCTGCGTGGAGACCTCATAGCAGCTTCCAGTATCTGAAGGGGGCCTACAGGGATGCTGGGGAGGTACTCTTCATTCAGGACTGTAGTGATAGGACAAGGGGTAATGGGTTGAAACTCAAACAGGGGAACTTTAGATTGGGTGTAAGGAGGAAGTTCTTGACTGTTAGGGTGGTGAGGTACTGGAATGGGTTGCCCAGGGAGGCTGTGAATGCTCCATCCCTGGCAGTGTTCAAGACCAGGTTGGATGAAGCCTTGGGTGACATGGTTTAGTGTGAGGTGTCCCTGCCCATGGCAGGGGGGTTGGAACTCGATGATCTTGAGGTCCTTTCCAATCCTAACTATTCTATGATTCTATGGGAGACAGGCACAAACCCAGCAATTGTTGGTCTAGGAGTGAGCATTACACTGATCAGTTCTGTCGTTATGCAAAACTGCAGTGTTTGAAGGAAAAACAGTTGTGATGCTTTCTGCTGTTCAGTTTTACTGATTCTGGGTGGGAAAACCCCCACGAGTCACAGGTGAAAGTGATGAAGGTCAGAGAGGGAGGAGGTGGAGAAAGCAGGGCTGCCTCTAACCTCCTTCTTGTATGAACTCCTAACTTTATTCCCTTCCATCAGAGTTTAACTGAGTTTCAGATCATTAAGCCATATTTTAGAGATGAAATAAGTTGAAAGATACTACTTTCACCAGGTGGCCTTATCTATTTTCACTACACCCAGAAATCTGTCTTTTAAAATTACTGGTTTATAAATGGTGGAGCAATTTCATCTTCTTCACTAGCTATGTATGTTAGACCATATTGGATCAGCAATTTTTGCTTTCAGATCACAACATATGCAAAAAAAACCAACCATGCATTTTGATGCTGCTTAACTATAGCATCACGAGGAAGACATGAGACATAAATCCCCACAAAACCCAAGAAAACCCTAATGTGCAGCAAGTATTTGCATGAATACTAGGACACATATGGAGTCTGTATGTTTGCCTCTTGCCTTCCCGAACTGCATACTCCTTCCTTCCTAAGCAGTCTGGTGAAACAGGTCATGTCAGCCTAGCACAAGGGCTCACAACTTCATTGCACTGTTGCTAGTCTACTGAGGCTGCTCCTGGTTACTCCCAGAGTGCAAACGCACATTCAATAGGCAAACTCTTTTAGTTGTTCAATAGAATTCACAGCCTGTGTGAGCAATCTTGTTTAAAGAGGCAAGCCATCTCTACAACATGTTCTACCTTTTTGTTAATACAACATTAAGTGAGGAACTAGAACAGGAGAATAAATAGGACAGTAATAAAACAGTATAAACACAAACTATCCGAGAGCTCCTTTGTGGGGAAAGGGCTATGACATTTACCAAAAAGCCAGTTTAACTGGAACTGAAGCCTTGCTCCCTATGTGCATGTGTACACGGATGGAAACCAGCAAGACTTTAAAGATAAGGAAGAAGTCCCACCCATACGTGAAATTAAGAGCTCTTATTTCTGAACATGAGGTGAGACTAAGAGAAGAGTAATGGAGAAAACTCGTTTAGGGTCTTTACATACCTCCAACAGTCAGTAATTCCTAGTTTTATAGCTGTTGCATCACTTCCCATTTTTTTGGGGACCTGAAATAAAACCCAAGCATGCCTCTGAATTATCAGGTAAATGCTTCAGATGCTTCAAACCAACTCAGAGCCATGGCAAGAGAGCACTGACAGTAGTCCAAGTATTATGACAGTCTTCTACACAACTGTCACCCACACAAACAGAAAGTCTTTTTCTCCCTTATTTTAATGGATTTTACCATAAGAAATTATATCATCATTCCTAGGATAATTACTGAGAACAAGTAAGAACAGTTTGTGGCAAAGCCAGTTTATTAGGTTTCTGGGATTATGTCTTGCCCTCCCCCTCAACACATAGAAAATGACCAACTTTACAATCTGGTAAAGTGAAAATACAGAGACAAAGTATTCAGTACTTTTGACATCAATGTTGTGGGCAGCACATTACCACTGAAAGCCAGGAAGCATACTGAATCCTGCATTACTGACCACATTACCCTTATGGCAGAACCATTAAAACATGCTTTGTGCTGAAGACAAAATCACATACTTAAACACTGCTTCCACACAAGTCTAATGACATGAGGGCCCTTATTTACAGGTTGTGAATAACTCAAAGGTTAACAGATTTGCAGATGTTTGATATCAAATTTAACATTGCACCATTTTCTTACCTCAACCCCCAACCTGACTGACTTTGGAATTCTTCATTCTGTTATTTTTAATTAAAAAAAAAAGAAAGAAAGAAAGAATGTTTGCTGACATACTATACAAACAGTTAAGATGGATCCTTTCGAGAAAAAAGATTAAGGACATGAGTGAAAAACAAACTGTCCAAGAGGACTGTAAACCATATTTATTTACAACGGTATACACATGAATTTAAGATTAATCCTTTTCTTAAAAAATCATTAAGGACACTAGTGTTAAAAAGCTGATTGTTTCTGAAAGGACTGTAAACCAAATTCTAGTCATATAAGGTTCAGAGTGAATACAAAAATTCCCTTTTACAAATGTGTCCTAAACAAAATTACTGTCATGGTTATAGCAGCTTTGTATTTTAACCATATGAGACCAAGCTGAATGCTTTAGATCTAGAAAAAAAGTCAATGCATTTTTCTTCCTTCAGTATAACGTGCAACAGAATTACATATTATTAACTGTAATAGTTTAAATAGTATTAGTTATCTTGTTTCAGTGATTTGCTTCTAATGTGATCACAAGGGTGGCAGCTTCTGAACTGGCCCTTCCACTTAGTTCCCTGTCAGCACTGCACACAAAAATCTTTATTTCAATTCCTTCAAAAACTAAGCCAGAAAACACTGTCTGGCATGGCACAGGAATGAAGTCATAGACTGCACTCTATGGCTTACATTTCACCTTACCTAATTATGGGCAATCTAGCACCATTTTTGTTATGAAACTTGACCTTCTGAATATAAAACATCTACAGTTATGAGAACACAGAAGAAGGTGGTTCTAGAGAAGCAACTTCCCTCATCTGACCCAACATATTACCAACTCACAATAGTAATGCCACAGATACCCTGCATTCAGCCATGATATTACACAAACAGCTTTTAGCTCAAAAATCTGTAACAGATAATGTATTTGGCAGGTTTTCTCCATATTTCAAGATCTAATTTATCTTGCATTCAGAAGTATTTTAAGAAAGACTCATATTCCTAACATTCTGTCCTAAACATTTCCATCCCTAAAATAGGTTATCAATCAGATTGGTTGTAAAAACCCTTTTCAAGGTATCTGAGAAGCATTCACCATCATCAAAACCCTCCAAAATCCCTATCCTTGAAAACCAGCACACTTTTGCCAGCTTCAGTTAATCTTTTACCAAGTGTTTTTACTTACCCTGGGACTCAACTCAAATACAGCATCTTTAGAAATAAATCCTCACTGAAGTTTTAGTAAGGTCAGGGAAGTTGTAGTCCCAAGTTTACCCTAAATCCTGTGCTACAGTACTTTCCATAAGAAGGAATGCATAGTTTAGTTTTACATGCTAATCATGAAAAAAAAAGGAAGTTTTAAGTATACAGAGGTAGGGCTAAGTTTGTCAATTCTCTTACCATTGCATGAGGAAACAGATAAAGTTTACAGTGGAATGACAAAGAGCTAGCAGTTTGCTCCTACACTGACAGCCAAAACTTCACCTGACAGTCCTGGGGTTTATTTTTAAAACAAAAGGTACTTGCTTAGCAATTTGCTAGCAGTCACCAACCAAATATTCCTCCATATGCCAAAACCCTCCCCCTCTCTGACACAAAAATCAAGCTGTCTGGCTGTCACAAAACACTTTTCTCCTACAATATTCAAATGCAAGTAGCAACCAAAAGTATTAGTAAACTGGCTTACTATTTATAACCTTACCACAAGTGATGAAAACAATCTCAGGCAGCAAGAGCTCAAGTAGAATTGCTTTGTCAAAACTTCACTTGCAAGTTTACTTTCCCGTATAGCTATAGTGAAACTTCAGTAATTCTGAAAGTACAATTACAAAGTGCAAAAACATGAGATGGGCACAACTACACCAGGAAATTAAAAAAAACCCCACATTAAAGTGCCAAAGAGATTTGCTGTAATTGCTACCAAAACCTAGAACTTTGCCAAGATCATAATTTTGAAGCATTTGCAAACTAGACAAGGTGACAGCTAACAGCTGTACAATTTAACACCAGCACGTCATAGCAGGTTTTGGTTCAGGCTTTATATGTATTTCATCACGATCTGGGGGTTGACTAAGCATTAACGGCTTGTGGCTTTTAAGCTTGTGAGCCAGTGTCATAAATATGGCCTCCACATGGTCATTGTCATTGGGGTTTTTGGCAGAGGTTTCAAATAACGGCATACTGTGAGTATCGGCAAACTTCTGGGCCAAGTCCGTAGGTACCTGAATAGCACTTCTCAGGTCACATTTGTTTCCAACAAGAATCCGTGGTATATCGTTGGCAAGAAGGTGTTGTTTGCATTCTTCTATCCATGACGGCAGACTGTGAAAACTGGCAATGTTTGTCATATCATACACAAACACAACAGCATGTACATTCCTGTAATAATGCTGCACCATGCTCTTTCTGAAGCGTTCCTGGCCCGCTGTATCCCACAGCTGGATCTGAAAAGGGAAAGACAAGGAGAGAAAAAAGACATTTTATTACTCATGTTGGAGACCCAAATCACCTGTAGCTAGGGGAGTCACATGATCACAGAAATCCACTCTTCAGAATTAATCATACTTAGAGGTTTGTGCCAAAGAAAACTGTTGCTTTAACACAATTTCAGAAACTTCTGCTTTCAAAGCTGCTCACAATTGAAGCCAAGAGGAAATGCTGATGAAATCTGATCCCAAACAAGAATTTCTTAAAGTTTACTGGAGCAGTCTGTAAGATTTTTACAAAAGCAAAACTTGAGGTCTTCACAATAGCACATTTATTTGAGAAAAAACAACAGGTATTTCACAGCACAACTCTCAGATGACATTATTTCTTTAATTGCCAAAATAACGTCATCTTCCCCAAAGTTTTGCTTTAAGCATGAAGTTAACTGCCTACTGTAGTACTGTATAAAAGTAGGAAGAAATCAAACCATGCATGTATAACACCAGCACCAACAGAACAAAGCAATCTCTCTCTGCAGTGTACCCACTAGAATCGTACCCTCCTGTTAAGAATCTCTAACTTAATGCTTAGTAAACCACAGTACATACTGTGGTTTGCACTATCAAAGAATTCAAAACAAGTGGGGAGAAGCATAAACCTCCTGTTATCTTAACATGCTACTACTGTTTCCACGTTCACATCATTCTATCAGAAATAGACTTGACATATTTGTCTGAAGCCTAGTCAAGTGTAATGGACAGAAAAACAGAAGAACTAAAATGTTTTCAAATTTCTTAGGTCCAGATTAAAACAAAACAAGCCTTGAAACACAAGCAGACATAAGTAACAGCTAATAAAGATTTTAAATGCATCACACATCCTAGTATAATGGAAGCTGAGAGTCCAAAGATGCACAGAGTACGCTCCAGTATTGTGCACTAATTGGACACAGTGGTGTTCTAACAACCTTGTTGTCCAGGAGACGTGGGACTGCAATATACAGCAGTCAGACCAGTTCACCTGCATGGCAAGATTAACTGTACACCATAAGAAATAAACTAGTGTGGAGCTCTATCATGCACACCTTAGTGATGGTGTTAACCCTGAGACAACATTTAATTTCTTGGGTCAAAGCTGAATCCTAGCTTCCTGTCTCCTGTACAGCTAATCCCTGATTGCTGAGGCACTTGATCAGCACTTCATCTTTTAAACTTTTGAGCAGAGAATGTCAGAAAGAAATGTTTTCTCCCTGGGAATGAGAGTTTTTCTTGAAACTAAGAATTCAAGGAGTATTAAATGTTCTGTAAACAATGAAGGTAAAATTAAAATTCAATCTACTCTCATGAAAGGTACAGCTGGTATCTCCCCTTGATGAAACTGTGCTCCCATTACCGCAGTTCTGTATTCCTTTGATCCAAATGTTTCAGTAAAACTTAGAAATTGAAAGTGTCTTGAAACCACCAGTTTTAACAGTGATGTTGATATTCAAAACAAGGGAATCAAGTGCCAGGGAAAACAATGCTGATGGCAAGAAGATGCATCACTGATAAAGACAAAGATTATAGTACTCCATACATTTTTTGAAAGCTGGAACAACAGAAATAAGTTGAAACTGAACAGAAACTGATGCAAAGTCTTCATAACAGTGATTAATAATAAAGACTTTTCCTATAAGTGCAGGATTCATCAGTTTGGAAATTATTAAAATGGATGATGATCCAGATACATGAGTCAATCACGGGACGTTATGAATCACTAGTGTGATACAGTGAAGGTAAAAGAGTAAGTGATGTTTCAAGATGGTGTGACTTTTTCTGCAGTATTATGTTCAACCCTGGTTACCCACCCCAGAGAACAACTCAGGCTGAAGCAGGTGGAAGTGACAGTTACTGGTTTCATCAGAAGAACTGAGAATTTACACAAGAACATCAGAATAGTTTGGCTTCTGTCATCTAGTTCAGTTATCTGCAGCTTCTGATCCACAGACTTACACAGATCCATGTGTTGCTTCTAAAAGCATCATTAACATTATTGAGAAAAGCAAGGCATGTCACCCCAGCCTCTGATCACAGAAAATGGTAGTCAGTTGCAATCCTTCTCATTTTAGAGCAAATACCTACCAGCTTTTTGCCAATTACACTCTAAACACAATTGATTGCATCTCCATGGTCTGTTAAGAGTCAAGACAATCAGACTGAACATAGGCACCTAAGTTTAGGTAAGATCTATTCACCTACCCACATGAGAGATACTTCTATGCACTTATAAAACATTAAAGTCAGGGGACTCACATAAAATTTTAGTTAATTTGGAATTTGACCAATTAGAGAAGAAAGCAGCAATAATCGTCATGTTCAGACAACATAATGTTAAGGAATTACTTAAATAATCTTGGAAAACACTATATCAAATTAATTTGAAAAGGGAGCTCATTTTCACAGGCAGCTGTGAGCTTACACTTCCCTCCCTACCTGATAGAGCAGAAATCAGTCATCTTTCAGTCAAGCACAGATCTGCAAGTGTATTGCCAGCCTTAAGCAGAGAAGGGGAAAATAAATTAAAGGTTTACCTCTCTTCCAAGTTAAGCTTAAGCTACAGTTTCTCCTGAATTTTATTACATGCAGCTTTCAAGCTTGAAGGGCATTATCTGAAATACAAGACGCTAATATTCTTGGCACATAGTCATTTGCACTGAGAGGCAAACCCTTTCCCAACACTGACATTTCACACTTTATAGGTTTTTTTTTCTCTCCTCTTACCATGTGAACTTGAGGAGACCATTCCATTCCTGTGCCCCTCCCCAAATATTCGCTTTACTGAAAAATAGCAGTGAAAAGGTCTACATTAACAGAGGTGCACTGATGAATTAAGATTACTGTTTCATTAGTTCAGTACCATCCATTTTCAAGGGAGCTCATTTTTTATAACACCCTTTAAAATGTGCGATTTGAAAATTTGTTTTAACAGCATAATTCTGCTAATAAAACTGTGGACAGACTCACTTTGTCACACTCCCTCAGAAAGACAAATGGTACTTAAATATATAGACTCAGCTAGCACCTCCCACCTTCTGACACGTTTTTATGGGTCCAGAAAGGCTGTTTTCTAAACAAGGACTCCCTTAGCACACATATTTATAACGTGCTGGTAAAAACATAACTGGCCTTTAATAAAAGACAAATGGTAAACTATGTCTCCTTTTTACAGGATGTGGGGAAAAAAAACTTGAAGAGCTCAAAGGTATAGGACATGATGTTTGGACTTCCTTCTTTGAAACTCATCCGCATCCTTTGCTCTGTTAATGTAGGTCAGTAAAGAGTGACATTGTTGTTTTCTTCAATTTTCAATGCCGAGATCAATTCAGGAAGAAGAAAATTTAGAGTGAAAAAAATTGTTGAAAAGTTTAATTTATTTAGCACATTCAGCCATCAGTGTTTTGTCTGAAGCTGTCAGCCTACTGTACAATGTACAGAGGAATACACTAATCCCTGTATCTTGGATTTCTACATAATTCCTGTGTGGGAGACCCCCAGCAAGAAGAATTGTGCTTGTGTTCTTGCTAGTGACACAGCATTTTCCAGCTGCAAAGGAAATGCTCAGTACTGTAGCAGCACAAGAATGACCATCCAGCTGGCTGGGGAAGGGAGAAGAGAGAGAGAGAAGACACTATATAACCTCCTTCAGAGCAAGAGGAAAAATTCCCTTCAGGGCACAGGAAGAGCAGGCAGTAATTTGGTTCATCTGAGCTTGTCTCTCTCCTGGTTCAACAGGCATTGCTGGAGCTCACTGCTACAACCAAGAAAGGTGAAGATGCATGAGAGGTGACAAAAAACCCCAACCCAAACTGGTGCATACTTGACCACATACAGCATCCCCTAAGAGCTGGAGGCCTGGTCATAACAACAAAGTTTATTCCTTTTAAAGCTGAAACAGAACTTCCTGCAAAAACAATGTGGGTCAAGAGCCTCCTTCAGTTTTCTGCCTCCCTCAAGTAGAACAGGTATATTCATCAGGTAATATTTTCAAGAACACAGCAAAACAACCTACCACAACATATGTAACAAAATGGCACAATAACCTTTGTGAAGCATTTCAGAACTGTGGATTAAGCTATATTTTTCTTCACTTCCCTCCAACAAAGGTCAAGCATAATCCAGAGGTAGTGAAAATGCCAGTCAATAAGATGGTGCTTGACAAGAAGACATTCCTCAGGAGGTTCTCTCCTCCATCATGGACACCAGCGGATTAGGGAGTACAGAATCTCAGTCATCAGCCAAAGAAGTGCTTTTCAGTGATTTTATAAAGAAAAAGATTAACAAAGACTCTTACTCATTTTTTTTCTTTTAGTTAAAAAGAAGGATGCGAGCTAAAAAAAGCAAGCACAAGAGAAAGGAAAGCAAACGGACTTACATGCCCCCTGCAACTTATTGATTTATAAGTAAACAAGGAAAAATCACAGCCTCCAGCTATATGACTGTAAATTATAATTGCAAAACTTGATGATGACAATCATAAATACATTCAATAAAAGTACAATTCCAAGACTACTGTTACTCCCTTTTTCTACATGTTATTAAAACTTTGCTCATAGAAACACACTGCAAAACTGGAGTAGAAGGGGATTGTGTTCAAAATCATGTTACTCCTAATAAGCAAACTGCATTTGTAAGCAGCTGGTAGTCTAATTTGCAAATGTTGCAAGGATCACCACTAACATTTATGTATCTACTGGGCTTTTACAGTGCAAAGAAGGCAAAATACCATTTCTTCCTCCTATCTGATTTTTCATTAAATTTATTTTTTTAAGATGAAGCTTTAGCTAAACCTATAATCACAGTGAAAACCAGGAGTCAGATGTGAGCTAGGTGTCCAACCTGTCATGGTCCAGTTCTGCACCACACTTGCCTAAACATGCAGCAATATTAACAGAATCCTAAAATAAATAAATAAATAAATAAATTCTTTAATTAATTAAAAGCTGGAACACGTTGCTACCATTGATCACAGAATGGTTTGGGTTGGAAGGGACCTTAAAGATCATCCAATCTCCTGCCACCGGCAGGGACACCTTCTATCAGACCAGCAGCAGTTCACTCCTGAACAAGGAGCAGTTTCTTAATGGGACATTTGAAAAACAGAATGCTTTTTACAGTGGTATCTGCATAGCTTTGTGGACTTGTAAGCCAAGTAGGTGTGATCCTTGATAAACAGAGAAGCAGAATTTCTGGGAGGCAACAAGCTGCTATACCAGGCCCAGCCAATGCTAAATTACTACCAGATATGCAATCAACCCGAAGACCATTTTAAGGAAAAGTTATCGATTAACACCTGCTAAAAGCTGCACAAAAGCTTGGCCTATGGTAGGAATTTTAGAAACCTGCGTTATTAATAACATTTCCAATAGAGCAAGGCAAAACAGTTTTAAGCGAAATTTCACAGCTGGTACAGCTATTCAACAGAACAGCACTCAATTTTTGGTGCATGGAAGCATGACAGGAGAACCTACGAGCCCTCCCGTGCAACAGCACCACACCGGCGAGCAGCATGGTGGCAATGGCACCTGGCATACCCAGTTCTCAAGTCAGCTGCAGCCTCACCGGCCCTAGCACGTCTGGTACCTTGATGCGCTCGCCGTCGATGGTGACAGCCCTCTCGCGGAAGTCCACGCCGATGGTGGCCTCGGTGCGCTGCGGGAAGCGGCCGGCGCAGAAGCGGTATGTCAGGCACGTCTTCCCCACGTTGGAGTCCCCGATGACGATGATCTTGAAGATGCGGGAGCGCGCGGGGGGCAGCCCGCCGGGGAGCGCGCCGCTGCCCGTCAGGCTCAGCTCCAGCGAGGACTCCAGCTCTCCCGCCAAGGCCATCATCGCTCTGCGGGGCCCGGCCGGACCGGACCGCACCGGGAAAGGGGACAGGGAGGCAGCCGCCCTGCTCGCCGCCCGCTCCTCCCTCCCGCTCGCCTCACCGACCGTTAACCACCACCTCAGCGAGAAGCGACCGGTACTGCCACGACGCGTACGTCACGTCTCGACGCCGCGTCCCCCGCACAACACCCCCCCTCTCTGCTGGGAGCGGCAGCGCGCGGCGAGATCTCGCGAGAGAGCGTGATCCCCCTCCACCAATCCCCGGGCGAGGAGGGGGGTGTGCGTGAGGGAGCGCCGCCGCCAGGGGGCGCTGTGTGTGTGTCCCCTCAGCACCGGCGGCGGGCCGGGGGAGGCTGGGCCGGGACGGGCGGTGCTCGGCCGCTCGGTGCCGTTACGGCGGTAGCTCGGGCACCGGCGGGGCCTGGGGAGCGGCTGTGTCCGCACAGCCCTGCCGCCTCTGCCGGAGGAGTTCCTCACCGGGGGTTATAGCTGCCCAGAGAGGCTGTGGCTGCCCCATCCCTGGCAGTGCTCAAGGCCAGGTTGGACGGGGCTTGGAGCAACCTGGCCTAGCGGAAGGTGTCCCTGCCTGTGGCAGGGGGCTGGAAGTGGGTGAGCTGTAAAGTCCCTCCGAACCCAAACCATTTTATGATGGTATGAAGACAAGAGGCCTGTTTGGAGTGCCCAAAATACTTCAGAGGAGCGCTGAGGTCACTGCTGAGGTGCACAGCTGCCCAGGCTGGAGGTTGCTGCAGGGCAACCTGCCCATACGGCTTGGCAGGCATTTTGTCGAGGCTGCATGTGTGTGTGCATGGGAAGTGGATCTTGGCCGAGCCCTAAGCTGTTACTGCTCGCCAGCCTGACCACTCTGCTGTCATGTACAGCAATGAGACAGCAGCAAGCTCAACCCTGATGGACACTTGGACCAAAAGTGATTGACACATCTCACAATAAGAAGGGAAGTACAGCAGTGTTTTAAGAATCTGTTCGTAAACTCACTGAGCAATGTCCACCAGCAAATGGAAGAGTTTGACCCCTACTGAGAAACAAATATAGATAGCTGTAATTGAGAACTTACCCTAAGAGTGGCTCTATGGCCTGCAAATGGATAGCTGAGCCAGGATGCCTAGTGTTTGGATCAGATACCTAATAATAGCCATTGTGAGTCCTCTTTATTCTGTTACATGTGCTTCTGACCACCTGGGGCTTCTGCTGGCACAAATAAGACTGATTCTTGGATCACTGTCCCCTATAGAGCAATGGTCATGGGGTTGACGGATAGTGCTTTGAGCAGCCTGTCATTGTTGAATCTATAAAACCAGTAGGTTAGATTAAATAAAACATACAGCATTTTCTGAGTTCAGAGCAACCTCAGCTACAGTGTTCATCTTAGCTCTTGTTATAGCCTTTCCTCCTCCCTTGGACCAACTTAACTAAAGAGTGTAGAGAAGCACCTCCACCTTATAGTCCTCTTCAGAGACAAGATGCCTTCATTTATTCTGTCAAAAAAAAGGAGTAATTTTGTTCTGGATTGAAAGTAAGATTAAAGAAAGGTGAGGAAGTTGTGTTACCCTGGAGTTCTTACTGTCCCTTATGCAAAATTGCTCATTTTTGCAGCCAAAATGTGAAATATTGTTTGGCTGAGGAGAGGGAGAACAAGCAAAGCTTATCTCTGTAGCCTAATGATTAAAGAAGTGGAGAAATCTGGATTTTAATAGGGGGTTCTGTAATTTAGGCTCTGGCTAGCATGCTAAAAGGAGAGATTAGATAGCTGTTTGGCAGTGTCTGCCAACAGCTCATTTAACTGAGTTTGATCTGGGTTATGCCAAGAGGGCCAAAGAGAGTTATAATTAGATCTGAGCTCTTCAACAGCTCATGATATCTTTTCTTTCAACAACCAAGACCCTTTAAATGGCAGAATCTATACACCATCTAGTGGCTGAAGGCATTCTTAGTCATTAGGGTTTTGTACTCTTCTAATTTTACACTGACGACACATTGCCAGTGAGTTTGCCTATCAATACTGCCAAAGCCACCCTAGTTTCTGTTTTGTTAGCCACAAGGCAAGCCACAAGACCCACCTTCCCCAGGATGCTCTGGAGCACAGCTGGCCCCTAAAAGAACAGACTTGAAGTAAATACCTCCTGAGGGTTCAAACGTTGTCCCAGATATGGACAGAAAGTAAAGTACTTCTTTAATGGAAGAGTAAAATACTCTTTACTTAAATGTGCAGTTAGTGAAGCTCTTCATGCACTTAAAGCTTCTTGGTGGTACTCAGAATTTGCCTGCTCTCCTTGCAGTGGCTTGCCTCAGCTTGAGCAACTAAAAGTAAATGTGGGAATTTCAACTGTCCTTTCTGAACTTCCCTATTACTCCAGTCATGAGACCTCCTGATCAGCCTTAACAAACCAGTAAGGAATCAGTGATTTGACATGAGGCAACTTCACCCATAGCTCCTGTTCCTCCTTTCTCCATTAAAGCTGTCCACCCAGAGCAGGAGTTTCAGGGGAAGTTGGCTTCCTGCTGAGAGAACAGCAGTCTCTGCCACTGTTCTGTGTTTGGTGGGCACATGGCACTGCCCTTCCAAACTGTGGTAAGATGGAGATGGAATGTCAGTTGATTTAAATGGGCTGGCATGTGTGAATGTCACAGTTGCAGGCAGGATTCCTAAGCTGGGTAGAGATTGCTTAAATCTCTAAATTGTCTAGATGGCAAAATTCCAGTGTGTCAATTTAATTTTTTCATGGGAATATATTTTCAATGACTAAAAGGTCCCCAGGAGAGTGTTCTGTGTTTCAGAATGGCTCATCTGGTCAGACCCAGAGCAGGAAAGTTAGAATAGGTGACAGCAAAAAATGCATCAAATCCAGCAAATCTGATTTCACTTTTCAGTCCCATCGCAAGGGGCTTGACCCAGGGTCTCACACAGGACAGTGCCACTATCACTACCTGTTCTTGTAAAAAGTCCCTCTCCAGATTTATTGTAGCTGTCTTTAGCTGCTCTAAGGTCTCCCCAGACCCTTCTCCTCTCCAGGCTGAACAAGCTCAACTCTCCCAGCCTGTCTCCATATGAGAGATGCTCCAGCCCTCTGGTCATCTTTGTGGTTTCCTCTGGACTCACTCCAACGGGTCCATGTCTTTCTTATGCTGGAGGCCCCAGAGCTGAATGCCATACACCATCAGAACTTCTGCTGATCCATGGTGAGGGATTTCACAAACAAATTACATAAAAACTAGTCCATTGAAGGTCTGCCTTTGTAGAAGAACAAATATTCCTGCTGTTTCATTACGGTGAGCAACTGGCAGTGGGAACAGAGCAGGAGACAGGGATGGAGCAATCCTCGCTTCAATACTAAAATGGGTGTGAAGCATTGGAACAGGTTGCCCAAAGAAGTGGTAAATGCTCCATCCCTGGCAGTATTCAAAGTCAGGTTAGACAGAACCTTGGGTGACATGGTCCAGTGTGAAGCATCCCTACCCATGGCATGGGGGTTGGAACTTGGTGATCTTGGGGTCCTTTCCAACCCAAATCATTCTATGATTCTATGATACACTTTACCTGTAAATCGAAAGTTATCTTAAAACTTACTTTAAAGTTGATCCTCTGACTGTAAGTGCTCTACCAACAGCCATAAAGTAGAAAATCTTTGTTATCAAAGCACCTTTTAAAGTATATCACAACATTATATGGTTCTCTTTTTGAACTATTATTATTTTGCAGTGCCTGCAGAAGAGCAGCTTACAAATACACTTAATAGCTTGAAGGCTCTTTAGACCAATCCACGTGGCTCTTACGGAAATTCTCAGTGCAGTTGAGTCAGAAGTACAACAAACTGGGTCACTCTTGCTTTTGAAGCATTAAAGATTTAAAAATTAACTTGTATGACAAGGTCAAACTCCTGCAGGAGTGACAAGTCAATGAATAGTGAAAGTTATCAGTATCTGGTAAAATTTCTTTCCAGCTTTCTTTGTAAGCATCATTCACACCAGTATTTGAATGCATCTTTGGTAATGGTCTCTTCTCACTATGAAAGGTGCTTATCTTGAAGCAACAAGTGCATGGGATTTATGCTGAAATAATAAAGCCCTGTTTTTTAATCCTGCAGGAAGGAAAAGGGTCCAAAGTCCTGTCCCATAACTGATGCCACAGCAGCTCTGTATTTTTCTGCCTCAGGATACTGTATGCCAGTCAGTTGCCCTGAGATGAAGTACACATCGCTTGTTCATCAAATAAGGCCAGCCCTGAACGTAACATAGCCAGTTTACAACGTTCTCCAAATACCAGCCAGAACAGCACTTCACAACATTTTGAGAGGTGATTTCAATGCTAGAGAGAAAATGTCAGTTCACATCTTCCCATTTGCTGCCCCATTTCCCCCCATCCAGGGGCATGGCAGGGTGGACACAGCTGCCTGGTTAGCACTGCAGCACAGAGAAATGCACTCCTGGAATCCCCATTAACAAAAGTGCTCCTCACTCTGGCAAATGCATGGGTGAAGCCAAAGAAAGGTGGAAGTACAGCATTTCTTTACCAATTCTCTTTCTAGAGAAGGAGGACCCTGCAGCTCTGTGGAGGTCCTCTGTGAAGCAGTAGGTTACAGGGCCAGATCTTTTAATTAGTGATGGGTTAAAAAGTGGTGGCTGATGTAGTAACTCCCCATGATTGAGGGAGGCCTTAGGAGAATCTTGGTTTAAGTCACTTATATATGAGCTATTTCAGTGTAGTACTGGGAATTTCATCACTTCTGATATATACATGGGGATAAAGACGTTGATTAGAGCGTTACATTTCATCCAGCATGGGCTATTTCTGACTTGGAGACCAGCAAATATAATTGAATTTATTTATAGTAGCAGAATAACTGGAAAATGCCTCTTGCTATATAAGCATTTGAAAAAGTTTTTGGTTTTCTTCTTTTGCAAGGACAAGTACTTTTAATATGCTATTTGGATGTGTTCAGTGAATTAATGTACAAGAGCCTGAGTTTACAGTTATTTTTGTTTAGCAGATGTCGAAGTTTCTAAGTAAGGGGGCTCTGAAAATAGCTGCGAGTCTCTGGACTTGCTCAGTATTTCAAGAATAGTTATTTGTGTCTTACCTTGAAGACATACTTTAACTTGCCAGTCCCATGGAGATGCAGACTGTTCAATATCTAAAAATTACATCTATTAGGTTTTAAGTTGAGGAACAATTTAGGAAAGAAGTGTAAGTCCAAGACTGCCTCATGGTGCTTGTTATTTTCTCAAGGGATCCAAGTTTCCAGGTGATCCTGGTAGTTTATGACTGGCAGTTTAAAACTGCTTTTAATGTTCTGCAGAGATGCTGCACCTCTGCCTTTTGAATTCCTCTGGGCTCTTTGTCCTTTTGTGAGAGGCCTCATATTCTCTGTTTTTGCAGGGAAAAGTTCTGATATTGGAATACTTGACTCTGCAAGTCTAAGAAGAGTCTGCCCTCACATTAACATGTTCCTTTATGAGAAAATACAGATTGCAGAAATGTTGCAGCAACAAAGGAGAGCTTTGGAGGAGATAGGACCCCATATGCCAGGTTCTTAAAGCAGACTGAAAAAGCAAGTATTAACATACCCTATTGAAATCACAAAGCCCGAAGTCTCATCTTTGCACTAAAATAAAGTTTTGACACAGCTGCTTTTACTGCAAGTTTCTGGAATATGACTTTCTCCTTCACTTCCATGCCCTTGTTCTTGTCAAAACTATAAACCTGAAAGCTTTAAGGAAATTAAAGAAAACATTTTCCATTTCTGGCTTGTGCTTGGATACTGTTCTTATTGCATGCCTGATGAGAGACTGGGGGTTTAATGTTCAGATCAGTGTATATTTTAGGCTGTCTGGATGATAATAGGTATCATCCACTGGACAGAAAATCATAGTTTTTAAGAAATCTTACATCCCCAGCCATGAGAATCCCCTGCCAAACACGGGCACAGAAGAACTGGCACCTTAGTGCCAAAGGCAGCACCTGCAGCTTTGTGAGTGATAGTTTAATAGCAGCCACCCACTGGATATCCCTACTCATAGGAACTGGAGTCATAGAATCACAGAATGGTTTGGGTTGGAAAGGACCTTAAAGCTCATCCAGTTCAATGCCCTTGTTACAAAAGGAACACCTTCCACTAGACCAGGTTGCTCCAAGCCCCTGTGTCCAACCTGGCCTTGAACACTGCCAGGGATGGGGCAGCCACAGCTTCTCTGGGCAACCTGTGCTGGTGTCTCATCACCCTCACAGGGAAGAACTTCTTCCTAATGTCTAATCTAAATCTCTCCTGTCAGTTTCAAGCCATTCCCCCTTGTCCTAGCCGCATATGCCTTTGTAAAAAGTCCCTCTCCAGATTTCTTGTAGCCCCTTTAGGCACTGGAAGCTGCTCTAGGGTCTCTCTGGAACCTTTTTTTTTCTCCAGGCTAATCAAGCCCAGCTCTCTCTGCCTGTTTCCATAGCAGAGGTTCTCCAGCCCCCTGACCACCTCTGTGACCTCCTCTGTATTAGTGCACCAGTTGCACCTTCAGTGCTTGAAAGACTGCTTGGCCTTTTGGGTCCATGCGCAAACATAATGGCGTTCTTGGAGGTGCAGTTCTTGGATGACAGTGACTGAAATAACAAGCCATGTGGCCTCCTATCCAGGTAGCTGAGGTGGTAACTGAATAACTTCTGCATCAAGGGCTTGTCACTGAAACATGAGCTCTCCACATGTCCTAAACCTGTATCAGTGCTTCATATGCTTCCCTGCTCTGGGCATCCCTCTGCCTCACTGGGCTGACTGACCCAAGGGGGATAGCCAAACCCAACAGTGAGCACCTTGGAAGCAGGGGTGTAGACAGCACCAGCGGACCAGAGCTGTTCTGAAGCATTTTGATCTGCTGAGTGTGTTAACCCAGAAGCTGTGTCCCTGCTTTCCCTATCCCTGCAGTTAGTCGCACATGCTGTGCTCAAGGGCTTTGTGCATGTCCCGAAGCAGTGCTGCAGAAACGGTCATCAAATGTCACAAAGCTTCTATATTTACCTGACTGTATCATGGCCTCTGATAAATCACTCCCAGGCAGCAAATAAATCCAGTTTTACTGTGCTCTGCCAACAGTTTGCCTGCGTGTAAGCTCCAGATTGAAGACCTTGACCCCAAGACTTCAATGTGAGGATATGTTGATATATGTTCTGGCAACAGGATTTTCTTCATATAGTATGATGCCAGAGTGTGGGGTTTGTTACTTATTTTTGCCAGAATAAGCTTTCATTCCTTTTTTCCCCAGGGTCTCATTTGTTATCAGGGTTGTATTCATTTTAATTAAAAGATTGAATTAAAAAGTCCCACCTGTGAATGAAACTGGGAAGTGCCCCCACCTTTTTGTAAAATCCCACTTACATCAGCAACATCAGTTTTGTTTTCAGCAAGAATGGGGGATTCCTATAAAATCATCATGGCCTTTAGAAACAGCAAACCTTTCATCTGTTTTCCTGCTCCCAAAACCTTACAACTAGCATCAGTCACTGATTTCTGAGCAGAGGCTGGAAAGACCCAGGGGACTGTGATATCTAACCTGGTTCTTTACTGCTGCACTGAAATACTGCTCCAGGGATATGTCCTCCCAAAGAACATCATCCCGCAAGCTGTCAGCCACACAAACCTGCTTTTTAGGAGGGCTACGTCTGAAACGAGATTAGAAAGCAAATACTATAGCAAGTTTGTGCTATTGAAAATGCTGTGATCTCACCAGGAAGGATTATAGGTATACAGAAAAAGCAAAAAAAAAACCCAAAACAGATGAAGGCCACGCACTCATTAATATTGTTACCACAGGTATGAGGCCAAAGCTGTAGTTTCTCAGTGGTTTGCTAAGATGTCCTTTCTGCTGTCAGATTTTGAAGCTTTCCACTGTATGCAAAGGTCCTGCTTGTACTTACTCCAGTCTTTCTTTTCCCTTTCTTAACATTCAGCAGCAGCCTGTGCCTTAGGACTCTCAGCTCTGCACTGAGATCAGTTTCCTCAGCTATGACCTACCTGCAGCACAAGGCTTCTCCTCCACTCCCTTCTCTTCCAGGGATTGTTATGTATGGGTAAATCTAGGCCGGCATACATTATTCACATAGTATGCATGCAATTTGTGTACCTGTCAATAATTTATAAAAGGCAGGACAGCTTCACTCTCAGTTGTCCTTTCCAATGCAACCAAGCCAGAAGATCATAGAATCATAGAATAGTTAGGGCTGGAAAGGACCTTAAGATCACCTAGTTCCAACCCCCCTGCCATGGGCAGGGACACCTCACACTAAACTATATCACCCAAGGCTTCATCCAACCTGGCCTTGAACACTACCAGGGATGGAGCATTCACAGCCTCCCTGGGCAACCCATTCCAGTACCTCACCACCCTAACAGTAAAGAATTTCTTCCTTATATCCAATCTAAACCTCTGCTGTTTAAGTTTCAACCCATTACCCCTTGTCCTATCACGACAGTCCCTAATGAAGAGTCCTTCACCAGCATCCCTGTAGGCTCCCTTCAAATACTGGATGGTTGCTATCAGGTCTCCACGCAGCCTTCCCTTCTCCAGGCTGAACAGCCCCAACTTTCTCAGCCTGTCAACTTTTCATCCATGTTTTTGTCTGAAAAGCAGTGTCATCCATCCTTTTGTGCTGTCTGCTGGTGGAGGCTTTCCTTTACCCATATATAAATCCTTGTGCCGTGATTCCAGCTCACCTCTGCCAAGGGCACTGCTCCTGCGAGGCACATCTCCAGCAACCTGAATGGCAGAGGGGGCTGGAGGGCTAAGGGACCAACTGCCATGTGGCCCCTGTCACCTAAACTCTTCTCCAGCCTGTATGCTGTTCCCAGCTTCCTCTCCCTACTGGCTTGGATTGCAGTGGAAAACAGAATAAACCAGAAAGAAGACAGTAGTAACCAGAGAGCTGAACAAGCAGCTCAGTATTAATGAACAGGGAGCAGCAAACAGGATGCTGGGTTACACCAACAGGACATCAGCAGAGATGAAGATGTAATTGTCCCACTCAGCACTTGTCAGGCCGCACCTGGAATACTGTTTTCCATCCCTGCTGTATATAAAAGATGTGGAGGCTGGAGAGGGTCCAGAGAAGGGCCACAAAGGATTGGAAGCCTGGGTAAAGGCTGAGAGCTGGGTTTGTCGCATATGGCAGTATAAAGAAGTCTCACCCCAGTTTTGCCAATTAATGTGAAACTCTAATTGAAGGGGTCACTATCCTCCACCATCAGGGTCCTGCAATATTAAAGGTAAAGGACATGTGGTGGAAAGACGCTCATCAGAGGACAAAAGAGGAGTTCAGAAGCACAAACAAGTTTACCCTGCAAGAAAGCAAAGACTGTTTTCCCAGCTCAAATACATAAACATATTTCCCAGTTACATTTCATTGGGACATTTATTGATATTGCAAATAGAGTGAGATGCAGAACTATGAGAATTTGGTGATTCCAATGGGAAAAAAATAGGCCTGAAACGTAGGATGGAAACAGCCAGAAGCCAACATTTTCCTGAAACTTTATAAAATGCCTGTAGATGGAAAAGACAACTGCAAGAGAAATTAACAGGTAACTAATGAAAGCAGCTGAATACGTTAGGAGTGTCTGGTGTTGTTTCATGTGTTTGTGATAAAATTGCACAAAGTATATAGAGTGAAACAGAGCTGTCCTGCTTTTGGGCTGACATCTCTGTGGTGCCCTTAAAACAACAGAGCAATGGCTTTTGGTTTTGAGAAGTTCAGGAGAAAATGACAGATGCTGCAAGGTCCTGGAAAAGCCCTCACAACCCCTAGACTTGCACTTACTTGCCATGGAAATGCCAGTCTTACTGCATGAGCCACCCAACAGCAGCATCTCTGCTCACACTTTACTTTCCCCTCAATAAAGACCATTTACACATCCATTGGGTCGGCTGCATGAAGGCAAGATGGGAATAAAGTAAAGGTCAAGTCTGGTTTGGAAGTGCTGCTGACCGCTTCAAACACAGCAGAGGCAGGATTCCTCCTTCCCCTGCTTCACAGCAGTGTATACATTGCAGAAGTCATTCAATCCAAAAGAGAACATTACTTTTGTGCATATTACTAAAAAATAAATAAACAGCAAAACCCTGCCATTGCTTTGCCAACTATACGATGAGTCAACCAGTTTGCTTTTAGAACAGCATTTATTCACCTCCGGTAGCATCTGGTGAGGTTTGTTAGCTGCAGGAAGGGGACTTGCCAAGCAATGAGCATCCGTCTCTTCAGCTTCTTGAGCGGCAGTGACACAGAGAGGTGTTGTGATTTTGCTGCTGCATGCGGGATCTTCAGAACAGCTTCCAGAAGCACAAGGACAAGGCATATACCTGATGGAATGGAGGGGTGCTAATGAAGTCAGTCCTGACAGATATATGCAGATGAAACAACCTATGAACTGCCAGCGTGAACACTGCTCCCCTTGGACAAAAGAACACTTGAGACCATTGACAAGGAAGGGATACTATTGTTTAGGGGATGCTGTTTTTTTAGTAGGGCACAATCAGTGCAAAGCAACAAGCTCCCCTTTCGCATTCGAAGGGGTGAAGATGAGGGTACTGCTGTAATTGCATTGCCCTCACCCAGGTACTTCTAACCTGCAAGCTGCTGGAGCCCTTGCTCTTTGTGCAGTGTTAATCAGAACTACACACAGGAGTCAAATTATTTTTCCCAGGTAATCTTCATTGTCACATCCACAACAAATACTCCAGGTTGTTACAATGATGGGTCAGCTGCTAAATAGTCACTTTTGCTCTAATTTGTCAGCATAACCATATTATTTTGTCTGCTGACTGATTAAAACCACACAACATCTGTCAGTGCTGAGTCAGGAAAGATTTAGAATCAGGAGAGCGTATGGGTGGGCAACAGAAGGCTAATGGGATTTATTATTTCTCCCCCTCCACAAAAAACAGATCTGAGGAAAATAGGAAATGCTTCTTCATTCAGCTTGCCTCTCAAATCGTTTCCATTCAATCCTTCAGTAAGAGCATTTCCCAAATCCCCACATTGGCTCTTTGCAGCCTGAAAGAGCAAATGATCTTTTTAAATGTATGTACAACTAGCTTTTTGGGTAGGAAAGGCAGCTCCCTGCCAAGGTGGTTCGTTTCCTAAGGGAGCCACCTGCTGTTCCTTACAGATCCTTCTTCCCTTTTGAGAGACCCACACCCCAATTGACAAGCCATCAGCATGGAAGGAGGCAATGGAGAATTAAAGGAACTAGTGAAGGGCTCATTTATTTCAAAGCTATGTTGACCCCTACAAGGAAACACTAGCACTCATTTACAAACAGAACTCAGCATTTTTATTCTTTGATTGACTTCCTGCCAGTTTTGATATTTGCTACCACCAGAGAAGAGCGTAAAAACACAGTACAACATTGTTAACCGGTTAGGAAGGCTGGAAGGGAAAGCAAATCCCAGTACAATTGCAAGTAACTTGGTGGAGTTTATAATTAAGATTTTAACAGATCAGCAATGAAGCAATAAATATGCTGCTGCACTGAACCAACAACAGGACTTTCACTAAGTTTGTGGTTTATTGCATTACAGTTTAAACGTTATCCATCATCATACATTTGTTCACCAACCAGGTTAAATGACACTTGTTCATATGTTATGTGCTAAATGGCTAAAATTACGCAGTAGCTGAACTAGACTAGGACTAGTAGAGGTAGATATTGAATGGGCAGTGCCAGGCAGAAATATTCTGTCAAAGTACTTTCTGTCTTTCGTTATGAACAGTTAGATGTGACATTTTCAATTAAAACAAACATCTTAGGAAAGCTCTTCTAAGATGCTTTGGATTTTCTAGTAATATTTCTCTTGCAATGTTCTTACAAACCCTTTGCTATGGTCCCTTGTAAACTGGACAGTCCTTGTCCTCAGAGTTTTCTGCCACAATTTACTTGAAGACCAACATACAAAGCTAGAATCTTTGTGAACATACTACTATTTGCTTGTACCACTCTAGAAGTAATACACATTTACAGCTTCCTTGGCATGGGAAGACTGCATTTACAGTATTTACAGCTTCAGTAATCTTTCTAGTAATAAAAAAGCTATTTATACTTAATCTAAAATGGATTTTCTATTATGCCACCTCCTTACAGCTTACTTTAGTCTTGTATTGCTGAGCTGCTCTATCAGTTGCTCCTTGCCATTCCCACTGCTGTATGCTCTTGGGAAGAAGAGTTGGTGCCCAGAAGAGGCATTAAAACTGGTGTTTGTAGATGGCAGCTTTAATTTCCAGGAAGTATAAAGTACGGTCATGACACCATGACCCTGAGTTTTGTGACAGTATATGCCCTTTGCTCCTTACTGCATCCAAGAACAGTTCACAGCTGGAATGCTCCCAACAGCAAGTCTTTTCCCAAGCTCAGCAACTGTTTTCCTCCATCCGGAACTTTAACTTTCATTAATGAGCATATAGACCGCTCAGTTCCTTATGAATATGACTAATTATATACTACATTTGCATCATTTCCCTCCACAGCAGCAGTATGTTATCAGAGAAGCATCACTCTTACTTCCACATAGTCTGAGCTATTTTACATTACCACTTACAGTACAAACTGCACTTTTAAAGCAGACTTTTTAGGGGGAAAGAGAAGATTTCAAAGCTAGCTAGTTACCCAGCACAGAACACTTACAAAAACATTTAAAACCATAATGAAAAGAGAAAAATCAAATCATTTTATTTCAGGTATATTGAGCTGGATTATCGTATCAAGTGGTTTTGTTAGCATTAGTGGCACACATTCAAAGCACAACTGTGGTGTATGGGATGCTAGCACTGCAGGAATGATGGCACAAATGTTGCTTGGACCCTCAAAGGCATTGTGTCAGACAAAGATTTGAAGTATGCTCACGATACTGAAATTGTATTCGCACCTCTGGTTTCTCAGGCCTGATCTCACCCTACTCTTATTGATGCATTTCCTTTCTATGAAGACACTAACAATTCAAGCTGGCTGAAGAGTAAGGAGCTACACCAACTTCCAACTCAAAGCACACATGAAAGGAAGATTTAACAGGCAAATTAAATATACCTCATCTAGCCCTAGAGAGCTCCCTGGGAAATGGTGTTTTCTCCCTTCCTTAGGAGAAAACAGAGTGACAAATCTTCTGTGTTCTGGCTGCCACATCAGGACATGATCCTTCCCCTATGAGCATGGAAGCATTAAGACCTCTTCTGAAAGAAAAATGTAACTGTAGAAGAACATAGAGGCTTTTAAGGCATTTAAGATACAAAGAAACAAAAGGAGTTACTGAATACATAATTTTGAGACTGTTTTGCCTGTTCGTTCACACATACTCCTTGCCTGAATGCTCCGGTCTCCACATGGAAAAAGCGACTACCTCACCTATCACCTTGGGACAAACAATCATTTTCAGTTACTTACAATTTCAGTCCACTTCTGACTCTGGCATTGCTTCATGCAATGTGCATTTGCACCATCTACAGTCTCTTATCTAGGGAAAATCTGTTGCTGAAACTTCCTCCCCCCACACCTCAGTAAAGATATCCATGGCATGGGTCATCACCAGCAGCTCCACTGATGGTGGAAACACATTTCTCCATGGAAATCAGGAAGAATCAAGACAACTCATGCTGTTAATGAGCCAACACTCTAGGTTGCTCCGATCACGACTGCAATCCCTGCTCACGGCTTTGGCAGCCAAGCACCAATGATTTACAATTTGGATCTCAGCATGCACAGGCAGGTTTTCACTGTAGTGCGGTACTCTGCTACTGCTTCGCAAGACTCATTGCACTGGACTGTTAACTTCGTTTCCAGCTCTTGGAAACTTTCCATCAAAAGTTAGTATTGCAACTAACAGGAGATACACAAAGATGAAGGAATAGCAATTCCTTTGCCAATCAAAGAACCGTCTTCTTCAGGTAAACTCTTGACTTGGTTTCTTTTCCTGGGACTGCAGTCTTCTGGAAGGGATGAGGAACCTCTTTAATCCAAGTGTCATCTCTGAAGCACTATGGATGCCTTTCAGCAAGGTTATGAAATGTCTTTGGGGAAATCACAATAGTGTTGATGGAATCTTCTGGAAGGCTCACAGAAATATCCTTTCACACTTGCATGATCAAAGATAACAAGTAACTTCTTGCTTTTAGTTCATCAATTTCAACAGAAAAACAGGCAGTGAAAAAGGAAATAATCCCATTTATAGGCAGCACCCAAAACCCAGAATTTTTGGGGAAAAAAAAATTGCTTGATGCAATTCACAATCTGTTAAAAAGAGTGAGCACTCATCTGCCTCCTGCTAAGCATCAGAAGCCAAGAAAACAGCAGCAATACTCAGAGGCAAGGCCAAAAGCTCATAGCTTGTGTAGGCAAGACTGAACCATCTTCAGTAGTTGCAGAAGACATGCAGTCCAGGTATCTCAGGCTGCAGAAAAGACTGAGATCTAGAAATAAATACCAGAGTCAATTAAAGGCTCTATAGGTATTCTAGTCCCTAAAAGCCCAGCAGATTAAATACACAAATATAGCAACACAACTTACATTTCCAACATGAACTACACTGCAAAACATACACAAGGATAATCTAACCATGAAAAGAAAGTGGTGCTGAATACACAAGAAACAAAAACCTGTTCTTCTGACAGTTAGAAAACTACAAACGCCAGTAAGTCTTCCTGGATTTCTTTAACTGTTCATGTCAACCACTGAACTGCAATCATGTGGAAGAGGAAGGCTGTGTATTCACACTACAGATACTCTGTAACTGAACTCCTGCAGCAAAGAAGGCACTCACTTTATAAGCTGTAGTTTGTTTTCTGCTCTGTTTTACATGTTGAGCCTATAAAAAAAACCAACAATATTTGAGCACTTATCTATATTATCAACACAGTAGACTTATAGACTGAAGCTTGACTTGGAAAATAAAATTCAATGTAACAGTGGTGGAACTTATAAGCCAAGTAGTAAAGCATTCTATGTTATTAGGACTTCCCAGACATTCAGTATTTACATATAACGCATTTGCACTTAGGCTCAACAACCACCCATCAGCAGTGACATTATTAGCATAACTGGACAGCACAGTAAGCCAACCCTGAGCTGCACTCTAGTGAACCCATTCATTTTCAAAGTACAACAGAGATCGGTTTAAATATTCACACAATTGTTTTTCAAAACGTTTTATTGCATTATATTTGGTACCTTATGTTTGACAAAGGAAATTACATCTGTAACTGCAGGAATAAGAAGCTGGTCTGTTACTGAAAAAAAATCTTGGGCCCCTTAAAAGTTACAAAGTCTTGGGCTTGCCTGAAACAACTGAGCAAGAAATATATTCTTAGAAATGTAGGGCTTCAAGTATTACAAACCTGTGACACTGTGGAAAAGTTCCAGAGGTATCTAAACTGCAGCACTTTTTATTTGTTTTCTGCATAACGTGAACAAGGCCTGCTGAGGTTTTAAACTATTAGTCTCTTGATCAGTCAAAACGGTCGTCAGGAGTTCTCCTCTTTGCAACTTCAAGCCATAGTATGTTCTCATTCTGTTTTCACTCTAAGTGAAAAATGCATGCGATCTTTCTAATTAGTTGGTGCCACATCACAGTGCATAATTTTATTTGGTTCTTGCATTACAGTTTTAAAAAGTTTGGCCAACCTAAGCCACCGCATTCATCTCACAAACAGCAATCTTGAGTCTGCCCACCCCATCCCCCCCAGTTTAATTTAAAGAGAGTGTTTTAACTGGTTCCTTCCATTAAAAACTGTGGTGCAAGAACACCGAACTGATCGTGTACAGTGAATTTCAGAGACACAACAAGCTTATTGAACACACTATGTTTCTTAATTCTGCTTGATATCCGTATGTCCCAGCATCCGCAACATCACGTGTATGATGCGGGTTTCTCTATATTCTGATTCACATTGCATACTTCCTATGGACAGAATCATCCCCGTATCAAAATCAGTCAGATGCTAAAGCCCCATCAACTCTTTGTGCTCAGTGAAAGAATCCAGTGCTAAAACAGCATTTTTGCTGTCTGAGATAACAGTAATCTCACAAGACAAATTTAAAGTAATATTTCTGCCACACACCTGCTCGGAGGGCCATGTGCCACCACATTTCACACATATAAATTAGTTTAAAAACATGGGTAGGTAAGGAGAAGGGTTTTGTTTTTTTTCTTCAATTTTAGCAGCTTTTAATTTTTAAGAAACCGAACCACCTCTATCCAGTAATATGTTAGATATCTCATATATATACTTTGTCAGCAGGATAAACTAAAAAAGTAAAACTATTTGAAGGCAACCTTTTTTTTCCCTTCTGTTCTCTGTGTAAGTCAGAACAATTCAGCAGGTGCGTGACAAAAATATTATACACCAGGTATGGTCCAATGTCATTTATTTCCAATAAAGTTGTTCATATTTCATTGGCCAGTTCTTCAGGTTCTGCAGAACTATCTCCATTAACTGTGATCTTCATATCCTCTTCATAGCCAGGGGGCATGAAAGCCAAAGCATAAGGGAAAAGCTTATGACAATTTGCTCTGTAAGTTTCAGATGCTTCTTTACAGTCTCCAAGGCTACCGTCACATAAAGCTTCTAATACCTCCATACAAGTCTGATTAAAGAGAAAAATAAAGACGTGTTATGGTTTTTTAAACATTCATCTGAATGCTCAACAAACCACAAATGCAAATACTGCAAAGAAAACAAACTTCAAGTATCAATTTCAGGTTTCTATCAACAACCAATTACTTTAAGTAGATACAGCATGAAATACCAGTGTAGTCCAAATCGAAACAAAGCCTCCCAGTAAGAACAGCTTAGTCTCTGTGAGCTTGCTGTAACACAGGCTAAAAAAATGAACTTTTTTTACTATTTTCATAAGTTTCTTATATAAAGAATTAATAAACATCTTTTCCCCCCCATGATTGCACAGTGGCAGAACATTACCTGACAAAGCAGAGAAGGAGTAAAATGTCCTTTCTCTTTTTCTAGTCTTTTCTAAACTATTTCCGTATCCCAGTCAAACAGTTTCCTTTGGCATCACTGTGTCCAGCACATTTAATTAAGTACTAGAGAGACTCCTTGGCAGGCTTGAGCAAACTCTGGGATGTTTCATTTCTCTTGGTTCCCCTGGCACTTCATTTCTTTATTGTATTTTTTATGTCTGGCAACTCAAGAATTTTTTTAGATCTATTGCAAGTAAAGTTGCTGGACTTTGTTGCAAAATTACTATTTTGTGGGAAAATCACAGCACTTTCCAAAAAGCATCCCTTTGGAAATATGCTGGCTTCAACAGAACTTTAATTGTGAGGGATTTTAAGTTCACAATAGGATTTTTGGACAAAACAGAGGGGGAAAAGAGAAAAAGAAATAATTTGCCATAATTTATGAACTTGCTAGTATGTTAGAGATTCAAATCCTTTCTCTAGCTGGTTTCTTTTATCTACTATTTATTTATTTCTTTTATCTGGTTATAGGACATAAATTCATGTCTTATAACCTAAGTACATATTCAGTACTCTTTTCTTGTTTGTGGGGTATTTTTGTGTAACTGTTTAAGCAGTCTCAAAAAGCTTCAGACAGATTATTAACAGATTTAGAAAACAAATTAAGTTGCCTCAAGCAGCCTTTTTTTTGCCTCATAGTTGTGTTGTTTGCCTGAAAGTCAGATTCTGGGACCTGGACTGGGGAAACATGAAAACGTAATCAAAAATGCTTGGTTGTTTTAGAGGTGTTACCATAGAAGGACTAAAGGAAGCATTTAATGACTCAGCAGTGTATAAGGATTATATATGCAGCATTTAAAAAGTTCAATGAAAGCATTCTTGGTGCCAACAAGGAGTAAGAGTTAAGAGGTCTACTGAACTTTTACGTGGGAAACTCTAAATGCCCTGAAAACCAGAAACTCTGAAGGAACCCAGGCAGTCGCTGAAAGGCATTCTTGTGTGCAAAGAGATCAAATTTATCATGTTTCATTTTAGTAAAGACCAGCTGTCTCGGGGCACATTGCAGGCATAAATCTAGATACAGTTGACCTTCTGTGGATATCAGTGTCGCAAAGAGCAAATGTGAGCAAAAGTTGTTGTTGAAGAGAACTTCATAGAACCCCATAGCAGGAGGACAGAACAGTTAATACACAGAACAAATAAAGCTATAGTAAATATCAGAGGATTGGAAAAAGACTGGCTTACTATGCTAATGCTAGCATACAGGACATGGATGGATGCTAAATGCTGTCAGGCTTTAGTGAAGCTCAGTAGGTTGGTTTCTCATGTCTGGAATGCAAGTTGGAAAAACACAGGAAATCTCCTTTTTCTCTTCTAAATCATGAACAAAAATGGGGATGAATCAGATATGAATTCACATCTTTCCAAGTGAATCATCTTGTGTTTAATAAGCTTTCCCATTACTTTTGGCACTAACATGGTTTCTGCTGCTACCTATCTATTTTCACATTATGACAAAGCTAAATTAAGACATTAAACATTTCAGTTTGGATGAACCTGATACCCTTTTCTCTCATGCCAACCCAACCTCCCTACCATAACACACAGCCCTCGTCCCAGCTTCCTCTTACCTACATAATTTGCATAAAGTTTCCACAGATATACCAGATTTCTTTTACAATTTATGAATATCCATTACCTGAAGATTTCTGTTAATGAGGGATTCATCCAGGGTCATTGCCAGCTCCACTGCCCTTTTCTGACTGGAAGGATCTAAATAGTACATCATTTTGGCAGCTACAAAAGGAAAAATAAGCTTCATCACCCAGGGGATGACCAAAAACTTAAGTACAAACATCAAACAGAGACACTATGACCAAGAGGAGACACTGAACTCCACAGCACTAGTTCAAACTGGAACCACATTGAAGTGTATCAAATGTTGACACCTGAGCAAGTAGGAGTGTACCTTTAAGTCTACTATTCAATGCTAGACAAAGCATTAAAACAGTCTATACTGCGTGCTAGGAGCATTTTGCAGCGTACTGTGGAGTCTCAGGCAGTAAAGACAACAAATCACCTTCTGCAGCACATCATAGTTCCCTCCCAGCACCACTGCTCACATCTCCTTCACAAAGATGTGCACACAGAGCTCCTTCTAATATGGTACCAGGACACAACCAAGACACAGTTCCACGGCACAGATGTAGCTGAAGGGACTTGATGCCAGCCAATGCAAGAGTAAACTTGCTGCTTTTCATAGCCAGGTCTGAGCCACAACAGTAATGCTGCTCTGCTCCCCTGGGGGGTTTACATCCCGTTTCTCCTATGGCACCTACTGCAATATGTGGTCACTATTGACAAACAGACAGTCTTTCATAACAGACAACCAGCACTATCTAAGCTCCTCTTTGTTAGGCATACCAACAGCTCTAGGCATTACCTGGCTTGCTGAGCACTCAGCACATTTCTCTTGCAGTCAGCCTCTTCAAATACATATATCAAAACTTTGCAACTCAGAAATACTACTTCACATAGCTCAAACAATTTCACAGATGCATTAAATACAGTTACAATCTTATACATTCAGCATTATTCAGGAATGAAAACAGGACAGAGAGGTCCAAAAATTTGTATTTTAACAGCATACAGAAAAAAAATACAAAGAAAACAACAGACAACATGGTGGTCATGTCACAAAAATGCAAACTAAGAAAAGAAAAGCATTCCTGATGGAACAAGTGATTTCTACATCAAGTGGTGCTGAGATTCCACTGCTAGATAAGCACAGAAAGAACACAATCAGGACAGAAAAAAGACAAAATACCTGATAACCTATGTGGTAGTGAGTCATAGTTCTTTTTAAGGAAAGCTTCATTGAAGTTCTTTGGATTAGTTGCTCCAAAAAGCCGATTCATTTCTTGGTTTAACACCGTTCTAACTGCATCAGGCAGGTCCTTACTTTCAGATACTGTTGAATTGGAAAAAAAACCCAGTTAACTGAGGTGAACACAGGTAAGCACAGTAAAATTGACTTCATGCATTATGCATTATTTTAATATTTGTAATGTTTACATCACCTATAGAAATAAAAAGTCAAAGAAAGATGCATAAAACTTGAAAACGTAAATAGCTGGATCTGGTTGGAAAAAGCTTAATCATGACAGTTTTCTGATGCTATGAAAAAGCCAAAGCTTTCTAATTCCAATATACCTTCCCCTTACTGATTAAAATCTATTAGGCTCAAATACTGAGGTCATGGAATTCTGTTCTTTAATGTACCTAATCTGTAGCCATCAACTGGAAGGGTGACCTTTGGGGCAAAGGAAGGGAAGAGAGAGGGTGGTAGAGAATCCTTCCAGCCTTCTAACAGGAGAGAATACTAGGCCTTCTCCTTGCATGCTGACACAGCCTGCCAGCAGAAAAGCCAGGTTCCTCACTCTGCAGTTCATTTCTTCACTCACTCTTTCAGGTTCACCATATTAATCAGGGTTTCAAAAAGAATTACTAATACTTGTTGGAATAACTAAATCCAGCTACAATCATTATAAACATACTTAATTTTAGCATGAATTAGTTGTTAAAAACCTTTCCATTATGTGTATTAAATATTTTGAATTAACTGCACTAACAGTCTGTAAGGTAAATATCAATGTCTGTGCATAGGTTAGGTATCATTTGGAAGTGTGTACAAATGAAGTTGTATCAAACAGATACATACCACTACTGAAGAGATGAATCATACACTCATGAAGCCAAGGATGACTAGCATCAATAGCAAAGGCTCTTTTCACAGACTGAAGCATCAGAAGAAACTTCTCTGGAAAAGAAAGTGTTGGCAAACATTCAAAAACCTGTGGCTGGAACTCACTGCATTATAATGCAGGAGCATTTAGTGTTTGACATTTAAATGATCAGAATAAATTAAAAGCCGAGTGTTCTGCAACAGCTATTTTTAATAAACTCACTAACCAGTGAGTTAGGCCTCTTAAACTAGTAAGTAAATTTGAACATACTAAGTTCTTACAGCATCATACTGTTATTACAATAATAATTCGGAAGTCCAGTGTTTCAAAAGACAAGTTCTCATTAGCAGGACAACTGTACATCACTTCTTTACAGCATGTAGTTCTAACTACAGATACAGAGCAAATAACCAGTCAAATGCAAGAGGGGAGAACGAACTACAATCTTGTTGCTTATACATTTAAACACAGCAAATAAAGTGGAGAATCACCAAATGTTCAAACTTTGCTGTGTTTTTTTTTCCACAGAGTGCTCACGGCTGGGTGCTGCTCCAATGGAAAGCTCTGTGTGTTCCAACAGGCACTGACTGCTCATGCCTCAGCAGTAATTTTTGCTTGAATTCTAGTATATATCTTCATGAATGCCAAATTCTTTCATTTTTTCACCTACCTTTTCGAAAATAAATCTCGAAGGCAAAAAGATGTGTCTCTATTTTGTTCTTCACTAAATTCTTCAGGGGTGTTAAAAATTTAATGGCTTCTTCCAAAGGTGCTTCAACCTACAGATTCAAACAAGTAACACACAACTAAGCCACAAAGTTTAAATCTAGTAACTGCAACAAAAGAATTGGCTGAGTCACATCAGAAAGTTACTCTCACAAGGCAATGCATAAGGTGCTTAGAACCTCCTGTGTCCCAAATTTTGCATCTTTCACTCAATATTAGTGTCTAAATACAGACTGTCAAGTCTAAAAAGGTTTTTTTTGTGATTGTTACAAATCACATTTTCCTATAGAGATGCAAGTCTGCCTTTTGTCATGCATCAGTAGCAGCCACAGCTACAGCTGAACCTGTGCTGTAATGGGCAGTTGGGCTCCCCAGGTAAATCTACACAGATGGGACTGAGATGTTGGTAAATGACTACTTTATACCCATGACAACCCTCATGAGTTCAGAGAGGTTCCCAAAAGCTGTCAGGTCATGGCAACATTCCCAGCTAAGATACTAAGAGCAAGCTTGAAGTAACTTGATATTGATCATGGTCTTCTGTTCTTAGCTGCTGTAATCCGATAAATGGACAGCTTTAACACAGATTCATTCTGTGCAAAGATTCTTCCAGACAGAATGATTCTTCTATTGCACTATTGCATCTAGAGATTAGGGATAATTTGAACGAGAACTGTCCACTGCTCTTCATACTAATATTTTTATGAACATAGGTTACTCTCAGAATTGGATATAAAATTGGATTTTCTCTGTCAACAACGTAGTAATGCTGAAACAATACACTTCATTGCAAGCAACAGAGTTGAAGACAATGATGAGCACCTTATGGAAATCCTGCTAAGCACATACTACAGCACTTTCAATTAAATATGCATCATTTACATGTGCTGTTATGAGTTTGCATGCATCAGTCACAATTGCACGTAGACTATCTAGAACCTATAATAAAACAGATTTCAAATGTGTGCCTTTAATGCCAAAGAAGTCTAAGGGCAACTGGTTCACAGGGGTAAGTGACCAGCGATGTCAGAAAAGGTCTTCTGGCACTGGGAAGCAACTGAATTTTGAAGTGTCTGTATCATGATTCTGGTATTATTTATGGAATATAATTAAGGAAGACTTCCCAAAGGAATGCATTATACAGCTGCAACCATTCCCTATAATCTTGGAGATTGCCTAGATTTTCCTGGGAAACCCAGGAAAATTCAAGTTTCATACATGACATTGAGACCATTTTAGTCTTAACTGGCACTGCAATTAGAATGCTGCTTCTTACAACCACTGAGCTAAACAATGGAAATATTAACAACATTCTGAAATGACTAATCAAGTTGTTTTTAAGTCATTTGCTTCCTTGCTACAGAATGAAGTTCACTGTCTCAGCTTTCAAATATCATACCCTCAAAAGTCAGTAATATTCATTATATGTATGATGTGAAAATACTGCATCTATCAGTACTTGGATACTATACTACTATTACTATAAATTAATTTCTGTACTACTATTATATAAATGATTTTTTCCAGTCTATATGTAGTTTTTTCATTACCTTTCCCCACATTTTCAAGGTGTTTTCCTAGTCCTTACAGATAAAACTTTTAGCACAGGAACAGTCTTCTGGGTCATCTCCCCTTTATGTATCTCTAGAGTTCTTAATCCAGATCTTAACATCCATCTCAGTCTAGCCTACTGGTATTTCCAAACAGCTTCTATCATGCTTTTTTAAGTGCAAACAAATACTCTTAAAGTATTCAGTCTTTCGAGGACTCCTTTTTCACAGGCTATGATTAATAAAAAATATTATGGGACATAAAGAGTGAATGATAATCACCTTACATTCAGAATAGAAAGACTTCCATCCGATCAACTAGAAATAGGGTATAATCAACAAGTTAGTGCAATACACATATGAAGTTAATTCCACGTGCAGCTAATGTCTACAAATTCAACTGCTGCCTTTGAAAACCAGGCACAAATGCTGTGATTTCATCACATTACTGACAGTATATCCAACAAACTATTCCTAGAAAAGAATTCTGTCTAAAATGCCACCTGTGAAGAGAAGCCATACAAAAAGGAAGTTATCTGAATGGTTTTCAAATTGTACGTGTGGTCAGGGGAACTTTTCTAGACATTTTTATGACTACTATTACATTAGTAAGCACCTTTGCCAATTTCTCAGGGATAAGTTCTTCTTTCGGTCCTCCGATTTCTTCATCATCATCATCTTTCTTCTTTTTCTGATTCCTCTGTTGCTTCTCTTTCTCAGCATTCTTCTTCTCTTCCTCCAGTTGTGCTTTCTTCTGGGCTCTTCTCTGCTTATTTCGTAGCTTCTTTAGCTCCTTGTCAGACATATTTGCTGTATGCATGCAAAGGGCAAAACCAGACACTGTTGATGTCTAATATTAAACAGTATCAATCAGTTGCAAGAAACCATCATGGACTTTAAACCATATGTACAAATTAGTAATGCTGCCATTTGTAAAAGCTTATTTACTATTGATAGATTATTTTGCAGTCTATGCTGCTGCTTCATAATTCACAAATTCCTTTGTGAAATCAGAGCAGTAGGAATTAGAGCCATAAACATAACATGCTGAAGGTGGGACAAACTAATTATTGCATGACTCCAACAAATCCAGTGCCAGGAGTAAAAGTGCACACAAATACACACTGATTTCTTCCTCAGGCATTACACAACTTATGTTTAATGTAGTAATTGAATGGTCCAACAAAAATTAGGCAAAATAGTTGTATTTTGTTATAGACAGTTCCAATTTTGCTTTTAATGCCCTACAGATGTCTTACATTTTATTCATATTTAGATCTTCTCCTTCCTCCCATTAAAACCATGGAGAATTGATTTAAAACACATTAAAAAAAAGTGGCTACAAGAAATTCTGTTACACATCTACTTGCTTTAATTTGAACCTTAAGCCACACACAAATGAACTCAGATGAGAAATACTAAAACTTGCCAAATTTCTCTTGAAGGATTTGTGGTCAATGGCACAGAATCTATCTGGAGGTCTGTGACTAGTGGAGTCCCTCAGGGGTCGGTGCTGGGACCAGTGCTGTTTAATATTTTCATCAACGACCTGGATGAGGGAACCCAGTGTACCCTCAGCAAGTTCGCTGATGACACTGAACTGGGAGCAGTGGCTGACACACCAGAAGGCTGTGTTGCCATTCAGCGAGACCTGGACAGGCTGGAGAGTTGGGCGGGGAGAAACTTGATGAAATTCAACAAGGGCAAGTGTAGAGTCTTGCATATGGGGAAGAACAACCCCATGTACCAGTACAGGTTGGGGGTTGACCTGCTGGAAAGGAGTGAATGGGAAAGGGACCTGGGGGTCCTGGTGGATAGGAGGATGACCATGAGCCAGCAATGTGCCCTTGTGGCCAAGAAGGCAAATGGCATCCTAGGGTGCATTAGAAAGGGTGTGGTTAGTAGGGCAAGAGAGGTTCTCCTCCCCCTCTACTCTGCCTTGGTGAGGCCGCATCTGGAATATTGCATCCAGTTCTGGGCCCCCTAGTTCAAGAAGGACAGGGAATTGCTTGAAAGAGTCCAGCGCAGAGCCACAAAGATGATGAAGGGAGTGGAACACCTCCCTTATGAGGAGAGGCTGAGGGAGCTGGGTCTCTGTAGCTTGGAGGAGACTGAGGGGTGACCTCATCAGTGTTTACAAATATGTAAAGGGTGGGTGTCAGGATGATGGAGCTAGGCTTTTTTCAGTGATATCCAGTGACAGGACAAGGGGCAATGGGTGTAAACTGGAGCATAGGAGGTTCCATGTTAACATCAGGAAGAACTTCTTTACTGTGAGAGTGACAGAGCACTGGAACAGGATGCCCAGGGGGTTGTGGAGTCTCTTACGTTGGAGATATTCAAGGCCCGCCTGGACAAGTTCCTGTGTGATGTACTCTAGGTTACCCTGCTCTTGCAGGGGGGTTGGACTAGATGATCTTTTGAGGTCCCTTCCAACCCTTGGGATTCTGTGATTCAACAGCCTCTGTTCATACCACTAGAGGTGGCCCAAGCCATAATCATGTAAGTTGCTCTCCAGAGATGGATTTAAACATTTTTACATCAGAAACAGGAGATGATAACATTTAAGTTGCTACTCAGTCAAATTTTTGCATTCTGATGAAATGCTTAGAAAGAGCTACCACCAAAGCACACCTGCTTTAATCTGTTATTTCACGGACCAACAACCATGAGAATTCCATGTTTTCTTGGCCATTTCATAACAGAAACATGTTTTTCCTTAAGAATTACAACTGCCACTACAAACCCCATCACTGTTTTATAAGAACCAAAATAAAACCATGTACAACTTTCAATACAACATAACCTTTTATATGCCGGCCAAGTTACAGTTTGCCTATTTAACAGTTGTTTTTGGCTACTATAGTTGACAACTATAGGAATGCTGGATCTTAGTGAAAGATCTACTAATCAGTGAAACTGCATATTTAATAAATCCTGAGGGTTGAATACCTGTATCAGCCTCGTGTTCTTTATTTTCATCTGTTAAGGGATTATCATGAAGTTTCAAATATATCTCTATGGCAATTCGTGCTGCTCTGAAGTAGAATGGATGTTGCCGAAGTATATCTTCTAGTTTTAACAAGTCCACATAAGACCTAAGGGTAATCTTCCTCATACAGTAAGTGTGAAAGTCAAACTGGTCATCCGTGATTTCTACAAAATGCTAACACAAATGTAACATAACATTATTTAGCAAGTATTAGCAATTAAATACTAACTTTGACTTTTTTAATACACTCTCCCCCAAGGACTAATGTAGTAAAGGTCTGCTGTTTGACAAATACATCCCAACTTTCAGAAACGTGACTGAAAAAAAACCATCCCAAATTAAAGTAATCTGAAAAAGAACAGAAGGCATCATAGGTCAGAACCAAAATTCACCCATTTCACAATCTCTGAACAGTAACTACCCTCTGACAATTTGTGGTTCAAGGAACAAAAGTTCTACATTTGATGTATTTAAACAGCACTTGAATGATTTTTCTTCTATGAACTCCTCTAATTTTTTCAGTCAGAAGTGTACTTTTGACTCCCATTAAATGCTGTGGCAGTGAGTTCCACACTTAGATCACATGTGGTGAGAGCAAGTACTTCCTTTTCTTCAAGATCTGCTTTCCTCATTGTCACCTGATGTCTCCTTGTTTTGATTTCAGCAGCAGTGAAAAGTCATTCCCCTCTCCAATTTCTCCATGTACTTATGATCTCACACTTCATCTTAAACTAAGCTGATGCTTGTCAGAGCTGAGGCTAAAATAGTAAGCATGACAAGCTAACTGCAATCTCTTCATGTTGATGTTACTCCATGGCATGTATTTTACTGGCATGTTTTTAAGGAGGTGGGATATTCAGATGTAAACAGTATGACAGATTTATATAATGGAAGAAAAGCACTACTACTCTACTCAATTAACCCCCAGTAGTGTTGTTTGACTGCTCCTCCACACCAACACAGACCTTTTTGCAGCACTGTCTATAACAGTTCCAGGATTTCTTTCCTGAGCAGCAATAATTAATACAAAACATTTTACTACTTACACATAGGCACAGAATTCTTTTTGTCCCTCCCGCCAACTATACTGTTGAACGTTGTTACATGCACCATTTTATCATTTAGTATTGAGACAGTGCAAGCGTTGCCCTTGTACTACTCACTCCCTTTCTGTGATCATTCCTTGATCTATCAAACAATGGAGACCCTAGAAAGATGTCTTAGTCATTTCTATGACAAAACTCCCTTTCTTGTAAAAGCTGATGATTTGCTCCTACTCTATTTCTCAGTCACAAACCAGATATTAAATTCATTAGGTCAACGTCCTTTCTTTTTAAGTAGTTTACATCCTTCAAGATGCGAAGGATGACATCAAAAGTGTTTCTGAAATCCAGAGCACATTTTATCACCTGGACTGCCTTAAGCATAACTGGCACTTTTAAAAGATTTAAGAGACACTGCTTTTTCTTATAAAAGCATTGTTGATGTGTTCTGAATACACCATATCTCACTTCTGATCTTTATTACATCCTCAATCAATTAATCCAATAAATAAATTAAACATGGTGACTTAATTCCTTAGAAATGCTTTTTAGGGTGACTACACTAGCTCTTTGTTTGCTGAGCTCTTCTGGTACCTAAGACAATTTACAAGACCAGCAATTTCTTATACTATTTCTTTTAATGGAATTTTACACAAATTTATTTAGAGGATTTAAAGAACATGATTCTGGCAAATCATTTTGTTGACTTGCTCCAATCTGCAAATATTCTACAGACTAGCTTCCTCTGCAGAAAAGCATCAGTGTTGAAATCTCCTTAAGCCTCTCTATTTGCAAATGGGTGTAGTTTCCTACCGAGATCTCAACTTGAGGCATTTCATTTACAACCTCAACTGCCTGGTCTTTTTTTCTAGACCATTATGTCCTTAATATGAAACAAAACAAACCCCCCCACCAAAAAATGAAACAAAACAAAAAACCCCGAAGCAAACACCAACCCCTCTCCAAACCAAAACCCCAAACCCGTACTTATGTTAGAAGATGTGCATTAAAATTCTTTTGTTTGCCTTGCTATGGATCTATGCAAGCATACCCCCATTTTGGATACATTTGTCTTTTTATTTCTAGTAGCTTCTTTTAAACTGTAGCTAGGTACCTTCTAAAGGAGAAGATACTTAACATCTCCTATAGCTTTTTACATTTACTCTCTCCCTCTAAAACACAGGAGCTTAACAATAACCAAGGCAACATCCTTTCTAAGGCTGGGCTTGTGAGCTCAACCATGTTCCTTTTTACTTAAAAGTACACACGCTCTCTGTACCCCAAATACATACTTTTATGTACCCTGTCAAAAATAAGATTATTTCTGAGAGTTTTCTATTCTTTCCTGGATCTTTATATGACTTCACAGTATCTCTTTATAATATGCAGTTTGCAATGGCTTTTTAAAGAAGAAATGTAATTTAATCAACTCACAATGGCCAACATGAAATGTAATCTCTCCTTAAGCTACACGAAATACACTCTTACTGCTAAGAAAATGTATTAGCACAGTCAACTTAAGCTAGTGTTCCAACCCAGACAGTTTAACTAGATACATACTCTTTCAATTTCATGGCATTTTTTAAGTGCTTCTCCAAATTTGTTCATTGCTTTGTAAGCTTGCGCACATTCTGTCTGAAACCACATGCACTGCATCTCATTTAAGTTCTCTACTGCTGAGGTTCCTTCCTAAAAGCAAAAACAGCATTACAAAGAAAAGTAAGTCTCATTCAATACGTTAACGGTAATTTATTTTATCTTGCTCTAATTAAAGCACAAATAAAGAAGCTATTAAAAGAACGTTATACTTCAAAATCGGAGTCCCAGATGTCAAGAAATGCCACAGTTAACATGGACTTGTTTTGTTCATTAAAAAAAGAAAACATTTCCTCTATGATCCACTTATTAGAATACACACTGAATAACTGTGACAGTTCCTCACTTTTAGGATAGAAGACATTCAATTTAGTGATTTTAACACTGTGTACACAAATAAGACATTGCAGCATGAACAAATTTGGCAGAGACGTTCTCGTATGCTGCATGACACTGACACCTGCAGGAATCCTTTTTTTTTTCCTAAAACTACCATCTATGTCTTCTAGAGACCTGCTGGTTGAGCTAAGTGTAGCAACAGAGTAGCTAATAGGCTATTTCCTATGCCACCAGGACTAGAAAGCAGTGGCAAAGCAAATGGCATACTGGTAGCTCTGGTACATACTGACTCAAAAAAAACCCAGGAAAGTACAGTTGTCTTTCAAATCTGGTATTTATATATACTTGCAGAGATCTGTAGACCTTATTTTATCCTATGCCTTTCAAATTCAATGTCAAAGGCAGCTACTTAGGGTGGATGCAGCCATTCTGACTTCACTTTGATCTTGCAACAAAGATCCTATTCAAGAATCAGCCAAGAGCTAATGCTGGGAAATGACAGATAATATTCAAAAGATGCCCCAAATGAAAGAGAAAGGCAGGCTTCAAACCAGTCTCATTTAGGCAGCTAAAAATCAGAGGAAATAATTAGTTCCATTTTCATTATGCTTAATTTAGGTCTTCTTTAATTATTGCTTTGTAATTAGGAAGCCTGTATTTCAGTGCTACACCTAAGATCAAAAGAAGAAAAAAAGATTACATTGAGCAACACCATCAAATTTTGTCCCAAGTCTGAATTCTCAAACTTACTAGATGAAAATAAAAAAAAGGGGGAAAGTCAGAGACATGGGCAACTGAATCAGATCTTCCATGTTTCTTAGAGAATCAACATTATACCCAAAGACTACTCTGAAAAAATCATCAGGTCTAAGTTTCAGCATTTCACTAAATAGTCTGGAATCATGTTTACATGCAAGATCCTAATAACAACCTAGTACTGACCACCATTAGTGAAGCAAGCAAAGATAGCTGCTCTGAAACTACTTAAAAGATTATAGTGAAGGCGAGCGGAAAGTTAACATACAAAGTTATTCCACAATGGGTTAGGTCCACGTTATTCAAAAGAGCTACAGTTAAATGCAACAAACCCTTGTAAACTTAGAACACATTTCCTCTGCTTCTTTAATGGAGTTTGCTTTCAACATGTATTTTGCACATTTGGAGTTGATAAATCTGTCTGCTGTGTCCAAAGCCTGAGCCTCATCCATCCACCTTGCAGCTTCTTTAATATTTCCAGCATGCTTAAAAAGACAGAAGTTCAAGTTAGATTCAGTAACTCTAAAACATTTATGTTTTATCTGCTCACTGTTTAATACAGCTATATTTTTTTCCACACTTTTAAATAAGCAGCTTTCTTCAGGAAAGCAGCAGGTCTCTAAGGAAAAAAATAAAATGGCAGAAAAATTACTTTCCCTCATTATGGTAATACAAGCCTTTCCTGAAAATGCTTAAAGAACACTTTGGATAATCCTATTCCAATACAATACCATAGTGTAGTTAAGAACTCTTCTTAAGTAGTCAGAAAACCAGGCAGTAAGAATAGGTGGAAGACACTTAAGCCATCAACTAAATTTATTAGCGTGATTTTTAACATGAAACAATTTTAAACTGAGAATTCATGTTTTGCAGTATATTTGTCCTTTCATAATTTAAAAACCTTCCTAGGGACTTATGCAGTAAAAAAACTAAGTAGCCAAACAATACCTGTTATCTAGAAACTCACTACAAATCATGAAATAATTTTCCATGGATTTCTTCATGTCTTGCTTAATACATATCGATGTCCACATGAAAAACATTATGTAGAAGTCTCTGGTCACCACGAATAAGACAAACTTACCTTATAGATTTTTGCCTTCACAAGGAAGAGCTCTATCAAAGTGGGAGTACTTTCTATAGCAGCATTTATATATTCTAGAGCCAGGGATGGCTGTCCAATTTTATCATAATGTTGAGCCAAATAATACTGGACCCAGAGTAAAGTGGTTGGAGGTTCTTCTTTACCATCATCTGGAGGAGAAAAACAGTGAGGTTATGTCCAGTTTATTAAAACAACATGCCAAAAGCAGAGTGGTAAATACATAACACCTCTGAAGTTAATTCTGCCTCTGTAGCAGGCTGTCATACCACATCTGGAGCTGCATCCAAACACCTGTGTCCAGGTAAGTTCATTAACTTCTAAGGCTATGGTGTGACAAAATCTGAGCATATACTGCTCCCTTCTCATACCATGGTGTCAAGGGAATGGAAAAGCAAGTTAGTGGGTCAGAAGGGAGCTGCACTTTGTTCCAACTAGTCCCTTAATCAGGGCAGCCATATATGCAAGTCTGCAGTTCATGCAGAATTCTTATTTAAAACTGGTTTAGATTACACGTACAGCAGAGTCCTGCTAAACACGGGTGTTGCACAATAGCAATGTAAAGGATTTCAGTATAATCAGTGTTTGCATATTTTCAACCCACATACTTGAATATTTTTAAACAAAACAGGCTGTCTGTTGCAAAACCTAGCTCTGAAAAGATGTTCTGTCTCCACCTTTGACAAGTTTATCATCACTGTTTGCCTAAATGTATCCTAGAAAACATTCCTACACACAAACCAGTCCTGAAAGTTAGAGAGCTCTGCTGGAAATCAAAAAACACTCCTGAAGTTTCAGAAGTTAAGTTCACTGCTCAATTTTTACTAAGAGGTATAGCACCTTGCAGGGTGTGTGGGCTCTATTCCTGCCAGAAGGTTCTGGTTCTTCAGTTTGTAACATAACCATGCACATGTACATTTTAAGGGAGCAGAAAATTGTTTATCTGAACAAATTTTAATATGAATGAAATTTAATATCAAAGCAAATACTGAACTGAAATAACAGTAAGCCATTTCCTTAAAATAGAAAAGCACAAGTGTGTTTGAAAGGCTTGGACAAATTTCAACAGGTATTAAGTAGCTGTATTGTAGCCTATAGCACTGAATTCAAGGGAAAAGCGTAACAAGCAACTTAGGTGAGAATTTCATAAGAAAGTATTGCAGGAAATGAACTAGTTTTAACGTCAATAAAGAGTGTCTTGCAAACTTTTCACATATATTGTCATTCATGCTATCTTGATTATTACACCACTATAATCCATCTACCAAAATCTCAAGACTATCAACTATGTTGATATTCTACACAGAAAAGTTTTTTCTTGAGAGATTTTCTGTTACAAAGCAGTTGGGGAAAAGACTAAACATCGTACAGCTACCAGAGAGGAAACCATGAAGCCTGGATTCAATACACAAAGAACCATATCTCACAACAAAGCAGTTGCCAGCCAAAACCTGGAAAACATTTTAAACTCTCAAACAAAACACCCAAGAACACAAAACCCAGACCTCATGCTCCCAAAAGCTCCAAAACTCCCTCCCCTGAAGACTGTGCTATCACAATATCTGTTCCTTTTTGTTTGATGTTTTTGGAATTAAAGATTTAACAGAGCTTTTAAAATTTTCATTTCCTGGACAATGATAAATTAAAGTCTTGAAAAGAGAATATCTGAACTCAAAACTGCAAAGAGATGTCCAAACTTGTGGATCCAGGAGAAACTTTTAGAACAAGTGACTAGATTTTAATTACAGACTACATTTGACAGCTCAAATCCAATCTAAGGGTGACTATAGTTCAGTTCTATACTGGGGGGCGGGGGAAATGGGGAAAACCCCCCCATCATGTCAAATTCTTCATTCCCCACTGATTCCGCCACCTCTGAATGGTCACATATGCTTATACCAGGCACTACTTCCATGAGATATGATAGTCTTAGCACTCACCATTTGGGTTAAATAACCTGCAACTTCTTAAAGAGGTTTCATAACCTATCACGAGCTCTTCTATGATTGCCACCTACACACACAAGGCAAAAAAAAATAAACAAAATCTGTGGGTAAGATGGTATTTTATTTCAACTTGACCTACTTGGAGTTACCCAAACCAGTTACTTTTTGTAAGAAAATTCTATAACAACCTGAATTACAACACATATGGGAATGCACTCAATCTCAGCAATTTGTAACAAACTATAACCAACCCCTCCTTGGTTAACACTTATGCAGCTTCTAATTAGTAAATCCTTAGTTTTCTATATTTACTAACTTGGCATAAGGTTACCTATGCGTGTACATTATTTTTTACAAGATATACTAAGCCATAAAGTACAACAGTGCTGATGGAATAAGCACTATACAAACAAAAAAGTTTCTTTCACCTTTTTAATGCATCACAGCTATTAGGAAGAACATGTTAAAACTGGGAGGAAAAAACCTACCTTCTCCTTGTCTTTATACAACGACCTCAACGTATTGAAGACTGGTGGGCAACCTTTGCTGAAATTCATCCTTAGAAACTTGTCCAGACATTCCTTAAACTTTTCACCTTGAGAGGAAAAAGACCTGTTGATTTTGTTTTACCACACATTACTCATCAATTGCAGACCGTTTATGCTGTTAAAACATTAGTATATAAGAAATACAAGTGTTGATCACTACCTGCAAAAACGCACTTACCCGACAAAAAGTTTAATGGTAATCTTCGTGGAACTAGTCCCTTTGGGTATTTAGTCCAGGCCTCTTCATAGATCTTTAGCCTCTCCATCATATTAGCTGGAACAGAATTTTACAGTTTACTTTTTCCTTCCTTTTTGGCAAGAAGGGAGAGGGGGAGGAAGGATGATTTATATCCAGTTAAAAAAGAATCAGAATATATAGCAACTAATGGTTCTATACTTCCTAAAGAACATTAATTTCCATTTTACTCTTTTTTTAAAGTGCTGTACTAAGTGATTTCAGATATGCAGTATCTGTAAATTCCTCTTCCAGCAGTGGAAGACTAATTGCTTATCTCTGTCTTAAAAAAGAGTTCCTGTCTTATTGCTGTGCTAAAATCTTCAATAAATAAACCATTGAGGAGAATTGTGCCTGTTTTACCAAAATGCATATTACTTACAGTATAAGATTAATAACAGACAGCAAAAGAAAAATTCTAAATTAAAACTGTATTGTAAGAAATAAGTCAATTCTTTCAACCATGCACAAAGATTAGTGCACTTTTGTTGTTGTTTCGGTGGTAAGACAGGGTAACAACAATACAATACTTCCATCCTTTCTTACAAAACAAACCCCAAACATTATGACTATACACATTATGACTAAAACCCAAAACTTAAAATGGGGATGTTTTTAAATAATAGTTCTATTTTTTTCTAACAAATTCTACATTCCAAATGTGCAGAAACACTTATCAAATCATCACCTGGTTTAAGTGCCTTTTCTAGGCCTTTGTAGTAGGCCCAGTTTTCAGGATTTCTTTCTTGCAGCCCTTTATAGACTTCAACTGCTTCTTCAAGTCTACCAAGCTGAAGCAGGAGCTCTCCTGTGTGAAATCCAAGAAGTTTTAAATTCAGGTAACAAGACACTGAAGCAGTGTAATATCAACCATTCTACAGTACAAGATTAGATAATCCTTAACTCCATGCAGATTCTAACTTCTTAGAAAAAATTATCACACTTCCATCATAAACTAACTGACAGATATGCTTTTACTTTGACATTAGCTGCAATTACAGTAAGATTCTACAACTCGGCCAGTAACTATTGAAACTTACTTGAGAATTTACTGTTAAAAGCAAGATGCACAGGATTTTTTCTCACTTATTGAAGTGACTGGTTATTTTAAGCGCAGTTTTTACTACAGAAGGCAATTAAAAGCAGCACACGGCATTTGACATATAGAGCATCTTGAAAAACAACCTGAAATTGCAGAGCTGCAAATAAAAGAATGGCTCTTCAGTGTGGAGTTTCATAAAACTAAATTCCATGTCTTAAATCAAACCACTGATCTCATTAATGAATTTTCAATATTCCGCAAACAAGTTTCCTTTTAATGATATTCCATGCAAGATATGACTGTTAAAAGTAAAGCCCAGATCTAACAACTGTATAGAGCATCTTTGCTGATGCTGGAGTTGCAATAGAAGTCAATTCCCCATTTCACAATGGGAAATCGTGTTTTAGAGAGTTTTGCTACTGGCAAATGTTAGGTACTAAAAGATTACACACCAGAGGTGATAAGAGTGGTTTTCTAGATTAAGGTAAGATTTTATCATCCAGTTTCATGAGGAAAATGTGAGTCAGCACTACCTCTTTTCTTCCCTACATCACACAACTGACACTATTTTGTGTCAAGAGATGCTGCTTCCCACAGAGAGGATAATTTGAAGACTACATGCAGCACCTAATGCCAGGGAACACATCAGTATGTTCACTGAGAATGAGAGAATCTGGCAAATACACCTAAATACTTTCTCTGAGGTAAAAGTTACATATATTTTATCCAACAGTGGCAAATGCTAATAATATTTCAGTGTTTCTCAATTGTATTTCATCCATACTGGCTTTTGTGCACACACTTAAAATTCACAGGTAACACTCATTTATTAGCAGGTTTTTCTGCAGTATGCACAGCAGTTAAGTTATACCTAATAATGCAACAGGAGCTGTGCCCCCCCACAATTAGTCAGTTTACCCAACTGAAAGCTCATTCACTGCAAAGATTATTGACATCCTTTTTTTATGGTAACTTGCTAGCAAGCTTTGTGTGTTTTTGGGCTTTTTGTTTATTTGGGTTGGGTTTCTTTGTGTTAAGTCATATTTGAAAATCCTGTTTCAGTTCCAGCCTTGGACTTCAATCAAAAAGTTAGGAACACACAGTATGTCAGATAAAAGGTAAGTCATAAACCAACATCCCTTGCCCAAACCAAGACTCCCACTACTATGTCTGAAATATAATCTAGTGATAGCACAATCTCTACACACATTTCCATTTATATGCAACCCAAATAATGTATTTGGCCACTGCAGAGTCACCTGCAATCATTTTCCTTGAGGAGGTATCACACACCTTCCATAATACTCAGTTCCTAGGTTTTTTTTGCGAGACAGTGAGATTAACCGTTAGCAGGAACTGGGAGCTAGTCACAACATCTACATGAATAATATTGAAGTAAAAGGATTTCTTCTCTTTGCTTCAAACAATCATTCAAACAGATTCCAATGTGGGCCATGAACAAACAGTACCTTCAACAGATTGGAAGTTTCACAGAAGGACTGTACAAACACCAGACAGAAGAGGAACAAAGCATGCTTTGAGAAAGTGCACATGATAATAGAGCTGTAAGAATGAGCTTCTATCACACTGCAATTCCAGCTATGGAATATAAGACACAGTCTTATATTGCTCTGTTATAATAGTATACACTAGGACTATAATAATACAGTAACAGAAGCCTATGTTGGGTTCCAGCTAAAGAGCCTGTTTCCATATACTGCAAGATTGAATGAGTATGATTAAAAGCCTTCTACTTTGCCAAAGACTGTCTCCCTGTCGGGACGACTATCAGAGCTGTAATACAATGGGTACACTACCCAAACAGAATTTCAGGACATCAATTCAGGATCATCTGTCTGAAATGCTCAACAGCTCAGTAAGTTTCAGAATGGTGTATCTCTACTCTATTGATCTCTTATGAACCTGGGAGAAGAGTATGGTAAGGACTGAAGAGCTGCAAGAGAATGAGTCCTTTATCACAGCAGAATTAAATAAATTAGTCTAAACCCAAATCACAGATGACATTCCAAAAGATGGGAAAAGCTGATAGTACAGGCATTCCATTGTATATTAAGCATTTAAATGTATCTTTAAAAAGTAATTACCTTTAGTTTCTTCGACAGCCAGTTTATCACAGATCTGCTTTTCATAGGTACAAAGATGCTCCAAGGCTTCTTTATGTAGTCCTGCCTCCCGGAGCACTTGATTTTGATACAGCAGCAGTTCACTATACTCATAGTCCACTTTATCAGGTGATGTCTACATAACAAAGGAAGACACATGAAAAAGTTCAGCCTTCTAGAACACATATAAATTTAATTCATTTGACTACAGAAAGTGCATAAAGTTTCCACATCACTGAACAAAACAGTTTTATTTTTGGCTTAAACAGCAATCCATATAAAAATTTCATGTTTTCCTCTTACCTGCTGTGTCTTCCTGAATTCCTCTAATATTTTTGCTGCCATTTCATAGTCTTCCAGCAGATGGTAAGCAATAGCATAACCAATCCATGATGCTCGCTGTGCAGGTCGGAGCTGAAGCAACTGGTACCTTGTTTCCTGCAAAAAAGTAGCTACTAATTTTCCTGACTTTATTCTGATGCTCTGTAGAATCCATTAGGCCATACTCTGTCTTCAGTATTCTAATGTTTAAGGAATGACACTAAAATTTAGTTTTCTATCTGCAAATACACTTTGTTTAACCAAAAGAAAGGATAAGCTTTAAAACACTATGATGGTCTTGACGGAATAAAACCCCCCTCACACACAACACATATCCAATTGAGTACTGATGAGTCAGACTAACTCTGTCAATGTATGACACATGTACTTTTCCTGTCTTACCACCTACATACAGAACACAAGTATACTTTGAGTTGCAGAAACATTTACTAAATACGGGTGTTCCAACTTCACCCTGGAACTACATGTGATATTAATAATTTCAAGTGTTATTAGGCAAAATAGGTCATGAAAGTGTATGCCTATTCTTTGGCAAGAAGATAATTACAGCTGGCAGATGCAACAGATTTGCTTGGTATCGTGCTGTTTTAATCTGAGGAAGAAGTTATTACTTGTTTGGTTGCAGACTCCTGAAAAGCATCTTTAACTAATTTAAAATAAAGGAAAAAAGGTACTAACCAGTAAAAAAGCCTAGTCAGAAGAAGGGCTTAATAAAGAACTAAAACTAGTTACAGCAGTTTGACTAGAATGGTGATCACTCAAAATATAATGTAGGACAAAGTGGAAGTTAAAGTGAAGGAAAACAAACAAATAAGACCTACTCACAACCTCACTTTCAGTTTAGAGAGTAAATTCACACTCTTCAGGAACTAGTATATGATCTGTCAAGAATCAAGGCTTCAAAGCATGCTAACATTTAATCCTTAATACATTCTATAACCACGTGTTCCTTGTCTGTTTAGCACTTACGCGTTTGTATGCACTTTTATCTAGAGGCCAAGACAACACACATTTGCAAATGTATTCTGGCACCTATGCTAAGTTTTGGCTACATTGTCTCAGCAAGAAGGGTGGTGAATTTCTAAATTACTCATGCAAAAAAAACCATCCTAACTCAGGAATACATTCACTGAGAGCCTGTGTTAGCTGACAGTTCCACACAGCTCTGAGAACAAAACTTACTAACATTACCCTAACTTGAACAGGAAATAATCTATGAAGAGACCAACTTATGTGTTTTTAACAACCACAATTTAAGTGTACAAGGAAAAACTGGAAAGATGAAAACCTGACAAAACATCTCTGCTAAACATGCATGCTAAGCAGAAGCTGTTACTTAAGAAATAAAGGTATTTGCAAGCTAGACCTCAGCTCACTATTCAGGAAGACAGAAAAAGATCTAACTCCAGTAGAAATAGCATTTATAGAGAAGACAATAGAAAGTTTACTTCTTTACAGAAGCATCACAGCCATAACACTATGGCCTCGTAATGGTTGGTTAACATGAAAGAACATCTCACATGGCAAATACAAACAACTGAGGCAAGGCAGCAAACAACTCAGTGCTGCAGTAACAGGAAGAAAGAGGGTTCTAAACTAAGTTACCAAACTGCATTCAGCTTTACTACAAAATAAGCATTAAACAATACAGTAATCTAAACATTTTGGGTATTAAATCAATAAAGAGGAATATTCAAGAGTTCTGATCCACAATCTTACAGCTAATAAAACGTAAGGAAGTATCTGGACCCAAAGAAGCCATCACTAATGTCCAACACTGGCATGTTTCATGCCGCATCCTTGCTTTGTTATTTTTACCTACTGTCAAAAGCAAATCAGTGGCAACTGGCTTTAAAGGGGGATGTATGGTAAGATATTAAAAACTGGAAACTCCTTTGCCAGAGTAACAGTCATCATCTGAACACATTGGCTTCTACCTGCAGAAATCCTTCCAAATAAATAATAAAAAGACCAGGAAAATCTACAGCTGGATTATACAGCATTAAAAAGAGCAAACAATTCTGCACTGAGCTGAAAGGCTCATTTAATATGCCACTAAATCTACATACTTTAGAGAAACTTCTCAGTAGCACATCTGCTTTTACTTTCACGAAGTATTGAAGAGCACATAGTTTTAACCATCTGGATCTGACAGTATATATGCAGTATGTATACTTACCCTGTAACCTTCAAGATCCCTCATTTGAATCTGTAGCAGAGAAAGATCTCTCAAGATTTGAAGATTGTCTTTGTCCCATTTCAGTGCATTCCTATAGCATTTGATAGCTTCATCATACTTCTTGTCTGACCTTTGAAGAAGGCCATAGACGTGCCAACCTGGAGAACTCTTGTTAAGGATTCTGTTCAATTTGAGCAGGAAGAACACAGATACAACATGCCAGTGACAGAACAGTTGGTAAAAAGCTGTAAGCTTTTTATAAACAGACACTAGTGTTATCACAATCATTACAATTCTTTTCTTTAGCTGTATGAAGAAAACTGCTTGCAAACTGAAGACAAAGGACTGTTTGCCAGTAATATGTATAGGGTGCATATAATATGCTAGAAACTGTACTTTTTACATGAGGGGGGAGGAAATAGTCACAGGATCTCTGAAAAGACTATGTGGCTTACTCAAACACATTTTTGAGTAAGGGCTTACATTAGGCAGCTGAAGTGCTTGCACTTCCTGCACTTCAGTATATGACAAGTCCTTATCAATTTAATGGCAACTGCTAGTGTTTTTAAAGCAAATCACATACTTAAATGCATGGTTCAGCCCACTATAAGTTTAGACTTGCAGCTTAACAATTAAAAAAACCCAAACAAACTACATAATGCAAGCCAGAATAACATTTCAGCTAGCTGCAAAGCATCTGCCCTTTTGATAGCTTAGACAAAATATTGTGTGTTGTAAGCAAAACTTAAATCCTTGTTTGAACCCTAACAGCACTGGTGTTTGTTGCCACTCTATAAATCAAGTAGTTGTAGAAATTAACCCTGTTCCATTCATAAGTGAATGCCCTGTTTCAAAAAGGATGCAGACATGACTCTTCAAGTCATTCCTTAAGCCTCTACGCACAAGTTCATAAGCTTCCTCTTTCTTCCCTAGACAGTTTAATGTTAGACCTTTCATCGCCAAAGTTTCTAAAAAAAAAGAAAATAAAAATTAAATAGATATCAGTTATTCATTTTCATAGTTTTTAAAGCCTAGTACAGCAACTCTAAATAAATATACTATAAATGCAAATTTAAACTCACTTAGCATCAAGGTTTTGCATTCTTTTTTCTCATGGAAAACTATACTGGCAGGTTATTCACGAAAGTACATCATACATGACAATAAACCGCACGCACTACTTCCACCAGAAGTGAAGCAGCATTTTATTCCAAGGCACTAAAAACTGTTCTACAGACATTTTGGAGAGAGATGAGATTTATTTTTTTTTTACTGTAAAGTAGCATTATAACTACTCAAGTACTTACCAGCAACACAGACTTTCACACATCCACCCATGTCAAGCTAATTAGCAAAGGGAAAAAAACCCCACCACATTTCTAGACAGTGAGAAGAAGCTCTTCACTCAGTCTTAAGAGCTGACTGAAAATACAGCAAGGGACAAACACCTTTTCCTTCTCTTTACAACAAAACTATTCCTTCAGGAAAAGTAGCAAACCGCAGACAGACAGTGCTGAACATTCAATCTCTTGCTTTTGTCTTTCACTTCTACATGAGCGACTAACAATTTCCCCTGTAAAGTGACTTAGGCAATACATACTTGTATGAAGAAACTGGCACCATGCTAAAATGAATATTAGACTTGCAGAATAATGACAAGGAATAGTAAAGCTATGAATACTGCCTACTGGTAAGACCAGAGCTTAAAATTACAAATCTTACCAACAGTAAGTGCTTACCATGGTGAAGGTTTCTGGACACTCTTACTGCTTTATGGGCAAAAGGTTAATAATAAACTGCCATAAATACAAAGCTTACAAATTACCACTCTATCTTAAAGTATAGGGAAAAGAGCACATGTCTTCTGAAAACTTACCTCCATGTTCTGCAAACTTTGGGTTAGAAAGTATCTGTTTACAGAACTTCAGCCCATTTCTATACTGCTTGTGTTCATAACACCTCTGTTGAAGAAGAGCAGAGTACATTTATTAAAAATACAGCTAAAGTACTTCCATACTCCCAACATAAAGCACCAGTGCAGTTAGGGCTTTTAGAAAATGTACTAATATTTTAATGGATCCTGTTTAATGAGCTTCCTGTGATTTTTTTTTCTGGTGATGGAAAGAATTTTTAGTGTATTTTAGTAAGAACACAGGATTAAATATATCTGAAGACCATATTATTATACAGCAGTTTCTCAGATAAGATACCAGAGGAAGCAGAAGTACCTACAGAGATTCAACTTTCTTTTAACATAAAAGCAAACTTTATGTCATAAGGTATCTTTGTAAGCATTCAACTCACTTTGGCTTAATTATCATTCATAGAAACACACAACACAACCTCTAACAACCATACAGGCAGGAAAGAAAGTCATTGGAATCTGGATTAAACTGTCTCTGAAAGCAACCTCCAACCATCAATGTGAATGCCACATATATTTCACATACACCCAAACTTTTCAAACTGGTATATACTAATGTTATCTTGCCATCCTGGAAATTAAAACATTCTTCTGCAGTTTCTTTAAATCCATCTCTAGCAATTTGCTTGTCTTTGAGTTTCATATCATTATGCAAGGCAGCTGCAATGTAAAATGGCATACAGCGTGAATGTTTAAAACCAGTTTTAGTTATTTCACTTCAATTAAACCACTCCCTGTGCTAATCTTTTAAATAGAAGCCAAAGGAGAAAGAAACAATGTTGCAAACAATTCATACACTAACTCACTTAAGCAAATGATAGGAATTACTGTAATACCAATGTTTCGACTTGAATGTAAGAGTACAGAAACATGTTGCTTGAGCAGACCCAAATCCTTTGATAACTAGGAAATCATTCATAACAGGATCTCATTGGCTCTGGCTGACTAGTTCTGGTGGCAGGATGGCTGAAAGGAATGTAAAATTGTTTACAGCCAGCAGTTTTCAAGTCCTCCTAAACAAGTTCTGCTCAGGATTCCCTATTTCCTCGTGCTGCTCCAAATTAACTACGCAAGATCATTCATAAGCACGTATGGACACCATCTGTCTTCCAAGCACTCCCATAAAAAACAACAACCCAACTCAGAGAAGGCAGACCCAACAGGTCTTCCCATCAAGCAGAAAGTTCTAAAAATAAAGCTTTGAAAACTTACAAGAATGGTACGGAAATGCTTACAAAGAAAATGGTGCATGCACCTCAACATCCCATTGCTTTTGTATCACAGAAGGTGCTGTTTAGTGTCCAGCTTTCTCTTCCAAAGCACAGATGGAAACACCAACAGCAAATTCAGATGTGTAAAAAGCTGGTTTACTCCTAAGTGGATGTATTATTTTCTAGGTAAATACAGCTGAAACATTAAGGCTGAAGACCAAAAGGCATCACAAACTAAGGATCCTTCTCCCCTTACCCTGTTGCCACCCTTTGCAGAAAGGGAATCATGGGAGGAAGATGCTCAGAGAGAGCCTTTGAAGCAAAATGGACTGAAAGAGGAGTGTATCAACAAAAGAATGACAGAATGGTTTGGACTGGAATGGACCTTCAAAGATTACCTAGTCCAATGTCTCTGCCACGGGCAGAAGCATCTTTCACTACCTCAGGTTGCTCAAAGCCCTGTTCAACCCTGATTTTGAACACTTCTGAAAGACAACTCCGTGTATCACCAAGGACAGGAAAAGTAAACAGGGCACCCGCCTAGCAAAGGAAGATTAAGGGTTAGGTAAGAGGAAATCATAAGAGGCCTTTTTTTTTCTTTAATTATGCATGCCTGGTTGTTATTATTCACACCTTTCAGTCATTACCTGCTTTCAAGTAGCTGGCTGAGTCACTTCAATCAGCCACTGGTCAGAGCTGACAGAAAGCTTACAGGTGACAACACAACATCAAGCCTTTTTTGTGTGTGCATGTGCGTAAACTGAAATCACCAGTCACAGAGGTTACCACCCAGGCCTCCTCCCTTGAAGCAGAACTGCCATTTGCTCCCACCTAAGTAGTTGTGAAAGCAGCAAAACCTGCCACAAAAGTGGTGCAGCCACAAGAACTTGAGAACGCATCTCCAGTGTAACTAAGTCACTTTGGGGTTTTGCAATTTGCTTTTAAGTACATCTTCTCGAATGCTGGCTATGAACATGAAATCTTATCTTTAAACAGTTCCATTTTACACACTCTAACAACCAGTCTTTCACCTTGAAGTTTAAGGAAAGTCAACCACAATAGTATACATGCTAGAGACAGGAAACATTTTCACATACATGTTTCCCAGTGTAATCAGAACTTATAATGTAGGCTACTTTATAGCAGAGTAAATTCATTGAGAATTACAACAAATCCTCCCTTTAGGCTGGACGATGGAAAAATTTACCAGTTTATATCCATTTATATCTACTGAAAGGTTCTCATGAGCCCAGAGAATACTGGACAGGCTCAATAAACTATCAAGAACTGATCACATACTTTTATCATCTGAAGTACCAGATGAAGAACTAACTGTAGCTGTTTATATCCCCCAGTAAAGCATCACAGATCTCAATTTTCAGTTGTTTCTAGATCAAGACAAGTTGAAGTAACTTCCTATATACAATTTCTCCAACCTTTCAAATTAATACTTTGAGCCTATTTCATTCTGTTAATGGAAACATTTCAAATTTTATCACTTTGAGTTTCCTTTTTCTATGTATGCATTCCACATATACATTGTATGTTTTGGCAGTGGAAGAAAGGAAACAAATTAAATCGAGGTCATGTTTCATCCTTCTTCAGATAAGAGGTAACTGTTTCATCAAAGTCAGTCCAACAGCATCACTGAGATTCCACTACTTGAAGTCATGCATATACTTATGTACTTCTTCAATGATAGACTAACAAGCTTAAATAAAGGTGTCAATGAGAAAGAAAGCAGTCAGGAATGCAGCATGTGCCACCATGGCTGGTACAAACCTTGGTGATTCTTCTGTGGCTTCAAGGAACAGAAACATGAAAGAAAAGTCTTTTAAGAAAAAGGAGACAGTAAATATTCCAAAGGGGAAAGGAAGAATAGAAAGAATAACACAAGGAAAGATGAGCATGAGTAAGACACAGCTCGGGAAAGAAAAGAAAACCCTTAAGGGAGTCAGTAGTTTCTTAGCAAGAGGAGAAAAAAAGGCCAATAATAAAAGAAAAAAAAACCCAAACAGAGAAGCAGGAATGCTGACATCTCAAGTATTCTTGGCACATAAAGATGCAGGCTTGCTGGAAGAAGAAGTGGTCTTCATCTGGGTAGGTTTTTTTCCTCACAGATGAATAGCTTGTAGTTGTCACTCCCAGGCCTCCAACCCTTACTTTGGGACAGCTGTTCTGCAGAAGTAACATATTTCTCTGTCTCAGAGATTAAAAGAACAGTTCCCTCCTCTAAGCTAAGCTCCTGCATATACACATTTCCAAACCCAGCAGCTGGAGCCTGCTTGTGAAGCTTGATAGACAAGTGCTCCAGCTATGGTTGTGACATCATGCAATGAGAAAACATGAAAGCTAGACTTCTAAAAAGTAAGGCTAAAGTTAAGGCTAATGCTTTAAAAGAAAAGAATCTGACTCTCAATCAGCCTTGAATCTCTACTATGCATTTGCTGCCTTTCAAAGCTTTTCCTTTAATAAATTTCCTTTAATAAGTTACCAGATCTTTTAAGATATCAAACAAGCTTTTGTATACATGCTGTAGCCAGAACTACAGCCTACTCCAAACACACCAAGATTTGTCATATACCTTTTAACCCATTTTCCATATTTATGGCAAGGAAATGGCACCTGCTTTAATACAATTCTACAAAGAATTCATAAGATGAGGCAGACAGAGTAAAACTTCTTCAAAATCATGCAAGAACACAGCAGGTAGAAGAGAATTTGCATCTGCACTGCTCCCCACCCCAAATATTTATTCAATGGATCTGAATGCATGTCAATCACTAGACTGACAGTCTCTGAAATTCAAGGAACAGAGCTAGCCCATATTTTCAAGAATCCCAAGTCTGAGGTGGAAGGAGGGCTCATGTTCTGGTGTCTGCATCCCTAAACTGTTTTACAGCATCTGTGCAGAATCAGTCTTTGGCCAGCAGATGTCTTACACACGGTTCAGCATGCCAAGTGTGAATAAATACCTCTGCATCTCTTCTTTGACAGCTGCCCTAAGGTGGAAAGACCACTATTTAAAGCTTCCCTACATGTAGGCATCTAACTGCTGGATGGCATTTGTTCCACCCTCATTCCAGTTTTGAATCTTCCCTCTCTAGTGCATCTACTTTCTAAACCTTGTCATCAAACCTACAGCTCGTGATTGAGACTGACTTGGAACCTTAAGGAACTGTCCATATGGTAGTTACTTTAGAAGGGTCATGCTCCTGATTACAGTTGCACTCCTAAGGGCTACTGACAACAGCAGAGAGATGACTCCTAAGTAAACTTAATAGCGTTTTAATATGCAGGTAAATATCCCACAGCACATGGCAGATGAGATTCTGCCATTACATATGAAATATTTTGCACATATCCACAGAAATGCAAATCCTCTTCATCAAAAAGCAGTCTTTGTGTCCTACAAGTATTTAAGAACTAGATAATTTAATAGCCAATTAAATTTGCTGTTTCTAACACATTTTGTAATGACTACAACGCAGATTAAACTGTCTTGTACGTTCAGTAACATCAACTGTTAACAACAGCTCAGTGTATAGTCAGTATAATGCCAGGATTTATCATGGGTCTCATTTAGAGGCTTCATAGCACAGTAAATTTACACTGGCATGACTCAATCTAAGCAAAAAATCACCTAGATCACAATACAGGAAGTGGAAAGCAGCCTTTCTAGCAGGGACACTTGAGAAGATGCCTATGTTCAACCCTAGCTGATTCAAGAGCATTTTAAAAACACTTTACATTAGTTAAAAGGAATCCATCCAGGCTGGATTTTGCAGCTGATTAAACAGGTGAGGAGCAGACCAGAAAGTATCTCATGGTGAAGCTGAAGATACTTATAACATAAAAAAGCCATCTTCTGTCTTGTCACCTGGAAACATAAAAAACTAGAGGATTTTCCTCAAAAATAAATATCAAAGCAATGAAGGTATGTACCATTTAACTCCTCAAACTCACAAATGGAAGCACTGGGGTGTTATTATTTGCTTTCTTTTTATTCTCACTTGGGCTGGCGCAGCTGGTTCTAAGAAGTAGTGAGATGAGAGTAAAAAGGACAGCAGACCCAGGCATGTGGGATAGGATCACATTCCCAAACATTCTGCCCTTTGAACTAGAATAGTAAGAAAGCAATAGCATGCAATTTCTATTAAAAAGAAAGAATTTTGCAAAGAAAAAAAAGTTATGAAGAACTTTACATCATCTTCTAAGATTATGTATTTTCTAAGGTCACACTTTTAACTCAAACTTAAGGCCAATTTTGTAAACCCCTATACCTGCAAATTAACTGAATTAAAATGAATGTAAACTCAAGTACTTAAACACAAAAAAACCCCACCAAACAACAGCAAAACAAACCAACCAACCCAAAATCACCACAAACAACCCCACAGGAAATCACTTTGAACTGATGGTCACTCCATTAAAGCAAGCACCCTAATCCAGTCAACGATGGACTAGCCAAAGAATGTAATTTTCTTTACTGAATGAATACCAAAATTGGATTCAGCCCCAAGAGACAACGGAGATGCAAACCTAAGTTCTCACTGTTGGTCCACTGTACCCAGCCTCTCTTCCTCAGGAGATCACATGGCCTGTGTCACTGTAAGAAGCAACATATTGCAGACTATTCCCCATCATATACAAGAGATAACAGACAGGACAACTGATCTACACATGAGCAGAGGCAAGTGCTTTTTTAGTTCCATCTGGAAGTCCTCAGGAGAAAGTCCAGGGGAGAGAGGGCTGCTCTGCCAGAACAATTCAGGGATTCACACCCTGTTATTCTCTTCCCTGAGGGTTTGTGAGGCTTGAGCAGAATGCAGGTGGACAAATCCTTTCAGATACAGCATGTGCTCCTGAAGGGTCTCCACAGTTTCTCCCAGTAGCAACCATGAATACGTACACTTGCAGCATCACGTAGCAATGTTGGCAACGACAATGTGGTAAGACCTTTGGCAGCAGGAAGTGTTAGCATACTTGGCCTTAGCTTTCGGTAAGGCGTGCACTTACAATGCACGACATGTATGTCTGCCATTCAGATGCTATCTATTTCTTCCAGCACAGTTCAGATGCAGCACTTGGTAAGGCCAGGTGCTGTGTGGCTCAAAGCTGTTTTCCAGCACAGTCAGTCTCCCTCTATAGCTGGATCAGGTCAAGTCACTAAGGTGCACTAATTCAAGCTAAATGTAGTAAAGAAGATTCTGAAAGCTGGAAGCATTAGGAGCAACTACTCACCATGAATTAGTGCGTCTTTTGAGCACTAACCATATCAAACGGCTCAACAGCTCTAGGCAAAAGCTTCCACCACACTGATTAGGTTTCACGACAAATATGAGATGTATGAACCTGACAACTGAAAAACAAAAACAACCCAGAAGCCACACAAACTTTACAGACACATTAATGCTGAAAAACTCTGAGGCAAACTTGCATATTTTCTGTCAAATCAAAAACCAATCATCCTTTTCCATTGTTCTGCAGTGTTAATGAATGGAACTGTTCTGTGTAAGAAACAGATTCAGCAGTTGCCTAGTTTACGGAACTAAGAAACCCTCCTCTTGCACAGTGACCAAAACCTTCATAGCTAGCACTGCCTGCCAGAATACAACCAGAGGAACAGAACAAGTTCAAACCAAAATTAGTTAGGAAGAAGGTAACAAATACGTGTACATTTTTATTTACTATTAAGGCAGGGGGGAAAAAAAACCCATATTATGTATATGCTTCTGAATTGGCCTCATTCCAGTACTGGACAAAATCCCTCTGGACACAGCCACTGATGAATAGCTACAGCTCTTGTAGAAGTGAAACCAAAAATCTGCACACACCAAAGCAAGGCTCTTGCAGAAAAATCCATTATTCAACATTAGTTCATTTGGCCAGAACCTGCTCATTTTAACCTCTCCCTGGGGAGAATTACTGTGAATTTGTCCATTGCCCTGCTCAGGTTTCACCTCTGAATTTAGTATAAAACTAACTGAACCTTCTAATGACCATCTGAAAAAAATCAAATTCCAAGACATGATATGAAAGGGGCTAAAAGACTCCACAGAATAGGTTCTTTGGGACTTATACTGATAGTTCCACTCAGCTGTATCTCACAATACAGCCCAAGACACACAGTGAGGCTACTGACATTTTCTACCTTTGCAGTAGTCTTTACCTTTAGCTCTGAGGGATGCAAAATGTTGTCCTGTAGCACTGACTGACTGCAAAATAGTTACATGTGGCTAGTAAGATAGCAAACCTTGTAATGCTGAAGAACAACCTAACTATCACAGTGTGGTATCACAGAAGCAAACATAAACCCTTGTGGCAAGTCTCGCTGACCTCAGTTTTAAGAGTGGCAAGGAGTAATTGCTTATTTTCTCTAAATCCCTTATCAGCAAAATCATAAGAGACGCAAATCCTTATCACCACTCTTGCTGCACTGATGCAGTGCTGCTGTGGACAACAGATTTAAACTTGAGATGCCCACAAAGTGCAATCAGCAAAAACTTGTTAAGAAAACCTTTGAGGAACAGGAATAAGCACAACTTGATCAAATTCTAACTAATATAAGGGTGGTACCATGTAAACCGGATTTAATCTACTGCCCCAAACAAGATCAGTTTCAGATTACTAAAAAAACCGCTTTGGGTTCAGATAAGAGTATCTATAGACATAACAACTTCAGAGTGGCTATGATCTTACAGCTGTGAAGAAATTATGATGTTTTTCTATTAACAAGTCTTTTATTCTTTTAACTGAAACAAATAAGTAACAAAATTATGCTGCTCCCCAGAAATTTATAGCAGGGAATCCTGTTCCTACAATTTCTGACAGCCCCAGTGATAAGAAATGGCCTGATTTGGTGAACAGGCTTTAATAACAACAGCATTGCTCAAGTTGATTCCTTAATGACATCCTAGTCTCAAACAGTCATTAATTTCTTTAGCAAGTTTGAGAAGTATTTCTTAAAAACAAGAATAATGATTCTGCTTACAGTAGCAGGTCTGTTCTTTACCTCCATTCCAACGTTTCAAGCAAGACATGATTTCTACTATTACTTCTGGCATAGCCAGGTGGTGTATTCCTTTTGGCAAAGGCAAAACTAAGTGACTGGCATCTAAACAGCCAAGATATAGGCAAAGCCTTGTTAGCAGTTCCATGTTTCAGATGCAATAATATGTGGTGAAACTCCAGCAGTGAGCATACTTGGTTACTGTACAGTAACGCAAATGCAGGAGTGATTGCATACAAAATGTGCTACTTCACCTGGTTACTGATAAATGCTAAACTCTGAAAACTGGTCTTTAATCTTGAATCAAGATTACTTAAGTGGAGATTTCCAAGTCTGCCACCTCAGCAACCTTAAAGTCAGCACCTGAACTTCTCTGAGACAGAACATTATTTTTAATGGACTGGTGCTGGGCAAAGTATTAGTGAAGGAGAAGCACAGGTCTGTCTAGTTTGAAAGTGGAGGGACAGGGAGCAGACTCTGGCATGAAGAAACAGGAAGATGTCCCAGCAGGAGGGGCTTGGCATATTTACAGCAGAGACACTGAAGAGACGCTGTTCAACAGGCTTTTTTGTTATTAGGAAGGTCCTGCACCTTTTAGTGGAACACTTGTCAGAGCCAGCATGGAAAGGAAGCAGACCACCAGCTCAAACACCCTCCAGTACTGCAGCGTTACTATAGAAATGACCAAACAAAAGTGAAATTCAAACACAAACACCACCACCACCTCCCCCCAGCCCCACAACAGAAACCTTGGTTATTGTAATGCCCCACTGGAGGAGAGAGGTTCTGGCCTCACCTAATCAAGCCTGCTTAGCACATAAGGTAACTGAGATAGAGATAAAAAATGTATGGCTCTACAGATATCATGAAGAAAACAGATAATCACCACACCTGAATAAACTGAGGTACTCTGATCTGCATACAGTGTAATATACATAAGCCCAGAACAGCATGGCATCTTGCATCTTCAGTATGCATTTGAGTTATAAATCAGTGAAACTATTTAAACAAGGCCTGAACACATTTAGTTCTTCACTTGTCTGTTTGCATCATAAAATACAAGTGTTTCACTTAAACATTTGGGCATTTTTCTCCCTGCTCAAACCATATTCAACCAGAGGATAGCTATAGTGAGAAGTATTTGCACCATCTTACTCTGCCAGACCTTCATGACTCCAACAACTTTCTCCTCTGCTGCTTTAAGGAACTGAAAATCTCTTCCACATAATACATGGCAACTCTAAAAGCTCTGTATTTAGTACTTCTTCAATGCATTTTTAATATATTTAACTTCCATGTCCAAATAAAAGTTAACCGAATGTTGCCTTTGGGATACATGAAATAAAACTGAACGTATTTGATGAACTGTACTCAACCAGACACAGTAGACGAATAACTTCACAAAACACCAGGAACATGCATCAGTTACGTTTAATAAAATAAAAATAAAAAATAAAATAAAAATAAATCAGCCAACCCTGCTTGCTACAACTAGTTCCATACTTGTTGGCAAGAAGTGGGAAAAACGGAGTGAATGGCTTTTCCCTTTACTTCAGAGTTCATCCAACCCCAGGGGCACCAAAAGTCAATTTCTCTACTCCTTAGACTCCTCTGTTTGGTAGTCTACCCTTTCCTCTGCCTCTATCTGAACTCTTGAGTGATGTCTGGACTGCCTAGAGATTACGTGTGTCCAAAAGAATGGTACAGACTCAATTAATTTTAAACGTTTAAATGGATCAAAAACAAGAAGGGAAAAATGTAGAGATCCACTTTTCCTCTAGCACCTTTGAGCAGAACAGGACTATCTACCTTAACAACAAATAGTTAAAACTATAAAACCAATATTAGCTAGAAACTTTCTTTTTAATGGAAGTGCGAGTTTAAGCAGAACAGTGATCAATAATCCTGTGTCTTTTTTAATCCAAATTAATCGTGCCCATCCCTTTCCCTCTGTACTACAAGAACACTGTAAAATGCTTTCCAAATGGAAAACTGTTTCTATAAGAACTTCCACATACCTCTGAAATGACTAGAAGAGGTTAGTCTAGTTGGTGTTGCAACACACAAAGGCAAAGTGCACACGCTTCTGAACTGAGAATTTGTTAGTTAAGTGGAAATGCTGGTTTGCAAGCACAGCCTTATGCAAAAGAAATTCACTCATCTTGTGAGATGTTTACTACAGAACAAACAAACAAAAAAACCCCAAACTCTGAAGACTAATTAATCCCTTTCACTATGGAAAGCTGGGCAGCCTGGTGTAGACCTAAACATTTAATGACTGTGTTACAGGTACACTTCTTAAAAGTAGAAAAGACATGAGGCCTCAGGAACTTAAAGCACACACAAAATCAGCTTGCTTTTTTCCATTTTATGCTTTACTTACAAAAACAAAAGGCTGTTATCTACTTAATTCCTGTGTTTACTACCTCCATGAAAATCTAAATGTGAATGGTTTTATATTTCTGTTCAGTCTATGCAGCAGTAATTATCTATTTGAAGGGTAATGCATCCTTTCAACAGCACTTGGGCGGCTTACCAAAGCATATGCTGGGAAAAAAAGTAAATCTCACTCAAGCCTGCTCAAACAGAATGACTCCAGGGTCTGCCCAAGCCAGAAGACAGCATGGGCTGACCCAGGGCCAGACAATCAGACTCCCCCTGTTAGGTGGCCCAGGGCTCAGAGGTCCTACCAGGGAGCCAGCTGCCCAGGAAGACACAAGCTCCTGTTGCTGCTGCTGCTGTTCAGCTACCAATGGGTCAGAGGAAGGGGCAGCAGAAGATACGGCATAATAAAGGGTTACAGTCTCCTGAAAAGAAGGTGTAGACAGAGGAGAGGCTGCAGGAAGAGAGAGGTGGAGTGAAGGCACAGGAGTACGGCAGTAATGTTTCTTTGGACTTGCACTCATTTATTGGACTTCCTAAAAAAGACATCTCAAGTCAAACAGGTAATCAAAACTGCACAAAGTAGGGTCATTATCCACAACAAGGCAGACAAGCAGTTTATTACACAAACTCTCAGTGTGATGAAAACCAGCTTCAAGCTTTTCCTATTCACCACGTGTTATAAAGGTGCCTAATCACAGGGCAGCCTTAATACTAGGCTACATGTCACAGGCTCATCCTTGCAAGATACAGGAAAAAAAAACAAAATGCCAGAATAACTTTTGGCCTACCCAGTACTTGAAACTTCTGCATTTTTGTTAAAGATTTTCAGATTAAAAAAAAAAAACAAAGCCAGCATTAAAATTGCTTCAGTCGACAGAAATCTGTCTGGAGTGGAGTACACCTTTCACTTTTCTGACCTGAAACAAATTGAGAAGCTTCATTCAACTCACATGTGCTGAGCCAGCATTTTCTCCAAACAAACTCTTACTCTTCCCTTTTTCCTGCTCTCCACACAAACAATAAGACAGACGTGCACCAAGCTCAGGAAGAAAACCCCAAGCCAAACCCCAAACCAGTCAGTTTTAAACACAGACAGGCTCCTTGATTCAGTTAGACTTGTAACCACACAAGCCATCCTCACTACAAAGATGGGTGAGTGAGCAACAAGGCTATTACTTCGCCAGCTCATAACACATCAAAAATTACACTTAATACAAAGCCATATCAACTGCCAAGCAGGACTGGATCTTTCAAAGTAGTAATAAGCTTTACACTTCATTGCACCTACTTTTGAACCCTAATTGAAGCTGCATTTCTCATGATGAGATGTATGAACCTAAGAATTTCTAGTTTTACAGATTTCATTTTCACACAAATATTTTGAAAAGAAGAAGGAACAGAAGATTACACACATCCCCCCAAAAAGTTTACAGAGCTTTAAGAGTGCTGCTACTCCCGAAGACTAAAGTACTCATGTTGCTTCTGATCTCTGGAGGGATCCAAAACAGTAGCCTAAGCCTCTCTGAAAGAAAATGTGAGATTTTTAGATAAAAGCGATTCTTTTTCTGGGAGAAAACAATACAGCGCTTGACCCAGATAACAGAATCTTACAGATAAATCCACTAAAGTTACTCACTAATATAATTCTGTTATTTTCAACTCACCCCAAGCTCTCAGAAACCCAAGGTTCATGCAACACTGCATCAAAACTGAAACAAGTTCCGTAAGATCTAACTCAATTGCGCATGCTTTGGTGGTATCTGGACTGTTCACTACGTTAATCTCATCTGAAACCGAGGTTTATTGCCTAAATTTCACTGCATCTTCTTTCATCCGTATGCCGGTTGCCGCCCAGAAAAATCGATTGACAAACTTCTAACAGGAGTTAGCTATAAGCTAGACTTCAGAAAGACTTCACAACCTCCATCCTTCCCCACTTCCTCCTTAGAAAGCCATCTTCCCCACCGACCTACAAACCTGGTTACTGTCTACGGGAAAAAAACTGAGTTGCAAAAACAAAGAGAACAGAATGGCCGGGCAGGAGGGCTCGGCCGAGCACCCGTAAACAGCGAGCCGATGAATGAAGCATCCGCGAGGGTGCTTTCACCTCGCCGCGGCCAGCGCTGGGGCCCGGGGCGGGCCCTCGGGTTCAGCCCCGCGGCCCTGCACGGCAACGGGCACCGGCTCGAGGGAGCGAGCGGCGAGGCCCAGGCGCCCCCAGCGCTCCTCGGACCCCGGGCGGGCCGTGCCGCGGGTGACAGGCGCCCCTCGGCCCAGGCTGCCTCGGCAGGAAGAAGCCATTTACCGGGGCGGCGGCACCGGGGCTCCGCTCCCCACCAGCCCGGGGGAGAGAGCTGAGGCAGGGGCCGCCGCTGCTTCCTCTCCACCGCCCCACGGGGCCCGCCGCGGCCAAGCCCAGGCCTCCCTCCTCCCCACTCACCAGGATGCGCTTGAAGAGCGCGTTCTCCTTGGGCGGCAGGCTCACCGACGGCATCCTCCCCGCCGCTGGCTCGGGCGCCGCCGAAGGGCTCCGGGGAGGGGGGTGGGCGACCGGGCTGCGTCCCGTGCCCGCTGCTCGCTCGCCGCTGCCGGGAGCCTCCCCACCGAAGTCCGTGCGCTGCTACCGCCGCCTCCCCACCCCCCGCCCGCCCTCCACAGACCACGGCGCTCTCGCCGGCCGCGGGCCCGGCCTCTCCCGGCCGCCGTCTGCGCGCCGGGCTGCCCCGCGCCGAGCCCCGGGCGGCGGCTCACGTGGTAACTGAGCAGGCCGGAGAGAGGCGCCGCCAAAATGGCCACCGCCAACGGCTTCCCCAGCCGGGTCACGGCACGCCGCGCGCATGCGCCGCGACCCCGCGCCGCCGGAGGGCCCGCCCTCGCCCCCGACGGGTGGGACCGGACGGGCTGGGCGGGGACGGGCGTACCCCGGCCCGCCCGCTGAGTCAGGGCCGGGCCCCGCGGCGGGGGCACCCTGCGTGCCGCTGCCCGCCGAAGCGGGGCTTGCACTTGATGCGGTCACCGGTGATGGGGCCTGGCTAACGGCCTAGCTGCCGTCAGCACAGGGCGGTTACCGGCGGCGGAAGAGGGCGGGGTTAGCGCAGCGCGCCTCGTGCGGGTTAGAGGCGAAGCGAGTCAGGGCAGTGCCTCCCCCGTGGGCGGAGTCCGGCCGACAAGATGGCGGCGGCACTGAGGGCGGAGAAGGCTTGGAGGTTGGCGGCCACAACGCCAGCTCTCGGTGAGCGGCCGTAGGGCACAGCGGGGTTGTTGCCGCGACTCGGAGTAGTAGGGATCCCGCTTTGGGTTAGGGGAATAGGAGCTTGCTCTGTGTTCCGGGAGCTTGGTGCGTGAGGGGACTGCAGCTGTGCTCCGCGGCCTGCTCTCTGACCTGGGTGCTGGGGGAGCTTGGCTGTCTGCGGGGTGCCAGCGGCGTGCCCGTTAGCTGGAGTGCGCTTCGCTTTGTGTGTATTTTAATCCAAACCAGCCAGTCGTATATTGTTGGGGTTTTTCTAATATTGAGCTGGAGCTGGTTATGGCCAGGGGTGACCCGCTGTTCTCCGCTGTGCATGTGGTGCTGGCACTCCTTAGGCAGGCAGGGCTGGCGGTGCCCTCGGGGAGAGCGGGGAGCATGGGATAGGCGGTCATGGAAGCTTTGGGGTCTGGTGACCCAGCAAAAGGATGGGGAGGAAAGGCACTGCTTTGAACTGTTAGTAGAGCCTCATCTCCTTTGAGTTCAGGGAGCACATGCTGCAGCTTATCTACACATGGGTGAGTTGTAATGCTGTTATGGTCTCCACTTGGATGTGATAATAGCATTTATTTCAGCTTTTTGTAGTCAATGTGGGTTTTTTTCCCTGATTGTTTGAGTGTCAGTAGTTGACTTGATAGTCTAAGCCTGAGAAATGCTAACGTGTTTGTAATTTTCTGCCATTTTAGCTTTTACTCGTTCTGCATTTGTTGCAAGAAAACGTAATTATGACCAACCAAACTGGCCTGGAGTTGTCTTGGCTTTTGGCACCAGTGCTGCCTTGTGGGCTTATGTAAGTGTGTTTTTTGGTTTTATTGAACTTTATATGTTTTGAACTATTCCCAAACTGTACTGATCTGAAGGTAATGACTGCAACCTACTCAGTTGATTGGGGTAATGGGTGCTTAGAGCAGGTGTCAAGATTGAAGCATTATTATGTTTTTCCAAACTATGTTGAAGGTTTTTTTATGAAAGTGAACAGGTTATTAAGCTTTTCTCTGTTGCAAACGTAAAACATCTGCAGCAAAAGAATCTATTCCTCAGGTCTGTTGGTTTAAGGCTTTAACATTATTTTCCCCAGTGTATCTTAAAAAAGAAAAGAAAAACAAGGGGAGAAAAAAACATAGAGGTGTGCCTAAATGAAGCTGTGTTTCTGAGCAGAATGCAGATGTAAGACATTGTTCCCTGTTTCAGAGAGCTCATAGGCTCGATGTTGATAAAGCAAGCAGGGCATGGTAGGTTTTGTGAAGAAATGTTCGGGATAAGTAGCACTCCCATGATGACCGCGCTTTTCAGGGTGTGTGTGGGGTCCTTTTGGGTTTTTTCCCATTTTTAGGGTGGTAGTGGATTGATTGACAGTAGGAATCTTCCCCCCACTCTGAGTTGGCCAGCATAAAATGTTTTGAGGAAGCTGCAGAAAAAAAATGCCTTGCTGGACAATTGATAGTTTACAAATAATTTACTCTGTATTGTTCTAGTTACATATTGGTTTGTATTCTGATAATGGTGGTTTTATGTGCTGTAGAAATATTTTTCTGTTGTCCCAGATGTTTATCCTGTACTGCTATTTTATAGCTTTTCAAGCAACATAATGATGATGTAATGGAATATGAAAGAAGAAAACGAGAGAAACATCATAAGTGTACAGATTGCTCCTAGTAAGTGTATACCTGTAGATGCTTTTGACTTAGCTGAATGTAAGTTATGCAGATCTTTGACTTGGCTTTGCAGATACTGGACTGGCTTGTCTTTCTCTCTTATTTTCCTTAATATTTTGCATCTTAGCTTTTGCTATTCATCTAACTCATTCCCAGTTTTAAAGTGATAAGGTGACTGATCCATATTTTCATATATCTATTTGTGTGCATATTCACTGCCAGCTGTCTTAGACATGGAGACTTTTGAAAAATAACACGTCTCTTACAGTGTCTATAATAAAGTTAAGTTGTAAGGAGAATACCTTACAAGTGCTTTAGTAGCAAGGTGATCAGGTGCACTAAGGATACCTTATCTTTGTCTCCTTTGTTATTTTAACAGGTCTACAGTGGGAAACATTTTTCTGTTTCACTTATATATTGTGCATAAGAATGATATAAAGTCAATGCTGCAGACTTGTGCTACAGTGCAAGTTGTGTGTGGTCACTGTCCTTTTGTTATAAAAAGTTGTATTTCTGCCAGCTAAAATATCTGTTTGGGATTGTGGCCTCAGAGCAATTTTAATATGCCACAAAAGAATTGCTAATAGTAAGTATAGGAAAACTTGTAGTGCTGTGGTTATTTTTCCCATAATCATTCCTCTCCAGTATGTTGTGAGGTGTTTCTGACAAGATCCGTTCTATCTATTGTTCTTCTTGCTAAGATTTTTTTCCCTCCCTCTTTCTTAGGTTGACAATGTAATCAGTAAGAAGCAACATGCTTGCCACTTGTCCTGCAAGTAAGTTGAGACCAGCAGAAGTACAAAGTATCTAAATACTTACATGTTCATGCATTTCATGTGCAGAATTATGAAATAAATTATAAAATGTGAAAGAAAATTACGAAAGACTTTCCTTGCCATTTTTAGTTCATCTTGCTGGTCTTGAAATGGTTTTCTGTGGCATTTCTCTTCCACAGTTTATCAGTGTTCATTTCAAAACTCTTTGGAAGGTATTCTACATTAGACATTGGTTCAGAACAAAGCTCAATAAGTATTCAAGAAGCTAAATATACCCGTGTCCTCCCGGCATTTTTATTGCTAAATTTATAAAGTAAGAGATAAATATAAGAATGGCATTTATGGGAAACTTGATAAAAATGATCTGTACAAAAGCCAAAGTGTGCATTTGTTACTTTGTGCATCAGAGAAGCAGCTTTCAACTCAAATCTTGACCAGGTAGGCTTTCAGAACTTGACCTAGTGACTTACAGATTCCATAACCAACATTACACATCTGTTTGCAAGCTTGATCTGGTTCCTTGAGTGCTGCTGCTATTCAGTCCTTTGTGGTCTGAATTGATTTTAATTATTTTTAATTCCCTTCCCCTGGAGCAGAGATGAAGCTGTGTTAGAGAACAAAAGTTGGAGGTGCCCAGCCTTTAAATTCTGTGTATATTTATCCTTTTTAGGAAGTTTGCTTTGCTTTTCCTACTGCTTGCAAAGCTGAAACGTATTCTGTATTTTCAGAAGGTGAGGACAAAAGCGCAGGCTTGAATCTTGGAGGCTGTTTATTTGGCCTCTCAGTCTGTCCCTTCCTCAGGGGCTGCTACACACATTCTCTTGGGCACAGCAGCTTTTCTGTCTTGCTGCTTTCAGGCTTGGTGTCGATGGAGCTGTATCCTTCTACTCTCCAAGGACCTGCTCCTTGGAGAAGGGGTAGTTAGCAGTTGAGATGGTGCTGTTCTGTGCAGTCTTATCCAGGCTTCATGCCCTGTGTGGCAGAGGAGAGGCTGGTGTTTCCTGCTCCTTTTGGAGTTGCTCACAGTCTGAAAGGTGCCCAGACTGCAGAGCTGCTGTTGGTTGCAAGTGTGAGTGCTGCCTTCTGAATGCTTGAGCTGTTTCTTCATGGATCAAGGTCAGTCAAGGACAAAGGACAAAAAAGGGGATAATGACAAGCGGCAGGGTATGGCATCAGAAAATCATCGAGGGACCATCAGAGTAGTGTGTAGAGGAGAAATAGTAACGGCACAGCCGTCTGAGGACGTGAGGAGGAAGAGGACAGCTGGGTGGGGCTGACCTAGAGACACCCGTGCTTGTAACAGCTGACAAGACTTGTAGTGGGATTTGCTTCTGGAAGCATTTTCCTAGCGACCTTGAGCTCCTTGTCCTGACACCCTGTCCCCGGGTGCCTTTTGCTCCCAGTTTAGTTTGAGTTCTTCAGACACTGCTAGCTGAGGGACGCTCTTGCAGAGCTCTCTGTTCCAGCCCTCCGCTCCTCACAACCTGCCCCGTTCCATCCTCCCGCCCTCTCCGGGCCCGTGCAGCTCTCGGTGATCCGCAGCCCGCTGCTGGTGCCTGCACGGCACGGACCGTCCGGACGCTGCGGCACCGGCTCCGCTCCCTCAGCAGCCCGGGAGCGGTGCCCAGGTGCGGCGGAGCGCGGCTCGGGGCGGGGCTCCCGCTGGCCCCGCCTACCCCCGCTGGCCCCGCCCCGCAGTGCTGGAGGGGCAGGCGGATCGGTGTCTTCTGCCGCGGCAGCAGCGCTGTCCTGTCAGCCGGCTCCCGGTGCCCGCTCCGGTCCCCGCTCCGGTCCCCGCTGCCGCCGCCATGTATCTCTGCAGGGCCGCCTCGCAGGCGCTGGCCTCTCGCCTGAGCCGGGCTCCCTCTGCTGCGAGCCGCCTCAAGCAGCGTGGTACGCGGGGGGCTGCCTCGGAGCCCGACCGGGGCCCGGTAGAGGTCAACGGGACAGCGGGGGGTGGTGGACGCGCGGGTCGGGACGGGCTGCCGCCTGTCCGCGGTGTGGGGACGCGCAAGGTCGCGGGTGGCCGCAAGCTATCGCTGCCGTGTGAGGGGACGGGCGGGAGGGGGGAGCCGGGTGCGGCTGCTCCGTTATCGCTCTGCGGGGAGCCGGCTGCCTTGGCACCTCCGCCGCGTTTCGGCTGGGCGGCACCGCGCTCCTCGCCCTTGGGAGAGCCGGGCAGGCCTTCCCCCCACCCGCTTCCCCCGACATCCATGAAGCAGGCGCGGTGTCGGGCAGGTGTAATCCCCCTCCCTCAGCGGGGCGGACGCCATTGTCCTCATTCCATCCTCCGCAGAACCCCCTCAGGTGTATGTCCAAAGCGGTGGTTCCCTCAGCGCTCTGCAGGCAGCCAGGGGTACGGGAGTCAGCCTGCGGGGTTGCAGCCGTGGCGCATCAGGGGTTGTGTAACCAGCATATAAAAACATGAATCGTTCTGCTATGCTGGGTGATTGCAGGGTCGCTGAGCACTCTCCTACCTATAGTGCAGCCTTTGAGAAGATGGTATTGCCAAGACACTGCTACAGATCGTACATAAATGTAAGAAGATCCATTAGGCTGCCTGACTATCCAAAAGGAGTCTGAAAAGTGTGTCATGAGACGGATGACGCTAAACATAATCTGGCACACGATGGCAGTGGTTTGAGATGGAGACTATTTTTGCAGCTACTGATTGCAGTGCTCAGAGCTGTTTTATGTTTAACAAGTGCCTGTTCAATGAGGTGTTTCTCCTCTGGGATGGTCACAAAATTCAGCTGAAAGCGTTGTTGACAAACAGAATTATGTGTTTTTCCTAGGTCTCTTTTTTAGATGTACAGAAGAACTCGAGGCTAGAGCAAGCATCAAAGCTGCAGCACTGGTGAATGCAAATAAACAGCTAACGCTGCTGTTACAGTGAATATGTACTCAACTAAGGGTAAAATTGTGTAATGCTGCCTTTCAGACCTGTTGGCCAATATTTGAGGTTATGGGGTATGGGCATGTCTCTAAATGTCTGCAGTCTGAGGGTGAGGGAATGAGCATTCAAAGGAAAAGGCCTTTTCTTAAAATGCTCTTTTACTGAAACGAAGAGGGTTTCATCACTGCAGCAAGGCTGAATAAGGACAGTTTACTTCTTTTATGTACCTTAGGCAGAAATGTTTTTACATTTCTCAGGTCCTTCCTTAGCCTCTATAGATTGCATCTAGTACTTGGAAGCTGATAGACAATGTAGTTCATGTAAAATCTTAGGAAGAGCTCAGCCCAGTATCTTGTTCAGTTAGGCACCACACTCTGCATTACTCAGTTGTACTCCACACAAAGCTGTACCTCTTTGTTTTGTTACATCATTTTTAAATCATCCTTTCCCATATGGAATTCAGATCCTGTCGTTCTGTTTTGGGGTTGTATTTTAGCTGCATGTTTACACTGATTTCAGTGATGTTTTCTTATAGCACCTCTTCGCCAGATGTCATCTGGGAGCGTTCCTGGCTCTTCTGGAGAGTCCATGTTTTACTATCTTCTAACTGGTGTTGCTGCTTTTGGTGGTTTATTTTATGTAAGTGTTTGGGAATGGAACTGTTGTGCTTTCTGAGTTGGCATGGAATAAGGTGTGTTCTGGCTTAAAAATTATCATCAAACCATCAATAGAGTGTGGATGTCACAGCATATAATTCAAGGCAATCTAAGACAAGCTCAGGAGAACTGGTGAAACTGAATGCCTACTGCTTGCCTGGTTTACTGTTACCATTGATATCTAGTGTTGTTGTCATTCTTAGCAGAAAAGCTATGTGAAATGTACCCAAAGATGTAGTAAGGCACCTGCCTGTAACCCCTTGCTTCTTGTTGTCAGCCACAAACATTAAGAGTATCTCAAAGTGGGCAAGAAGGATGTGAAATCAGTTGTCTGAAGCCACAGGGGAAAGATTATGAACCTTGTTAATTGGGGCACAAAGGAAGATAAGAATATTAGTTACTTAGAAAAAGCATGTTCAAGTTTTGTGAACAACTACTTTTGTCAGACTTTTCAATAATCATGGTCTTCCCTGCAACTAAATACATCAGACTCTGTGCTTCACATCCCTAAAGCCTCCATTTCATAGCTTCCTGCCCCACCACCCCCAAGATTTGAGATAGTGAGGTAGTGACTAGCACCCAGAGAGGTGCATGTTTCCCTGTCCCACAAAACAATCCTCTTGAATGGTAAGTAGCTTCTACTTGTTTGAAATATAAAACTTGTGTGATTGCATATCGGGAGGAATAGTGAATTCTCTTACTGTCACCTTTTTAACATAGTTGGGGTTTTTATGTTAAATAAATAATCCAGTTGTAATTGTCTTTTAAAATACTGTGTTCAATTGCTGAAACGCTGCAGGACTTTGAAAGCTGCATGGTATACTGTGTTTGCTTTCTAACAACAGAGAGATATGAAATATACAAATATGTTAGTACAGTAAAATAGAATTTTAATTTATTTTCCTAACCTTGCTTAGCATAAGTTGATATGTCTTCTGAGATGGGCAGTAGCACTTGCTTCAAAACCCTTTTCTTCCTCTCCCCTCTTTTTGCTTGGCAATTTTGCAGGGATGTAGCAATAAGTTTAAGTATAATTTCCTTTCAGGCCTACAGAGTAGTCAGTTCATCCCGCAGCAACTACATTGAACATGTGAATATTCTTCATGAGAGATCTCAGAGGCAGAAAGACAAACGTGAGTTGAACTCTTCTCTCTTGTTCCCTGGGTATGTGAGGATTTGGAACAGATTTCTAGATTGTCTAGTCAGGCCTTAACCCTGTCCAAGTGCTTGTCTGAGCTCTCGGCGTGGGAGTAAAGACATAGGTGGTTGTGCAGTGATCTGTTACAAAGCTAGTTCTGCACAAACTTTGGGAATAGCCTTAATGTTTAGGCAGTGAATCTGGCCTGTGATCAACTTTTGGAAGTACCTTTGGAGGGAAGAAGTTGAAGTGTGAACCATTAATTGTACATTGGGTATTTGCACTGGATTTACTGAAAGCTTAATGAAACCTGACTAAATGCATAATGCTGTCAAAATCACTTTTATTCTTTTTGTTTGCTGAGGGGGAAGGGGATAATATCTGTTCCTCAGCCAACAGTTTGGCTCCAGGCCACGTGCCATCAGGGAATACAGTTCAAAGGGAAAAAAAATAAGGTCCACTGTAAGTTGGACCCTATTCTTGTCCCACAGTTTGCATTTTGTCCTTTTAAATTCAGGATTAAATGAAAAGTAGATACCACCTAAGTGAATGGCAAATTGTAACTTAGCTCTTCATGCTTAAATAATTAGACCATGTTAGTTCAAACACTTGTAATGGAATGTTGTCTCTGTCTACATCAATTAGTGTTATGGCAGCATTAATATAAAGGGTAGAGCTTTGGCAAGCATGGCCTTGCTAGGAAAAACAAGTAGAAAAAAATGGCTTCTTCAGCATCTTTATATTTTAATGTTTAAAATAAATTAATGCTGTATCACTTTCTTCCTTATTTTTCTGATGCTGCCATCTAGAGAATTGATACAATATATCTGCATGCACACAAAGAATAGATTTGCATAGAGTATGCTGAGGTTAAATTTTGCTTCCAATGTGAGAACATGCTCTAAATTCTCTGCCTCTAAAATAATTTCTTTTGAAGTTGTTAGTCTTGAAGTTCCACAACACATCCTTTAGTTCTGGGATTTTACAATTACGGATTTTAAGATTTAAAATGGCAAAACACCTTATTTTCTCTTAAGCAGCTGGAAGCACTACAGTTTTTAAACTTAATTCTTTAAATGCTGGGAATTTGGCCACAATTTTAATGCAATCCTTCCTTGTCCCTAAAATTAGAAAATCTAGCCAGGACCAAAGTAGTAGGTATTTCCTCATAGTGATTTAGTCATCTGCTGTTGAGCGAAGAAATGAGGGTTACACTTATATTCTGACTAATGTACTCAGATGGACATCGTAGATGTGAGAGCATTAAACAAACCTTCCAGGGCATTCCAAATGATGCCATTATGTTCCCTCTTTTCTCTTAAGGTTCACTTCTGCAAGGTACTGAGTTATAACCCTAGTCTTCCAAAAGATTTAGGTGGGATACTGGAGGTCGGTGGTGCATGTGACCCACTGAAGGCTATACCTGTGTAGCCCAAGACTAGCGCAGGAGTACTCACAGCTCTGCAACTTAATTCTGACTTTGGGTACTCTCCAGACATCCCATAATTTGATGCCTTGTGCTGCTTAGCGATGGCAGATGGTTGCTGCCTCCCTTATTATCGGTAGTATTGCCAATAAGAAGTCCAAAGCATTTCTAAGACCATACAGTGAACACAGTTGAAACTTGTTTCCTGTCTAATTTTTCATATTGGACTTCTGAATAAACACTCAACTAAGAATTTTTAATTGGATTTTTGAGTGGCTAATTCCAATTCACAATACAAAGCTACTGTTGAATCAGCTCTTATAAAAATCCTTCTTCATTCCCAACTCTATCCTCCCAAAAGAGGTTTATTTTGTTACCTTTCCTATGGAATCCTCTGTGTGTTTTCTCAAAGGAAATAGTCTCTCTCCCTTCCCTTTTCCTCCTGTTCCCTGCACAGTCATATTTTTGTGTGTATTGTGACACAGATTGTTACCGTAGTATTGCTTTTCCCGAAGTGCCCCTGCAGCTTCTTTCCCCACTCTTTAGACTCAGTTAGTCCTTACACTTTTTCACAGTGAGCATTGCTGATAAGAGCAATTAAAAATTCTGTTCTCAAAGCAATCAAATGTTCTTAGGGTCATGTAGAATCAAGCTTCTATGATTCTATGATTCTATTATTAAAATAAGCCATAAAACAGTGCTGGTAACAGTGTGAAGTGGTGGATAGAAAAGCAGCGTGCCAAACAGCACGTTCATGGAATATTTGCTGCAAGTCCTATCATAAGAGAAGAGCTTTCTAGCTGAAAGAACTTGATACTAGGGAGCAGCTGATCAGAAAGAGACTCTCCTGATATGAATGATTTTCGTGTTTTCTCATGCTGAGGAAAATTCTCCACTTGTCGCCAAACCCAAAATGTTTATTCTAAAGAATGTAGTAATGCATGTAGCGAATAAGGCTATCACTATAAGAGAAACAATCAGATGCTATTCTAGGTTTGTTTGTTTATTAGAGGGTTGAAATTATATTTAATGGTAATTTAATTAAGGATATCAGACATTAAAAAATATTAGCCAACTTTCTAGAGCTGTTCTTAACTGGAAGCTGCTCACAGATTTAGAGAGGGTTTAAAAAAGCCCCTGGCAGAAGCCTTACTCCAAGTAGCAGTAGGCAATCTGGGACATCATTTGAACTTTAAAATGATGTTTTCCTTGCAGAACATTCTACTTGCTTATTTAGCAAATAACTGAGTTTTCTCTTCCATGTGCATGTGTCTCCTTGAAACTTGATCCTGATTTCCTTCTTTTTTAGCAATGACTTCTTTTTAACTTAATGCAAGCTGATTCAATCTTTCTAATCTATACTCTGCTTTTACACTTTCCAGACTAAAATACAAGGGAAATCTCTTTCCAAACCTGAGGAAGTTAAATACACACAAAGGACAGTCGTTCACCATTGCGTACCTTGCAGCCTACCTTGGGATGACTTTATACCTTCTATTGTAAAACTCCGTACTTGTGAGACTAAAAGAACTACCTATGTTTGCAAGGCCAAACCATATTGAGCTTATTACTGAATCTGCTTTGCAGAAGGCAGTTCAGAGATTGAGAAGCTGGCTGTTTTGAATGAATGCACTCTATACTTGACTGTCCAATAAAGTGTACTGAATGCTGAGCTTGGCTGTTAGTCTGTTCTTTGTGTAATTGATTTAGGTTTTTTTTGGAATATAGCATTCTCTTAAAGGGACATGATCAGGTTGTATAATACAAAGCTTTGATTTCTTTGCTGAGCAACTAATAGCCTTGTGTTTAAACCTGAACACAAAAAGATAGGCTTGCACTAGCCTAAGAAAACCAGAATTAAAATTGATCTGTTTAGTTTTTAAACAGATAGAAAAGAATAAAATAAATTCTGACTATGTCTCTTTAAGCACTTTCCTGTCTATTCTCACTTAGTTTACACTGTATTACAAACTTTATTTCCAGTTCTGTGTTTTCACGTGGTGAGTTGGTTCTAGTGGTAAACTTGCAGTCAATACTTGGTATATAGCTTTTCTTTTGTTAACTTGATCTTAGTGCATGTTTGCATGGTGGTTGTGCATCTTTGTTGCCTTGTGCCATTAGTTTCTAATGACTTGTCTCAGTTGAGTTTGAAGTAATGCATGACTAGGAAACACTGGGTTCTTGAGACTCTAGCAGTTTTGACCCACAGAAGTGTAGTCAAGTCTTTAAAGACTGCTGGAAGTTGTAAAAGAAAATTATAGTCATAAATGGTCATATCTCCAGTAAAGTGAATGCTGACCACTTCAAATTAGGGAGGTATTTTCTTACTGATACGCACCTAGTTTCAGTAAAGGTTCCGTGTTTTATTCTGCCCAACAGACCTGACCTTTCTTGTTTGAGTGCTATGGCTCTTGCAGGGGTTACACTGCCTTCAATCTAAAGAAAGCAGGGCAAATAAGGTTAGCAGAGTACTTGTGGCAGCACAGGGCTAAGAGATGTCACAAAATTCGTCTGAAAACTGATGGCTGTTGGCCTCAGCATTATTGTAGCTATTGCCAGCCAAGTTAGCCACCATAAAAATAGCCCTGTGCAGACTGAAGGCACATCTCAGCTTGCAGTGGTTCTGAGCCTGATGGATAATGAGCTCTGTAACAGCTTCTAACTATGGTAGCAAATGTCTTGCTCGTAGTGCGGTAATTCCGCTGCTGGGTGCAAACAGGGCAAGAATCCTGCTCCCCCTGACACTCAGGAGTGCATTATCACTGGCCCTTTCAGTACAGGGTGCTGGAGCAACACTTGGAGAGGTTCTTTTTTCTCCTTCCCTGCACTTCCACCTCATTCAGACACTTGCTTTAAGTCACAATTTCTTTTCTTACTACACTGAAGCAATTACGAAACTCAGTAATTAAGAATATGGTTTCCTCATCTTGTAAACATCTTTTTCAGTGCCACATTAGACAACATGGGGGAATTAATTATTGATTTATTGACTTTGTAAATGCTGATCCCAAAGCTTAGCTTCCCATTTTTAATTTAAAGGAGGATGGTGGTAAAAAGCAGTGGGTGAATTTGTTGCATGCATGCACTTTACTCTCTTTATTGTATTAAATAAATCCTTAAAAGGTGATGAAGAAGAGACGGCTGAAGTCACTGAAGCAGAGACAGCCACAGAAGAGGCTGATGCAGTAGCTGCTGCTGGACCTGCAGCACAGGATGCGAATGCTGGGGTATCCCCAGAAACTGGAGGGGAGAATGACCTACCAGCTCCAGAACCATCCCCAGCTGTGGAGAAAGCACAGCAGGAAGCTGCTGCTGACTTGGAAGCTGCTGCTAATTCAGAAGCTGCTGCAGTGCAAGGTTAACTTAAGAACAGAATCTTTGTGCGTGTGTGTTGTGAGTCCTAAAACTCAGCCTCTTACTACAGAACATTAAGAACAAACGTCAGTGTTCCTAATGGAGTTTGTCCTGCAGTAATTGAGGAGTTAATTTGACATATGATGTGCTTAAGGTAATTAAGTTAGTAATTAAATCAGTGTCTCTCAAAGCATGCTGCCTCTGGCACCACAGTCACTGTCTGAAACTAGTGGAATGAAAAATTTATTTTACTACCCCCATTCTATTTCTCTTCTTTAAGAAGGTGAGCATGTAATATGATCAGCTAAGGAGTTGTTTCGGTGACCTGATTCTTAAGGGTTTGTTTAGGGATCCGAATGCCTTATTTCACTGGCCATTCCCAAGACATTCACACTAAATAATAATAGTTGTGCTGTTAATGCAACTTCAACAGAATCCTTCATAGCAACCAAAATATTGTCATGATCTCGATTTTAAGGTTATAGTAGGCTAAAAATGTCAAAATTCAATAAGACATCAAATTGGTATTAAACACTCATGTTGATATGTGGCTACATAGCTAGTATTTTGAACTGTCAGGGCATTTGGAATGTTCTGGCTTACTGGGCTTTTAAAAAAAATCACAATACAAAAGCAAACCTATCCGTAAGTTGCACAGAATACAGGATTATAGTGTAGCTTGAGTTTTTAGCAATTTTTTTTTAATTTAGTTTTATTTTATACTCCTAACCTCTAAGGACAGCGTACCTTTTGATCTGTTCAGCTAAAGTTGGAAGGGACATGCATAAAAGAATTGCAATTTCTCAGTCTATGGGAAAGCAGCAGTCATTTGCATCTGGTGTCTTCAGTTCAAAACCAAACCAACCAAAATTTTGCCAGCCTATTATGGGAGAGAAACTTTGCTCTACTTCTTGCTTTGGAAGGGAAGACTTCAGTATGGCTGTAGCAAGTATAAAAAGCTGACATGGCTTTCAGCTTGACTTAAGCATGGAATCTTGACTGCACACCCACCTTTGACTGAGTGAGGAAAACAAGCATCTACTTGAAAGGGAATATCTAAAAGAAGCCAAACTGAGATGAAAAGTATTCTAACTGCTAGTCTGTGGGATGATATCATAGTACCTTGAGAGTTATTGCCAGATTCTGGAACTGATTTTGGCTTTTTCCTTGGTAACTCTAGCAAGAAATGGATGCATCTCAACTGCCTTTTTAACAAATGAACTTGAGAAATGGTGCAGCATGTTAAATAGCTGGCTCTTGTGAAGGGTCTAGGTATGAATGGGGTTTAATTTGTGTGTGAACAGCTCCTATGCTTGTCTGCAAAACTAGCCTATAAATACACCAGCCTATAAATAAAACCAGCCTATATATAAAACTATAAACATTTTAAAACAATACTCAGACCAATCTACTAAAATAATTTCCATTTCTATGGACTATTTAGACCATTTCATTTATAGAAGAAGTAGTCTAATATATGTTAAGGTTAGTGAAGTAGAGCTGTTAAAGAATGTTTTTAAAAGTCTTGCAGTGTAACCTGAGTCCTGGCCTGGGAGGCTGCAGAGGCTCCAGTCAGGTCACCTCAGTGTTCTTCTGCTCCTCTCCTTCTGACCATGTCTACAGGAGGACAGTGTGACCGGTGAAGCACTTCTTCCCTCGGATTTCCTGGGAGTTGACAGAGGCCTCTGGCTCCTGACTGTGTGAAGGGCTTAACAAGCAACATATGGTCTTACATGCACAGGCTTAAGCTGGTATCCCTTTCCTTCAAGCTATGTATAAGGTAGTTGCTATTGGCATAACACTTAAAATAGAAGAAGAAGGTGTATTGATTCAAAAAGTCTCTGCTCTCTATGTACCACTTTGTTCAGTGGTTACTTGCAGTCATCGGCTATTTCTGTTAAAAAAAACAGAACATTCTTATCATTAAAATCAGTCTGGAAATACTGGGAGTTGGAACTAGATGATCTTTAAGTTCCCTTCCAACCCAAACCATTCCATGGTTCTATGAAATACCTTTCAGTTTTGTATTAAACTATCTTAATCATTTGTGTCATCTCCATTTAGGGAAAAAAAAAAGTATCTTAATTTTTCCTGAGGTAGAGAAGGATTTTTCTTTCAGAACTGCCCAAGAAAATGCAGGTTTTGCATTTTTGCAAAATGTGAAGACTTTGCACTTTGAAAAAGAATACTTCTTTAAATAACTTTTATTAGTTTTGTTGGTAGCTTGGTGTTCCTTCTGCCAGTGAAGGTGCAAGTATTTTTGTCATTCCCAGTAAACTCCTGCTTTTTCTAATGCAGCTGTTTTAATCTCTAAGGCTTTCTGTAATATATTTGGAAGTGCAAGGTACTAGTGAACATTTATCTCCTGCACTAGAACACATACATATGTATGCATATAGATAACATGAATGTATGATTATGCATAGTTGTACCAAAAAAGCCCAGACCAAACAAACAAAAACCAGTCTTGGAGGTAGGTACTTAATCAGGGTAATTTCAGTTTTAGACAGATGATTACAATTGTACTTGGCTGGAATTTTCTCTTTGCCTCAGTTTAAACAATTTAAAACCTTACTTTTTTTAAAGTATCTGGAATTCTGTGAAGTCCTATGCCATGTTACTCTGTTCCCAAAGTCTTAGCTTCCTCTAAATTCTAGTTTTTGGTACCTTTCTACTACTTGAGCAGTTGGGCTGTCACTCTTGGTTTCTGCCTGATGCTGGTAAGTTTCCTGCTGTTCTCCTTCTGTGTGTGGGGACCATGAAATAAGATAATATTTTCTCCAGATAGAACAAGTGCTATAAAATGCACAGTTTGGCAAGCTGCTAGGCTGCTATTTGGATTAGGCAGAGTTGTTCCATCTGTGATTTTTAATTTTTATATTGCTGCTGTAAACTTTTCTCCAACTCTAGTATTGAGGCTTAACATTTTGGCATTATCAACTGGCATAGCAAAATCTGTCAGCCCCCAAACATGATTTCTTGGACTTCTGACTTTAGTAGCATAGATTCTGATTTTGCCAATATTGAAGGACATGGTCTCATCTCTGCTATTTCAAATGCCACTGGAGTGAGTAAACTGGGCTTGGGGAGGATTAGTGTGTGAATGTGCCAGTATTTTCCATGTTATGCTTTGAATGGCATTACAGTGCCAGTTGCCTGCTGCCTAGAGAAACAAATATAGGCCACATTGGATGGGAGTTACTGCTTTCTGGAGAGAACTTCTGCTGACCCCACAACACAACGGTGCCAGGCAGATAAAAATGTCCAACGTGATCAGTGTACATTGTTTTTGGTTGGGAAGTTCCCAAACCCTGGGTGTGTATTCAAATGCTCTGACACTGGGAGTATTTTGAAGATAGCTGAAAAGTCCTCAAAGTAATTTGCAAATGCTCATACTTACTCAGAAGCTTTCAGAATGATGTTGCATGGTAGAACAAACACATCCTTCTAGATGTTTTGTTGTGTGAGATGGAGAAAGGAGGAAAAGCTGTGCAACCTGCAGTTGTTTACAGCCTTAGGTACTGGGATAAGATGCAGCCTGGACAAACCTTATCCTTTACTGTTGTACTCATCTTGTTCACATACCTCGTGAAGATAATTACACTTCTTCTCAGACTTGCTTGTATAGATCATAAGCATCTCATAACAGGTCTGTTAGTGGCCATTTTCATATATATAATGTCATGGCACGGTGACTGTGGTAGACTAAGCTAGCCAATTTAGGCTCTAGAAAGTTGAATTATGTGAATAATATCCTACTGGGGAGGTATCCATGTGGAACTTTGGTTTGGTATCTCTGCTTCACATTTATCTCTTTATCTGGCCCATGGGCTGCTGCATTTATCTTGTGTCTCTCTGATTACCACAAACTGGCCACTATCCTCTTTTTCTCTTTTCCCTTCATAAAACTGAGCTTGTAGATGAGTTGTCACAGCACAAATGGAGAATCTCTGTAGAAAGAATGTGAACAATGTTTAGAAAAGACTTCTGTAAAAGTTGTGAGCATCTGAATACGCAGGTTGGTAAATGGAGAGGCTGTTTGGTTTAGATCAGCATAGATGAAAAGAGAATTCTACAGCATGCACTGGATTGGGGAAGAAGACTCCAATAAAATGGAGAAAACCCTAGAACTTCACAGCTAACAGTGCAAACAAATAAGTGCGGGAGAACTGTGTAAGATGACTGTCTTCTTATTCATCTGCTGTAGCACAAGGAGACAAGTAGCTTCTCAAAAACAGGTTAAAACTAGTTAAAGGACATAAAGTGAATAATGCCTAAATGATTGTTACTGTTAAGGAGAAAATGGACTTTTACTGCTTTTCACTAATAAAATACTTGCAGCTAGTAGTCAAGACTTAAAAAGAATCCTAAAATAATTTTATTTCTTTAAACTGGAAAGCCAGAACTGGCTTTGTTCAGTGAAAACTGTTAGCATTTACTTGACCTTAAGTAGTAGTACCTGTGCTATTTGAACATTTTCTGTAAATACAGCATGTAGAGGAATACTGTTGGTGCCCTACTTTAGAGAAAATGTCAATGGGGACTCCTTTCTGTTCTCCAGTGGTTGAGAATGGCTCAAACCAGAATGGTAACAGCAGGGATTTTCATATAGGTTTTGGGGCAGTTTCTTATTAAAGAGAACAGCCTTTTCAAAAAACCAACATGCTGAACTTCAGTAGCTCCCTTGAAAACAATGTAAATGGGTAAAGCTTTGTATAAAGAGTGTTAAAGAAAATACCTAACTTTAAATGGGGTTCTTTTTAGAACTTCTGAAGGATTTCATACATCAAATTATTAGTGCATTTTCATATATGCTGTTTATGTTAACTTGCATTAGTTTTCCTCATGCTCCATTTCAGTCAGTGGCTAGAGGTTTAAAACAACCAACCACAATGCGAATTGCCTCTCATTGCTACAAATCCTTGTTACAGAACATAAAATTATATACTTGAAATTATATGAGGTATTATAAGATATTCTGGATTAATGTCGTATGCATTGCTACGCTTTTATTCTGACCATTCAGGCATCTCTGAATCTTTTTTTTTGTAGTAATCCATTGTAGAATAAGCTCTCTTGAAGTGACTCTTCTGGTCATTAGTATGAACTAATGAGGCTTTTCATAGGAGCTAGTGACCTGCATTAGACACAAACAACCTGTGAAATGTTTGGTTGAATGAAGTTGTTTCTTTTCTTGCTGTATGGAGTGGAGAACATTTTTGGTTTGGATTTTTTTGTTGCTCTTAAAAATGTGCTTCACAGCACCATGGGTTAGGCTCTCAGCTGGATCTCATGGATGTGTAACTGGATTGTTTCTGGAAGGCATGCAAAAAGAAAGAGGTGACATATTTTTATAGTGGCAGGATTATTAGAAATTCCAGCCTTCCTTTGTTCATCAGTTTTTCAGAGACCTTGGCCTCTGAGCCTCTAGTTCAGGTTTAATTTATGGCATACCTGAAATGCCAAAAGGAGAGATGCCAGTGATCTCTAGTAAGGTATTGCTGGTAGGGAATGCTGAGGCTGCCTTCATGCCAGATCCAAACAACAGGGTTGTTAGGCCAGGGCAGTTCTGCAAACAATCTGTTGAGAGCAATGTGGGCTTTGGCAGTTCCCAGCCACTAGTTCCTGTTGTGTGCATTCAAGGAACTGATCAGCCTGGCAAAATAGTTAGGACTTTTCTAAATAGTTGTTAGTTCCCTGATTCAGTTTACTGCATGGAGCTGAAAGGTTTATTTTTCCCTGTCTGCAGCTCAAGTGCTGAATTCACAGTGTCAGAGGGAGGCATTGGTCTGTGGTTAACCATCTGTAGATATTTTCCTTTTTAAGCCCAGTGTTTAACTGTTAAGTGTTTGGGGTTGTGTGGTTTTTTTCCTTTCTGAAGTGATGGATAACTTACTGTAGCTGGTTATAATTTTAAATGGCCACTGAATAAAATGCCAGTGAGCAGAGAGAGAGCATTTCAGGTTGATCCGAGTGACATATGCACAGTTTTGTCCCGAACTGCCTCGGTGATTCTTACTGCTAATGTGGCTGTTGGTAGTTTGAGCCCTGTAGGCAGAGCGAGGAGGTGCTGAACCCGAGTCACCTGTACCTGGAGTGGCAGGTGGCTTCTGATGGAAGAAAGGGAGGAAGGAAGGTATGGGGCCTTAGCTGTCACCACCACCTCAGGGTTTAGAACAGAAGCCGTTGCTGAGCAAACCTCTTTTCCATTTTCTTTAAAGCTGATGATGGAACCAAAAGATGTTAAGGTGGTCTTAAAGAGAATCACAGTTTCTTGCTGCTGGTACTGCTGTGTTCTCCCCTGGATTACATCTGAGGGAACCAGGTACCCCCACCTCTTCTGCTCTATTTTGCTGTCTCTCTCAAATACATTCCTGAATTACCTTTCAACAAATGGCAGAATTCGACTTTTTTAAAATGAATTCTACTCCAATCTCAGTTTTCCATTATCAGGTCTTTAAACTACGAAAAGAAATGGAGAATGTTTCGCTTTGCCTATCCTAAATTTTGGGGGGCATCTCAAGACCCTCAGAGGACCTTACTGAGGAGAGGTTTTAGGTAAACCAAAGCATTACATAATCACATGAATGGTTCTCTGAAAGGCTGTAAATGAAATATTGAATATTGTGTCTGTTCTCACAAATTTTACTCTTTTTTTTCCCTTTGGAATTAGTGTGCGGCATTGGTTATGTTATGGGCAGCTTGACATATCAAAGCCTTGTTTTGTACTCCAGCTTTGGTTTGTGCGCTCCAGGCAGATTCCATTTGTATTGTGCTGGCTAAGTTGTATTATTTTGGATTTATAAAGTCAAATTCTTCTGCAAAGAATATTTTTAAAGTAATTCAACCCAATGTTCTGCATTTCAGATACAAACTTCATCCTGACTGCTTAAAAAACTAATTTGTGACATGAAGGATGCCGCTTTAAGTGAAATGCTTCACTCATAAAAATGTATTTTTAAATATCTCTTTACCAGTGCCTGTTCAGATTTGGTTGGTTTTTCTAACTGGAAATATCACTTATAAAATGAATCAAAGGATTAGGATCCAAATGTTATAGTTTTATATATACTAGAAGGGAAATGCAAAACTGGAGGAAAAAAATATAGGCTGTACTGCATGATCTTGTTAGGGAACTTCCTCCTGGGGAGGGGGGGATCCCCACCTCTCCCTGAGCAAGGAAAAGATTGAATATGTATTGTAAATAAGGAAAATGAACTTACAAAGCCACTTACAACCACAGGCTTAAATCCAGAAAGATTTAAAAATACAATGTACAAGTTAGTTTATGCTTACAGGCTACTTGTATCAGTCATCTACAACCTGGTATCCATAGATATTTACCTGTTGACAAGAAGAGGTATTTCCTTCACAAGGGGAAGTGCCCCACCTGCCTGAGAAAAGCAGTTCTTTCCTCTTCGGAATAATGTATTTCTATAGGCAATGTAAGGGGGTTTGTTTGTTTCTTTGTTTTCCTAACAACTAGTTGCTAATGAGCTGCTGCTTCAGTGGCAGTGTGCAGACCAACCCTTGTGTTAACATGGTTGAGTGTTTTGAAGGGCTGCTCTAAAGCATTAAGCTCTGGGTACTGAAAGTCAGTCCATGAGCATGGGGTTTGTGTCCTTTGGGGATTTTTATTGGCTGGCAGGAGAAAGTCAGTCTGTGTTTGGGGGGGAGGTATTTTTATTGTTAACTGGAGCAAAGATGCGTCAGTGACACGGGGCATGCAGGTCCCTGCTTACTGTGCCTCTGCGCTGCTGCGGGCATGCTGAGGTCGCTGCTGTTCGGTCAGTTGACCACCGTGAGGACGCAGAATCAGCCTGGGTTTGGGCTGTTTTCTGTTATACTGTGAACGCACAGCAATGCAGCGTCCTGCGCTCTCAGTGCTGCAACTGTAGCACCCGTGAGTGTAAAAATGTGTCTTTAGTGACTTTACTGTGTAGCGACTTTACACAGGAAGCAGCTTTGTTGGGGTTTTTTTGTTTGGTTTGGTTGTTGTTTTTTTTCCCCTGAAATAATAGGGATAGGTTCCTAAAAATTACATTTCTAGGTGGAACTAGATGTTGTATATTGTGCTGATAAGCTACTGAAGCTGCCTAATGCTGCTGTCTTACTGGAAAAAACAAAACCAAACCCCAAACCCAACAAAGTTCTAAACAGAAACCCTAATTTCCTTTTGTCTGTAAAATCAATTTCCTTTTCTGTATTTACTCAACTCAAACCAGATGTGTTTTCATAACATAAATGGTTTGTTATTGTATTTGGTGCACACGTAATGTGCTGCTGGTCCTCGCCCCGTCATGTTCTGTTCTTGCATGTGCAATGTGGAAGGACATACTTCATCTCAGATTGGTTATCTCATAAAGCAGAGGAGACAAAGACCACTTGGGAGTGGATATCACTACCATGAGATAGAGCAAGTAATATTTTTGTTAGGGTTCAGTGTTACATGTAAGGATTGGATATTACAAAGATGTTGATTTCTGTAGCGATGGTTGTGTCTACCTAGCCTCAGGATGCTTGTCCTCAGAATCTTTGGTATGTTAAGATCCCTTTGAATGCTTTCAGAACAGCTGTGCATGCATATGCAAAGCATAACCACTTGCCTGCAGTTAGTACATGTGATTAGTTTGATTTCTCTGAGGCTTGAAGTTCTTTTATATGATCTTTTGTTGAAACTACGAAAGTTAAGCTCCTAATGCAGATCGATAAGCTCAGTGGTATATACAAATACCTAGCAAAATTGAAGAAACCTGTAGCCACCGATACTGGGATGTATCCGCTTATCTCAGGGGAAAACTTAAAAATTACAGATGTCTGGTGAAGAAGGATAAAAGACTTTTTTGTTTTCCTTCAGAAAAAATAGCTAATATTATACAAAAAGACTGAGATTTTGCTACCAGTATAATGCCTTGTATGAAACTATGAAGTGCATGGCTTCTGTAGAGAAATACATCCTACTAAGAAGAGGCAGGACACAATGCACCAGTGAAACAGTGGGAAACCATTTAGATCCAATGCTATGGATGAATGAGGGGTAGGGCTGGTTCCTCCCTTACAGAACTAAGAAAAACCCCAACCAACTCTGGTTTTGTGGCTATAAGAAGAAACTAAAAAAAATGAAGAACATTCCCATTTCTGGCAGATTTTGAATTGTATGGGTCTGGGTGAATCATCATTTGACAGAGATCAGTTTGACTGTAATGATGCAGGTGGGTGTTGTGTTAAAGATGCTAGGGAGCTGCAGCAGCACTGTGTGGTAGTGATAACACAGCAGCTGGGCATTCAGTGGAAAACAATACAAACAGCACTTGAATACTGCGTGTCTTCACTGCGGAGAAGCAGTTGCACAATGCATATTGTTTTGCTCAGTTAAAGCCTGTAGAAGCTGTAAGAAAGCTGGCATAAATAGACAACATGGGTCACAGTCATCGCTGCGCAAGGAAGTACAGGGACTTCAGACTGGTCATCATTCAGAAAACAACACGGAACTGTGTAACTCCTCTACAACTCTCTTCTGTGAAAAATGAAAAAGCTTAAATTATTTAGTATTTGACCTGCCAAAAGTTAGAAGTTATTTCAGTTACATCCATTAACTGCTGTAGAGTTTTACAACAGGCTTAGGAACAACTTTGCCATAATTCAATAGACAGAGAAGTAAAATCCTCCTTCCAAGGATTATGTAAAATGAGTCATCATTGTACCAGGCATAGATTAAAATCTCTTTACGTAAAAGGGTGTTACTGCAGAACTGTACATGGAACAACTCTGAAAGATTAAGATGCACTGCTATTTAAAAAAATATTAAATGCATGTAGATTAAGTGGAAAAAACCCCACCCACCCAACCGAAACAAACAACCCAAAAACCAAATGCATGGGAGAAAATAGCACCAAGATTAAATTTAACATCCAGAGAAACAAACCGGGAAGTTCCTAAACTTTGTAATGCTTTGTGCTACCAGCTGAGGATGTGAGAGACTAGGGCAATGTGTCTAATGTTCCTCACAGAGAAGGAGCTGTGTGACAGACCCAGTTCTGGAAGGGGGTGACGGACTTGTTCTCAGCTTGCAGGTCATCATTCATCACCTGCTGTTGCCCTGGGATCACAGCCATTCCCTAAGACTAAAACATGTTGACCTGAGTGGGATACAGAGCATTTGGTCCAAGACTGAGCTGTGTACAAACCACCACAAAATACAGTGAGATTTGGTTTGGTGCATCAGATTCATGCTCAAAATATATGGTATGATTCTTATTTTCACGGTGCTCAAAGCACCAAAACCCACTTAAATAGCTTTCTGTCCTTGCAGTAGGCCAAAGAAACTGTGCCAAAATGATTTTGGTGAGCCAGTCTGAGTCTTTGCTGGAAATAACACCTTAAGGTGTGGATAATGACCCAGTGGAAGCTGCCATGTCTGGTGCTGCTGTGTGCAAGTGTGCTTGGACTGCCAGCTAGTGCTGGCTTTCTCTTCTTGGAAAGAAGCCTTCAGCTGAGGCACCAGGAAGGTGGCTCCCAGGAAACTGTAGCCACCTGTGCTCCAGTAAAGGATGTGAAAGCCATGTGAGTACAATCACCAGCTGGGGTTTTCTGCAGTGACCAAGGACAGTTACTCACATGTACAGGTAGAAGTTTTAAAGAATGCAATGTCTGTTGCAACAAGGCCCTTTGTATTAGCTGCTCTGCGGAGAACTGAATGGACACATTAAGAGGCATCCATCTCTTGTTGCAGTAGACTGCCTTTCTGATAGCCATGAAATAATACTTAAGACCAGACAAAAATCATCCAGTACAAGTGATGTAGGTGTTAATATTTTGTTTCAAAGCAAGTATTCCTGTAGGTGGTGATAAACACAATTGCTATTCAAAGGAAATGAGGTTTTATTAAAAAGCAGGAAAGTCCATGTTGTTTCCTCTAGTTGCTTTACCAATTTACTCTTACTAATGCAAAAGAAATTAAAACACGGAAACATCACAAGAAATAAAAATTAGGAAGATGAAATAATATAATCCAGAGAGCAAGTTTTTGGTAATATCAACTGAGTGATGTTACAAACTCTAAACCAGCAAGTTGTTACTGTAGCAGATATATTTCATTACATCAAGTGATGCTAGCTATGAAATCACTAACATCCTGAATTTCACATGTGCTATCTTCATTGCATAGCTCCTCCCTATAAAGACAAAGGTAGAAATTCCTGATTTTTTTCTGTTGCTTCTTTAAAATTCAGTCCATATTCTACAAAATGAAGTGAAATAGTTGATGTTCAGAACTAGCTGTATTAAATAGCTGCGAGCTGATACTTGGAAAAAGGCTTGGGATGCTAGCTCTACAAAACTCCTATTTATCGCATTTATTGAACTTCTAATGGACTATTCCGCTGACTGTATTTCACATACATGTCCCTTACACACAGCTTAGCACAGGGGACAGTGTGTAATTACAGAGTTCTTTGGTAGAGGAACAGAGAACTTGGTAAGAGAGAATTTACTCAAGTAAAATTTGACATGTAACCTCTGGATGATGTGTTCAGTCTCCCTGTAGTGTATCTGTATACAGACATATTAACTGTTACACACTTTTTATACATAGATTGCTTTATCTGTAAGGAGTATTGGAAAATGGCTACTTGGCAATCATGCTACACTGGAATCACAGCCTGAACTTTCAGGCTGATGTTAGGATATTTCTACACTAAAACTACCCTCTGCAAGGTGATGTGGAGTGTTTGTGTGTGTTTGTCCCTATGGTGTGGATCAGACCAGGATAATTTCCATGGAAACATTACCGTTAATATCTTGCGTGTCATTAAGAGTTAGGCAGAAATTGGGAAATAGAATGAGGGGGGTTGGAACTAGATGATCTTAAAGTCCTTTCCAATCCTAACTATTCTATGATTCTATGAGGATGTGTGCAGGAGAGTGTACATGGCTTTAAGCTGAAAGAGGGGAGATTTAGATTAAATATTAGGAAGAAGTTCTTCCCTGTGAGGGTGCTGAAGCACTAGCACAGGATGCCCAGAGAAGCTGTGGCTGCCCCATCCCTGGCAGTGTTCAAGGCCAGCTTGGACGGGGCTTGGAGCAACCTGGTCTAGTGGAAGGTGTCCCTGCCTGTGGCAGGGGGTTGGAACTGGATGAACTTTAAGGTCCCTTCCAAACTAAACCATTCTGTGGTTTTAGAAAATATTTCCCTTTGTCTAAAGACATGAAAACAGTTAATGTTTATAGTTTTCTGCCCCAGGGTTGGGGAGTCAGATTTTCCCTGGAATTCCACTTGCAAACTTTTACTTGCATGATGAAATTTAATCATCTGATAGATTTTGTTGCCTTCAGTTATTTCAAACTGCATGTTACGCAGGTACTTCGCATTTTGTGAGCCTTGAATGCTCGTCCTCATTTATGCCGGTGAATGGAAAGAGAACACAATTATCTCTCTAATTTGATTCATAGAAACTGTGAGTGAAGTCTTGGATGTTTCAGCTTCTTCTGCCCATGAGGAAAACTTAGACAGTGTCAAGGAAGGCATAGCGTCAGCAGCTCAAGAGATTTCTGACACATCCTCAAGGAGCCAGGACGCTGATGCTGAGGAGTCGGGGCAAACTTCAGAAGGTGCAAGCGTACAGCCGGGTCTGAAATGTTTTGTCTCTGGAAAGCACTAATGGCTGTTTGCACTGAACTAGCTGCAAGCACATGTGTAGCTCACGAGTGGCTGCTTGTGGTGACTGTGCTTAGCATTGTAGTCATAGCAGAAAGCTGAATTTTGACATTATATGCCATGCAGTAGAAGTATGTATTGTGTATGTGTATTGCTGCAGTGTTTTGAGCTCAGTGTCCTGCTAAGTGGCTAGATGTAAAGCTCAAGAACAAGAAATTCTCCCTCGTGCTGGACAGGATGTAACATACTTTTTTGACTTAATGTCTGACTTAATTAAAAAGATGGAACTTTCTTGAATTTGCTGTAAAGAAAAATATAGAGCATGCGATATTTATAAACATCGCAGTATTTCAATGCAGCTGTAAACACTCCTGTATTGCTGTTGACATTGAACAATGTAATTCAATGCAAAAGAAAATGTGTATTAAAGTCCTCACTGGGAAGATTTTCAAAGGAGTTTAGAAATTTGGCCTCTAAACTCTTTTACAATTCGAATTTAAAAGCTAAAAGGAGAAATATCTGTATAGCTAGTATGGCTTTGTAAATTTTATCTTTTTAGGCCAAAGGATAATTTAGATTGCAGGGGAACAACTTACTTGACTATTTGTCATCAAATAAGTTGATCCCAATGTTTCTCATTGGTGTTTTGTCTCTATTTTCAGTTTCTGTGGAGGAGAAGACACCTGAAGAAGCTGCTAAGGAACCCTAAAGGTACAGAGTACAATTGCAGCATGTGGTTTCCTGCTCCTCACCTGTGTTTTTTTCTCAGATAGTGGTGATTGCAGCATGTGGTAAGTCTGCACATGCACTCTGATGGTGAATTTGTATTTCTGTCCCCAACAAGTACACTGCAAAAAAGAACTGAAGTATTTCTTATTGCCTGGGGACCATTGCTGGCATCTCAGAGGTCAGGGAGCAAAACTTCTCTCCATCAATTGTCACGCTGGCTGTTTATTTATGGCTTCATCTTAGGCCCTTGCAAACTTGATAAAGACTCAAGAGTTGTACCTTTCTTCCAAGCAAAAAGTAGTCTTTGGACATGAGTTTAAATTATAGACATACTGGACTTCTGGGTAATTGCCCTGTACAAGTGAACTCTTGCTATCCTCAGTGTAAACATGGTGAAGTTGTAACCTTCCAGACTCACTTCTTTAAAAACAGTTTTTCACAATTAGTCTCTTGGCACTTTTAGTTTGTGCTAATGAAAAATATTGACTATAATATTCTTACTAGTTTACTAGTATCTTGCTCAGTTGCCTTATTAGTTTATAGAATAAGATACTTTCCGCCCAGTATTCTTACTATGTTGCTATTCCCTGTGACTCCTGTTTCCAAAAGTGGACTCTATGATGGTGATAGGAACCTGAGGGAATAAAAAGTTTGGCTGAAATATGAACAGGAATCTTGGTAAAAAAGATATTAACTAGAATAGAAACAACTGAAAGCTGAGCAAATAGACCTCCCAGGCCAGGAATTCTCAAAATCAGTTGTGCTGCTGGTTAGCAAGTCATGCAGTAATTCTTGGAGTACAGTGCAGGAGAAGAAGGGAACAGCAAAGAAAGTGATTTTTCACTTCAGTCTTAAATGTATCTTCTAAATACACTTATGGAAACTTATCGTTATGTTCTGAGTCCTTTGCAAATGCGTGTTTGCTTATTCCATCATCCACTGCAATATAAAACAAGGGAAAGCCTTTTATCTGCTTGTGATAAAAGGTAAATACTCTTAAACTTCATAGTCTTTTTCCATGTTGTTTTAGCATTTAAAACTAAGAAAAAAACCCTGAAAGCATGAAGGGGAACAGATATTTAATAAATGTAGGTGAGATGGGCAGAAAAGTTGCAAGTGTGGGTGTCTCAAAGCAGTTGTTTTTGCTGAAAGTGAAAGCTAAGGGTACCTGATGATATTGCATCAGCAAAATACCAAGAAATTCTGCCCACTCTGGGACACATAGATGCAGTGACACAGGGAAAGCAATAGAGTTAGGAATCTTTTTTCCCCTATAGACATCTTGCAACCCTATGAATTGTTGCATTGTTATTCCAGAATTTGATTTAGACAACAAATACCCAATATAGCCAATTTGATTAATGAAAGCAGAGACGGTAACTGAAAGAGGCAGGAGTGGGAGGGAAGGGAAGCTGTAGGAAGCAATTCTTATGGAACAAATTGAAAATAGTTAAAAAATAGATGAATCTGCTACCAGAATACAGATCCATTGAATGCTGCTTAAACTGCCTGGGCTCTTTTTGATTAAAAAAATTTACTTTTTAGGACTGCAGCATCACAAGGTTACAAAAAGAATTTTGTTCCGAGGTCCGCTTTGATCTTGTTAGGAGAAAAAAAGGTATATAAAACAGTTTACTACTTAGGGCTAGAAGTAGGCTGACTTTTTCCAATTAGTAGGTTAAGAACTACAATGCATTCCCAATCAGTAAAAGCATATTTATTCATTTATTTTGTGTATGTAAAAGGATAGAATAGTAGTAATGGATAAAATCTTCACATAAAGCCTTCGATTGATGCTGTGTAGGAACATACTATTATTCCACTTCCTTTTCTGAGTACAGCAGTTCTACAGTGTATGGCTCTTGGCCCCAGATTCACACTGCTATGAAGCTACTTATATCAGTAGTCTCAGCAAACACAATTGGTTTATCTTGTGCTGCAAGTTAAGCAAGCAGCTATTTGTAGAAGGTTTAGTGGAATATATCCAGCATGCAGAGGAATTCAGTTATACCTGAGCAACATGGCTGAAGATGAGGGACTTGTTGAAATTGGGCTTTGCTGGTGGTAGCAGAGCAAGTTTTCACAAGCCATCAGATAAACATGATTTACACAGCAGTGGTGTTTATATGCTGTAATTTACTGATAACCTGCAGCCAAATTCACAATGTCTTCAAATATTTGCAAAGAAAAGGACCTGATGAATCAAGTCTGTTGCTAAACATTGGTTATTGTTGCTTCCTCTAAATCAGATTCTTTCTTCCTTTTCCCAGTGCTGAAGCCTTTGAAAAGATTTAATGGAAATATTTGTGCAATCAGCCAGCTGATTCCTCTGTGAAATCCCATACTCTTCCTTGGAGACAAAAGAATTTGTGCAGTTTTTCATACCATGTGCTGCTCATTAGGACCAGTATTCTGTGCTGCAACAGACAACCTAATACAATTTAAGTAGAGAGATGCTTCTGTGATTAACATCTCTGCTTTAAAGTAGCATCCAGTAATAACTTCCAAAGCACCACCCAGCATGTAACAAACATACGTGCTAAGAGAAGCAGTAGAATTAACTGAAACCGTGTCAGGTGAACTCGTTCTAGATCTGTGTTGTCTTGTTATGTACATTATGTACATTAATGTCTTACTTTTGGTCCAAACTGTGGTGCCTAGTTTTACCATTTTAACATTCCATGCTAAAATGTAAGTAAAAGGTTTTAACTAATTTAAAAGCTTATAAAAAATACCTATTTGTTTTTTTTTAAATTGGGTTATGGGGAAAATAATAACCTTGTTTTCTCCCAAGTTTGGATTTGCAATTGTAAGCACAGGACATTTGGCTGTATAAGATCTGATTTCCCCCTGTGTAAACATTTTAGATACTACCCTTCCTTGTACAACAGTATCCAGGAGTAAACATTTTTAAGGCTCCTGCTTTCAGAACAAAACCTGTTTACAGGTAGTAGCAACAGGTACTTTATAGCACGAAAATTCAAAATAGCCATGTTTGAAGTTACTGTCCTTGGTTGAAGTGGTGGCTCCAACCTTGGGCTAGCTGGGCCTTGCTCCTACCAAACCTTGCTGTAGTCTTTCTGTGTTGTTACATCTTAGCAGTGGCATAACAACATGGAGCTTTTGAGAGAACACTTGTACAAATCACAAGCAATTCAGGCTATGGTAAAGCTCCTCTCTGAGTGTTGGCAGATGGCCAGCAAAATCCCTGTGGAAGGTGATGTCACATGTGTTCAAATGGACAAGGACTCTTAGGGACTAAGAACAAACAGAATAGATAGATAATCTTGTTAGTATTATGTTAATAATGCAAAATTCTATAACAAATTATGGGTTTGTATGACACTGTTCTCCTCAACAACCTCCATTGTGCTTTGTGCATGTGCATGAGTGTGCATCTACTACAAAATCTTTACTGAGACCCATTCCATTCTAAACTGGGATCAAATAAAGTACATTAGACACACTTTCCATAGAAAGTGTGAATTACAAGGGGTATCTGACTGCTTTCTCTTCAAGCAGAACTTTGGAAAGATGTTGAAAGGGAAATTACAGCATTTTGACATTCCCGCCCATGGCACAAAGCAACACCTGCTCCTGCCATCATGAAGCAAATTATAATAAAGTTCCAACAAAAATACAGCCTGTTGCCACTGTATCTGCTTAGGAATAACTGGAATAATGCAGAAGCAAAATCAGGCTCCTGAGCTTCAAGAAGCCATTCCACAGCCTTCTGCTTAAAGGATAAAGCCACTGTGATTAAAAGCAATCTTTGTCAAAGCTACTGGAATAAAGGTCTTGGACTGATACTTTGTTGGATGAGAGTCTATCTTTATTTATCTTGTAGATTAAGGATCCTGTGATGAATGCATACTCTTAAATGTTCTATTTCTTCATTTTCACTAATTCCTAGGGAAATAAGCTGTTTCTAATTTCTGCAGCCGGCACTAGGATTTCTGAAATTGTTGGCTTTGCTGAATGTCACTTTATCTCTGGAACTGCTCTGGTATGTGGCAAAATGCATCAGCCCTTGGAAGAGAGGTGTTTGAAGAACTGAAACACAACCTATGGTGTGCTTTCCAAAGCTTTTCACCCTTCCAAGTTCACAAATGTAAATCCTAGATTAACAACAGAGAGCTTTTGCAATTTGCAGAGGGCTGCTCTGAAAAATAGCCACTAACCGCATGCAGGATGCCTTGTTGCTTCACCAGAAAGTCTTTGTCTTACTGGTTTAGGTGGTCCTTGATCACTTTCAGCAGTTATGCTGGTATGGACTCTAATTATCACACAGAGTAATATTTTTTCTGTGCCGCACCTCCAGAAAAGTGAATTTTTGACTTGCTACACAAAGCCTGTGATGAGCTGTAGAAAATGGTGATTTGGCTCACTAAGGAGAACACAACCACAGCAGAGAGCAGACCTAATGCAAAACTATGGGAGATAGGGCAAGAGGTTTGTTCTTGACAATACACTTATGATGTGCAGATAGACTCCACAGCTCATTAAAGCTGTAAAGTAGGTATGCTTTTATTCAGCACTGAGGTGCATGGGGATAGCTCCTCCAAAGCATGCACACCTCAGGGTTGTTCTCCCTTTACATTTACTCTCTTAAGGTATACATATGCATTAGGTTACTTGATATGCCTGTACATATTTATTATCTATCCCCACTTCGTATTATAATGAGCTAGAAGGTCCTTTGCTCCTGTGCAGTGCCCCCCCCCCCCGGCCATGGGCGAGGGTCTCAGGAGGAAGTAAATGAGTCTTCCTCTTGTGCGCAGGGGCTTCAAGATGAAGTAAGCAGTCTTCCTCACGGTGTACTTTTCACCTTTAGCACAGTTGGACGCCCCAGTAATCACACAATTAGCTGAAACCAGCTATATCTGTAGTTCTTTTGATTAACTAGTGAAGATTTAAGACAGTGTGACCTTCCTGCAAAATTTATTGGGGACTGGCAAACAAGGAGTATCCCAAGCTAGCAGATGTTTGGGAGGCTCTGTTTCTAAACTAATAAACTAACTGATAAGTTGAAGGATGGTGTGAAGCAATTCATGTTTATTAGAGTCACTAAATCCTGTTATCTCAACACAGACTTACAATACAGACATTGTTCTTTAAAGCTAAAGATACTTTCAAAGATTAGTGTGAAACAATTAACTCATGTTTAGTGGGGCCACCAACTTCCACAGTCTCACAACATAACTCTATGTTTTTTGGGCACTACCTTTTCTTATATCAAGCCCCTTGTGCATTAATTGGACCCCCTTCCTGTACTACTCCCCTGTACATTGGCTAAATCCCCCCTGTATCACATCAAAGCTCAGAGTAAAACTTGAGACTCCTGAATTTGTACAAACTGGAAACTGCTCCTTTGTGGTCAGCAAATATCTATGAGACCCATTAGCGAAGTGTTTCACCTCCCTCTGGTGCTAGTTCATGTGAAGGATATCAGCCTGCAGCTGCTAGCAGTTCACTTTGCTGAAATGCTGAAGACAGATGAAGTCCATCTAGCAGTTTCAGTTTTACGCTTTTCCCTGTTGATGTTATTATAGAATTTAAATACTTAACCAAGATTTCTTGTCCCTGTGCAGCAAGCTTTGATGATGTGATAAAATGCTATTTTTAATATGTATTTCTGAGGAATAAAAAAACCACAGAATCCCACACAATTCCAATGAACCCAAACCAAGCCCAAGAACTGAGGCAGTGCTGTTTTCCTACCTGTTGGTCTTTCTCTTTTCCTCTCTCTCCCTCAAAGATTTTGACCCAACTAGCCAACTTCAACTTATCTTTTAAGAGAGAGATGTGAAGGGTCCAAAGTTCCTACCAGCTGAGTGATGACTGAGGAGATCAGTGGCTTATTTAGTTGTTTGCCAGCAAATGAGCAAGTGCACATATATAGAATCAGAGAATGGTTTGGGTTGGAAGGGACCTTAAAGCTCATCCAGTTCCAACCCCCCTTCCATGGGCAGGGACACCTTCCACTAGACAAGGTTGCTCCAAGCCTTGTCCAAGCTGGCCTCGAACACTGCCAGGGATGGGGCAGCCACAGCTTCTCTGGGCAACCTGTGCCAGTGCCTCACCACCCTCACAGGGAAGAATGTCTTCCTGATATCTAATCTAACCTACCCTCTTTCAGTTTAAAGCCATTCCCCCTTGTCCTGTCACATGCATGGTGCAGCTGAGTAGCACTCTGGTGTCCATAATCAGCTGCTGCCAAGTTAGGGGGTGAAAAACTGAGCCAGCAGCATTGCAAGACGAGAGCTTAGAGAGCACAAGGTGTGTATGGGACAGGGGAAGATAAGGAGGGACAGAAAATGTTTTGTGTTAAAGGACACAAAAGCTATTGTTGTTTGATCTGCTGTCCATGGATTAGCTAGTTTCTGCAGAGTGCTGTCCCCATTACACACAGACAGTTCTGCTCTTCAGAAAGGTGTTTCTTCACTGTATGCTTTGCTCTTGCTCTGTTTATCTGCTGCACAAGTTGGAAGATGTGCAGGATGATATAAATAAAGTTCACCCTAAAGCGACAGGCATTGGACATCATTGTGAGTAATTTGATTCTCCTGTATTCTGGTCTTTGCTCCTGTGGGATGCCATGGGAGAAGATCAGCTTCGCTAGAATGGGAAGCAGGCTAAAACTGGAAGTTTCTGTGCTGGAGTTTTTGCTGCCATTTGCTTGAATTACAGGTTGTTGAAACAGCATGATTTGCTTAGTGGTTTAGCTATCTACAAATGCTCTTCACTTCATCTGCGCATTTTACCAAACTCCAGTGATGGCTTTAGTAAGCTCTAAAAGGCTGTTTGTGACTGATGTTCCTGATGCTCCTGACAACAAATGGGAAGCTTCTGTGAAATAGAAGTATCTTCTTCATGTGGTCTGTTAATTATTTGTACCAGCTTCACATGGAGAGCCAGTGCTTCTTGACTACCTAAATATCTTGTGTTTAGTGATAAATAACTTTCCTTATTTTAAACCTTCATGACATAGTGATCTTTCAAAAGATACACACGTGAGCTCTGCTTGTGCCCTACGAAAATGTACATTGCTATAGTTGCCATGCATCATCTCAGGAAGTTTTGCTGCCTGTGCTCTGTCTTAGTTCAGCATTGACTGCAGTACGCAAGCTAATTAAGTTAAAGGGGAAAATAGAGAATAAGTGGAAGAGGAGAGACAGCAATATGTATCAAGATCATATTTCCTCTTTCTCTCTCTGTAATTAAATTAAACTACTGATGTGTGTGGAGACTCATGGATTGCCTTCCCATAATGTGATTTTATTTTCACTCCCCAGCTTGTTTCTTCCTGCGTAAGGCTATTTTCTTTCTCAGTAGTTACTGGGAGATGTTATTTTCCAGGGAGGGATAATAGAGACTAATTAACCATTGGGCAACATGCACTCACATTATCAAGCAGAAGAGGGCACTAAATCAAAAGCAGCCCGATTACAAAAACCCAGAACAGAGGAAGGATCCCCTGTCCTCAAAACCTGCAGCTGAACAATACAGGAAGAAATGAATAATGTATGCTTTTTCAGTGGATAAAATTGGCTTGATTTTTTATTTTTTTCTTTTTTTTTAAAGTTTAATTGTGGTTTGGAGAAAGTCCAAATCATACAGATCCTTTTAATTCCACTGTTGTAGTAAGTGACTAATTTCCAATGCAAAGTATTTGGTGCTGAGGCTATTATAATATGAGAGGAGCCAAACCTTCAGTAACTGTGCAAGGCTTGATGGCTCTTGCAAATGAAAACATAATAAGGCTGGATGTGGATGTCTTTGTTTTCATTTAATTGATTAATGAAGTTCTATAAAATCAAAATCACTGAGCCTTGACCCTTTTAACTTATTAAAAATATCACATTTTTAATGTGATACATTAAAAGTGTGACACAAAAGGAAGTGACACAAAAGTATTCAGTCCTGGGTATGAACAAAGAGAGAAGGACTTTGAAGTGTTTGAAGTTGTTACTTTATGAGATAAACCTTAGTGGTTTGATTTCCACGCCCTGTCCGTTTGTTTTCAGCACGTCTCTTTGCAGAATCTTGTCTTCTATGCCAGTTCTGAGATTGTCACTTGGGCACTGTCCATATGAGAACATTTACTGATGGCAGAGCTCGGATGCTGCTAAGGGAAAAGTAGCTTCCAATGCTGAAATATTTTGCTATCAAAGATAAATCTACCTTTGAGGCAATTTTTTCAATTTTTCTTTAAAGCAAAACAGTTAAAATGAAACTAGATGGTCTCTGTAAGAAATTTCTTCTCACAAACCATGAGTTTCTAAAGGGTTTTCCTGTATCAGAAGGGTCCCCTGTGAGCATTCTGTTTTCTGCTGTGTCTAAATTAAGAAAATCAACATGTCATGTATATACCATCTATTTTTTTTTTGAGTGAAAATGAGGTAAAGTCCTCTTTCACACTTAACCCTAACTTTGATTCTTTCTTCTAAAATACTGCAATTGCTCTATCTTAAAGTATATCTAGCATACAGCAACAAAGTGCTACAGACTTTCCTCCTTTATATCTATGCAATTCCTCCTTTCTTAAAAGCAACACATATTTATTCAAGGGTAAAATCCTGCCTGAAATGGGCTTGTTTCAGCACTGCACCGCTCCCCTGCTTTAATTGCACAACTCCCACGTAATTAGCAGCCTTACAGCCCCTGAAATGCTGAGGATCAGAAGCTTCTCGTGCTTCCCTACTTTACAAGCAAAGCAGTGTTGTAGTTTTAAGGAAGGGAGGGAGTGTGTTTGGTGTTTTTCAGTGGAGGTTTTATTATATTTTATTCTAAGTTTCAGGACATTAATGGGGAACTATAAAGGAGACAGAATGAACTCAGAGATCAGGATTAGACGTGCAATTTAAAGGACTTCGCTGTATAACATAAGCTGTTTTAGTAGCTTAAAGCATGCAGAAAATCAAGGGGTATATAGGAAGTTTAAGCTTGAGTTAAGCTGACACTAGCCATGTGTTTTCACAGCACAGAAAATTTGCTTTTGTGGGCGATGAGGAGTTTGAAGTCTTGCCTTAAAGCAGTTAGATCTGGAATTCTTCACAGATGGAACCTTTATTTATCTGGTATTTATCCTTGGCAATAGAAACATGCAAATCCTCAGATCTATAGACCTCAAATTAGGTCTCATATCCCTGCAAAAATAACTCCAAAGGCTGGTGAGCCATGCTTGTACATGCCAAGTTAACCTGATCACCAGTCTGGGTGAGGTGTGCTCCTCCCTGCCCCGCAGGCAGGAATGGCTTCGGGAGATGGAATGCTTGCCCCTGCAAAGTGTGAGTACCGATTTGCTTACTAGGATCGATTGGTAGTTTGATCAGCACCTTGCAGTGACATGGATTTAAAATACTGGTGCTTTAAATACTTTCTTTTCCTATGAGTGTGTGGTAGTCACAGACATCATCTTCTATAAAAGCAAGAACATTCAAATGTTTGAGTTCTGCTAGTGAAGTGATTGCTTCTGGGACAAAGACATACAAGAATATATCCAGCCCAAACAGTCCACTGGGAATTTCCTTCCTTCTTGCCGAGATGGCTTCAGTAGTATGTAAAGCAGCAGCCAGTAATGTCCCTTGTAGCAGGCTGACAATGAATATCCTAGAATCCTAGCTGGTACACAGCTATATGCCTATCAATACGTCAACTGCCTGCTGTGGGTCAGAATAAAAAATAACTGTTTTGTAGTGGGGACACATATTGGTGTTGGTCTCGTCTGCTCTGATACTTGTATTCTTGAAACTTGTAGGGACTTTGAGATCTGTACCTTTTAATAAAATTGAGCTGTAATTGGCAAATAATGTTGAAGAGAAAGAATTTGCAGAGATGGATGGACACACAGGTAGCTAGGTCTCAATAAAGCTTGTTTACTTAGGGTAAAATATAGCTTAATTTGGTGATGTTGAAACACTGCACACCAAAAATGGGATGCTCCTCTATGATTCTATAAGCACAAAATAAAGTCTTTTAAAATTTCATGTAAAAAAGAAAAAAAGACATTTTTGTTTAGAAATTGCCAAGAGCTTTTACTATTGTTCTATCACTATATTTTTCACAGAGTAGTCCGTATGTTCTGCAAGTCTATCCTAGGAAGGAAAAAAAACACTAATTACACCTGTGGAGTTACTGCTACTTCATTAATAATGATTTACAGAATGGTCTGACTGACAGAAGGGTCATGTTATTTCTTCTAGGTCATCTCTTGGGCATTTCTTCTGGGTCATACTTCTGGCTTTGAGTCCATGTAACTCTCCCTTTTCATCTGAATAACCAAAGGTAGTAAGCTCTGCATATAGAATTAGATAGGCTACAATCTTCTGGGGACCAACGTTTAAAAAGCAATGTGGACCACAGCTTTCTATATGCAAAAGGAGCAGGGAAGCATCTGTTGAACTGCTGACCCCATGCGATCACACAGCAGTATCCCAACAACAGCAGTTTTGAATTGACTGCAGGTCTACACTGTGATCAGGTGAAAAGGGCTGCTATTATCTTCATTTTTCAATAGCTGCATCATTTATAACTTCAGAAACTATTCAGGTGGAAAGTGAAATGTAGCAGAGATGTGCTTTTGCACACTGATGAAGGTGAAGTGTGTTTGTGTGTGACTGTACCTGCTGCTCAGTGCCGAGGGCTCCTGCTAAAAAGAATGTCAGACTTTCAGAGTGTACAGGCACAAGGGGGCCCAAATCAGTTTGGACAGAAAACCTTCAGTCTTAAGACTTCCTTCCGAGCAAGTGGATTTGCAATGTTGAAAGTCTCCTTGGCAATCTGGTGTGGGGTTGTTTTTCTTTGTCTATAATTAACATGAAATGCCTCCTATTCAGCTAAGGCTCTTCTGTATATTTCTGTGAAAGGCAAAGAAGGGTATAATGGTTAAATCCCAGCATTTGTAAAGATCAATTCTGACCTAAACCTCTCAGATTGGGTAAGATCAAGATAGCCTCAGTATGTGCTCAGTTTTTGATCGGACTCTGACAGTGTACTCCATATTGACAAGGAAGTAACGGATGCTGTATTACGAATTTGGCTAATTTCAAAACTGATGTGCTCCAGCAGAGATGGATGATTCAAGAAAACTTGACACTGATGCTCCAGTGCTGCTCCTACAAGTCACTGGCTGACTCAGTCTTGTATGCCTGGGGCTCTACAGCTGCTCAAATGCACCAACAGCTCATTCTCCTACCTACCAAAATCAAGTGCTAGGAACTAATTACACCTCTAGGGCTGGCTATAGTCATTGGGAGGGATTTTTGAAAGCAGACACCTGTTTGCCCCTTTCCAAAGCTGAGCCGAGGGTTACCAAGACCCTGTCTGCTGTGGGATTTCCCTCCCGTCTTTGCTTTTTACATCCTGTACATCAACTTGTTTATCAATGACCTGGAAGAAGGGCTGGCGTGTACCCTCAGCAAGCATGCTGGTCACACAAAGCTGGGGGAAATTACTGATACACATTATGGCCATTCAGACAGACCTTGATAGGCTGGAGAACTGGGCAGAGAGAAACCTCATGAGGTTCAACAAATGTAAGTCTAGGGTCCTGTACCTGGGGAGGAAGAACCCCAAGTACTAGCACAGGCTGGGGCTGACCTACAAGAGAGCGGCTCAGCTGAGAAGGACCTAGGCATACTGGTGGATAATAAATTGATTATGAGCCATCAGTGTCAGGAGGGAAAAGAGTATCCTGGAGTGCAACAGCAGGAGTGTGGCCAAAAGGTTGACAGAGGTGATCCCCTCCTGCTCAACCCTGGTGAGGCTGCATCTGGAATGCTGTGTACTCAGTACAAGAAGGAGATACTGGAAAGGGTCCAGCAGAGGGCCACAGGGATGATCAGGGATCTTATGTAGAGAGGCTGCAGGAGCTGGGCCTGTTTAGCCTATAGAGAAGAGCAGGCTGAGAAAGGATCTCATTAACACGTAAACGTCTCAAAGGTGGGTGTCAGGAGGATGGTGCAGAAACTCTCTTCAGTGGTGCCCAGCAATAGGATGAGGTGCAACAACCATCAACTAAAACACAAGAAGTTTCATCTCAACATAAGGAAAAACTTCCTTAAGCTGAGGGTGGCAGAGCACTGGAAGAGGCTGCCCAGGGGGGTAGTGGAATCTCCTTTTCTGGAGACATTCATAACGTGCCGAGATGTGTGCCTGTGCAACCTGCTTTAGGTGGCCCTACCTGGATGCTCTCCAGAGGTCTCTTCCAACCCTATCGACTGTGTCTCCCGTCACCTCCGAACCCGAAGGGCCGACCCACCGCTGGCGCCATGCGGCCGTGAGGTAAACACCGCGGCCACCCCAACGGCCGCTCCCTCAGGCGAGCCTCGCGCCCTCAACAGCGCAGCGCCCCCGCGGGCCCCTGCGCAGGCGCGCAGAGGCCGCGCATGCCCGCAGCGCCCCCGCGCGCCGAGCGGCGCGAGCATGTGCAGAGGCGGCGGCTCGGCTCGGCTGGGCTCCGCGCGGGGGGGGGGGCTGGGGCCGGGCAGGTTGCGCCGCTGCGCCCGCCCCTCCAGCAGCGGGGTGGCCCCGGCCCCGGCTCCGGCTCTGCCCCTGCTCGGCGGCGCCCACCGCCGCCTGCTCCCGGACCGGACCGGCGACGAACGCGGCCTCCGGGCGCACGGGCACGGTAAGGGTGCGGCACCGGCTCCTGCCTCCGCGGCGGGCGGGACGGGCGCTGACAGGCGGCCCTGGGAGGGAGAGAGCGAGCGAGCGAGGAAGGGAGGCAAAGAGGGGGCGAGCGGCCGGCCGGCCCGGGAGGGGGCCGTGGCATCGGCTTGTCCCGTTTCGAGGGCTGCCGCCGAGGGGCGTCGGACGGGCTCGGGGTGGCGGGGTCGGGGCTTGCTCCGGCGGCACCTCCCCTCCTCCCCTGCCCCAGCTGCACTTTCGGTTTCGCGTGGGGCGCGGCGGAACGGCCGTGGGGCCGCGGCCGCCCCTCATCCCCTGTCCCCCGGCCGGCCCGCGGGTGTCCGCGCCCTGCCCCGCCGGCTGAAGGGGCGCTGGGGGCGGCGGGGGGTTCCCGGCGGCTGTCAGTGTAAACAGAGCCCTGAGGCGGCTGCGGCCTGCCGCGCCGGGCCACGCTGCCCCGGCCGTGGCGAGAGAGGGAGCGGGGCGGCGGCCGGGGCAGCGCGGCGGGGGCAGCGCCTTGTTTACACAGGGCGTCGGGAGAACATGGCAGCGCGGGCGTGCTGGCCGGCCGCTGTCATGCGTGCTGGCGGCGGGGGAGCCCAGCCGGGCCTGCCGCCTCCCTCCCGGCCACCACACACCCCGCGGCCGCTGCTCCGGCTGCGTCTTGACCAAAGAGCTCAAGTCTGGTGTATTCCTGACTGCACCTCGCCGCGGCTGTAAAACGTGGGACCGGTCAGCGCTGCTGTTCGTGCTTATCTGTTGCCTTTTGGGATGTGTTCTCTCGCAGGGTTGGATTTTTTTCTCACTTAAATAATTCAGTTCCTCGTTCTGCGTGTTCCCCTTATGGCTAGTCACTGTCATGGTCCTTTTGAACCACTTAACTTCTCCAGCAAAGGCGGCTGAACCTTCCCGGCTGCCAGCTTAAAACCAGTTAGTTTGTGAGGAGGGTTCTCCATCCGCTGTGCACGACCTCTTGTCGTGCTATGAGGTTGTCTGTCTTCTGAGTGCTGATAATTATCACTTCTTTTACAACTTAATCATAAAGCTTTTTGTCACTTTCTGATTAGTGCATGCATGCATCGAACTTTGAGAGCTTGCTAGTTAGTCAGGACACGTAGCGTGGAGTGCAGGGATATAGGGGTATAAGCATTAGAGAATTCTTGAGACTGTAAAAAGAGTGCTCTAACAATAAAATTACAAAGCAGTTCAGGTATTTCTGTGGCCTAAAAGCCATGGAAATAGCATGTTTGTGTGTTTTGTGCTATAACTTTGAAATTATGCAGAAGCGTGGACATTGATTTGGGGAAAGCTGAAAGAGCATAGAGAAATGTCTGTTAAAAAGGGTATGTTGAAAAGCCTATGTCATTGTTTGAGAGGCGATGTCATGAAGCCATCTATTGTACTGAGTACTGCAGGGGAGATCTGGGTCAGTGACTGCTACCACAGAACTGAACTTTATTTCAAGGATATTAAAGAAATTACATGTAAGTCTACAAAATGGTATGTAATGGGTGTGATCTAGGATCCTCTTCCTCCCTTTCCCCTCATGCAGTCTCTGGCAGTGGACAGGATCAGCTGCTCTAGCAAGGGTTTCAGGAGCAGGATGGTTATTTTTTGTAGTCCCTTCAGTGACATACTCTTTTCAGCTTTCAGATTTCAGTAATACCTGGTTCAGAAGGTCCCTAAGCTTCAGATTCTATGTGCATCTTTGTGCTTAATAGCTGTGTAAGTCCTTCAGGGGCTTTGCTTCCATAAAGCTATCTACCTTAAAACTTACTCTTTTGCCATCTAGAATATCCTATGAAAATTAATTACATAGCGTCTGTGTGCTGCTTCCTTTTATCTGCATGTGTGTGCTGTGATTTTTTGGTTTTGTTTTTTATTTAAACATGCGTCCTCACCATTTAATTTCGTCCTCTCTGCTCTTTTATTATGTAAAACGATGAATAATTGCTCCCGACTCTGGTTTGTGGGGGAGTGGAAATGGATGTTAAGGACCAACAACCAAGCCGATGGAAAGAAATGCTGGCATAGAGTGAGGGTACAAAGTGTGTGAGTCCTGTCAGAAGGAAGAGAAGGTTTGAAGTATCTTTAAATAGAGAGCAGTGGGAAGAGAGCCTGCTAATAGGATGAAATACAGGAAGGTCCAGGAGAAGTCTGCTGGAGCCACAAAGCTTTGTGCAGAACGTTAATAGTTTTTAAGTGATTATAAGCTTATGTTTTGGGGCTCATCAGCTTTAGCTGTTGAGGTTTCCAAGCAAATTGGATGGGCAGATTATCAAATTAAATATGTAAGGAATGAGTTCCTCAAGGTTCTTACTGGATTTGGTACATCATTCATTTGATCCAATGTAATAATTTATGTGTGTTCAGCAATAAAGCTATTGCCTTGTTGTATGGGAAGTTCTGAAGTATGATGTGCTCAGAACTACTTGCTTTGATGATTCATTTTCATCTCCTTTGCTGTAACTTCTAGAGATTTATGTAATGTATAAAGTGCTGTAAATTGTATGGATTGTTTCCATGACCTTGTGAATGCAAAGATGTGCTTTGTATCATCCTTTTGAGTATAACCCCCAGTGCTTTAGCTATTTACAAGTTGTTGGGTTTTTTTATTATTTTTTTTTTACTCTGTTGGCTATTTGGTAACTATTTTTCCCCCAGGTTTTAGACTTTTCTGAGTTTCAAAAAAAAAAAGTTAATTCACCATTTCTTCTGCACATGCCTGTGTGAAAAAATTAGCTGAAGACATAAAAATATCTAGGAAAATACATAAAAAAGACCTTTGACACAGTTTTTCACAGTGTGCGCCATGGTTTATGTGTATCAGAGTGATAGTGACATTTACTTGTGTATTTGAGGTGCTGCCTAGGAAAGACCACCTTTGTACCCATAGGAAGCCTTGTCACAGCTAGCAGGATCCCATATTTTTGTATAACTAATTTCATTTTCCAGCTGACTTCTTTAACTTTTTTTTTTAAAGGAAGGCCTTTATGGAAGAAAAATTGTGTGAGATGCTGCTGCTGGCTGCAATCCTGCCCTTGCGGTTGCCTCTGTGTAGGTATCCGCATAAATCTCTTCTCAGGATTTGGGATGCCAGAGGAATAAAAGGGGGACATTGTTCCAAGTACTCTTATGTTCCTTCTGAGTGCTGCGGGAACAGCTGCCTCTAGTCACTGCTGCCCAGGCTTCTGCATGTTTGTCTTGTTTTCCTCTGCGTGTACCAGTTGTGTGCATCTTTTTTCTTCAAGCATTGGTTTATTTTCTTTTTGTTTGCTTGTTTTCTAATTTAAATAAAAGCATACTAAAACTGTTTGCAGATTTCTATTTAGAGTTTTGTTTCAAAGCCGGTCTTGAATAGCTTCACTCTGAGCCTGGCCCAGTAGAATTGACATTCTGCCATCCTTTCCATGCTGTTTTTTCAATTATTATTATTTTTAATTCTGTTGAGTTGCATGTTTGCCTTTCTGTTAACTCGACACGTGGCTGTGCACTGGGGGATTGACTTAAGATTCTGGTTTTTGTGGGACTACTACTAATTTGTCACAGTTGTGATTAGCAGTGTTTTAAGCTTCTCTGGTAGCTGCTGAAAACATGAGAATAGCGTGGATCTCTTGTAGGCAGACACTCAGATACGTAATGTAGGCTGTGCAAATGCGCTATTGAATATGTGAGTAAACTGGTATTTTGCAGTCTTTATGACAAGAGCTCTGTGGCCTCTGAACATGTACATGCTGTAATCGATGGTCTTGATCAGGGAAAATGATTAAAATTGTTGGTCTTTGTTATGTCTTTTGTAGTGGTAAACAGAAACCTCTTGCTGTTGAGGTGAAGAATGTGGCTTCAAGACTCACATCTTTGGCTTTGCTCTTTTTTTTTTGAGGGTGGGAGCACCTGCACTTATTTATTTTTCCTATGACGTATGTATAAAAATAAAGGATGATGCAACAAAGCTGACGTCCCTGTTGTAAGGGGTGTTCCAAAAGTTTCAGAATTAGTTTCTCTCTGCTTTTCCGTGAATGGATGTCAGTTCTGTAACAAAATGGTTTGGTCATGTCTTTTGGAAACGTCAGATTTATTCTTCTTCCTCTCTGATGTCATCCCATATTTTGCTTTGTTGCGAGCACCTGTCCAGGAATTCAATTTGTGGTGTGTGTGGAGTTTTTTGTTTTAAAATCTTTCTGCATGCTGTTTTGTAATTCAGAAGTAGTCATACTTGGAACCAACTTTTCTGCTGGCTAATTGTATCACTGGGAATAACCTGGTCCTCTTACAAATCTGAATCATCTCTTTCTTTAAGCATCTGAGTCTAATTATGTTTGGTGGTTTTGCCTCAGTCAGCCTTGGGAAATGTGAATTTTGGAACTGATTTTTGCAAGTGGCTGGGTAGTCTTTTCTTTTTACAGAAGTTGAGTTAGTCATGAGTTGTTGGGCAGAGGGTGTGGAGAGGATTCAGTATTCTACTGGAACTTCAGGGAGAAGTGAAAAGATTCCACAAGGCCATACTGCTTAGGAAAAGGAAAGAGAGCAAATGCTTAGCTGGTTCATTCAAAAAGGAGTATGTCTGCAGGAATCTGATGTGCATTTAGGTATGGGGGGTGTGTTTGGGTGTTTCCTTTAACTTAGAACTTGTAAACCAGACCTGACTGAAACCCTTTTAACATCCCATGTGCTGGTCAGGGGGCTTGCCTTTTTCCCCATCCTGTCAGGTTTTCGAAGAGGTTGCTGAATAGCAAGACTGTTAGTATGAAGTTCAAATCCTGTTGTATAACAACTCTGGGCCTGTAATTGCCTTGTCCTGTGCATTCAGTCTAAAGACATTGTTCTTTTAATGAGTGCTAAGGTTTAACATCTCTCTGATTCTTCTGTATATTCCCCCCTGTGAGGTTCTTACTATGAATTTCTGCTGGAACTGGTAAATGTGGATTATAATTTATGTTCCTGCATTGTTCTATCATCACTTCTATAGGTAATTGACAATTTATGTAGAGAGAAATCAGTGCAAGGGTCATCTAAACCTCTTGTAACCTAGGAGACAGAAATAGCAGGTTTTTGACATGACCTGATCTAGTACATGGTATTAAGTGTTTTCTGTTGCTACAATTTGGCAGCTGTTTAGCCACCTGTGTGGGATTATAGTAGATAAAATATGAATATACAATAAATGTGGTCTTGGTTATGATTATTTGCATTAATATAGTGTGTGAGAACTAGCTTTGTGACATGCTTAAGCTATGCAAAGGTACTACATGAAGTGCTGTGTTTTCTTTATACATAGATACAAGTCTGAATTGCAGGAATAGTGCTGATGTTTGAAAATGCTTGGAGGCTATACTTCCAAATTAAAATGTAATTTCTGTTCTTTGGACTTCTCTTTTATAGGTTATGATTGCTTGGTAGGATTTCTAGTGTGGATGTAGATAGAAAACTGTCGAAAAGGAAAAAAAGCCTTTTTACAGTAAAAGTGGTTTAGTTTTTTGGTGGTTTTTTTTTATTCCTGATGGATTAGTGTTTCCATAAACAGCTGGTTTTCTACTTTGCATAGTTGTGAATGTAAAATCTTATGAAATAATGTGGTAATTGAAAGGCAGGTAAGGAGTGGATTTTTTGAGCTAAAAACCTGGAGAGGGACACGTGTATGAGGCTCCGGGAATGCTTGCTAAAGGCTTTCCAGCTTGAGACTTGTGTGGGGAGCGGAGGAGGAGTTTGCTTTCTTTTTCATCAAGGAAAATACTGATAATCAAAAAAGTTGTGCTGGCTTTACAAATGAAACAATGGAAGATAAAGTATTACGTTGGTGGTGTTGTGGGGGCTTTTCTGTGTGTGTGCTGTTACAAATAAGGTATTTTTAGGTATGAATCATACTTTCTCATGTCAAGTTGACTGCCTATATAAGCAAAAAATGCCTTTTTTTAATTTTCCTTCCTAAATGGCGTATATTCCAAGAGGAATGATAAAATACATCTTGTGATTATTCTGCTGCTACTATGACAGCTGCTGTTTTGATTCGTTTATTTTTGTAGTAACCTGCCATCCACAGTAGCCAGACGGCTACTGACTTTTTGTGCTAAGTTGATATGGCAACAGAATTGGTGCCTTTCTGAGCATATTTTTATGGTGGGCTGGAGAATCTTCAATACCTTTGATAAATTAAAGTTTTTAAACAGTTTTTGCATAGTTGTGTTTTTGATTTATTTTTTTTTCGACTTTCTTGCTTAGTTGTCATCCAGTTGGGGAGATCAGTAATTATCACTTCTACCAGTACACCTAAACTGTTGTGCCTGGAAAGATTTCCTTGCCCGTAGGAATCCCACTTACTGTGCATGAATCTGAGCTAGCTTTTCCCTGTATGCGCAAGGGGAATTTACTTGAAGCTGGCTGTGTGCTGCTGGAAGCAGGCTTATTGAGTTTAGCCATTGGAGTATTAATTATATGTTTCTTTCTTCAGTATATGTTGGAAGATCCTGTTTTCTTGCAGACCTTGGTGCTTGTGCTAGCTTTAGAAATGGATGAGCTTTATTAAAAGTGCTGGGCTAAATTCTGGCTTCTGTTACACAGCATTGATCTCAGTGGAGTTACTCACAAGGGTAATTGATAACAGACTGGGTTTTTATGTTTCACGTGGAATATGTGTTTTCTGTTCTAAGAAGCCAAACTTCTTAGTTTGCATCTTGAAGTAGTAAACCACCCCTCATGGCCCAAGGTTTATGAAGACACATTATTTGTCTCTTCCAAAGACAGGATATGAGTAATAATACTTACTCAGAATAAATAAATAGCAGTTGTTTAGAAACAAAGCACTGCTGTTAAGCTAGTTTAAAAGAATTTCACAAAGATGGAGGTTATATATCTTTGTAAATTCAGTGTTTCCATGGCATACCCAAATTGAAGCATTATGATATGGAACAACTCCTTTTGGGTTCATAAGAATTTCTTCTGCAGGGAAAAAAATAAAAGAGGAACTGCTACAATACTTCTTATTTCAAATAAAACTCTAGATTAGAAATCAGGCATGTGTTTGTGAGTTGTGTATTATGTATGCATTACTTTAAAAAGGCAGTACATTTGAAAGTTGCATAAAACTAGTTATGAAACTTGGGAAACTATAGCTTTATGAAATGACTATGAAGCTAGTAAAACAAAGAAGGAAATTCCATCTCTGAATTTAATAGGAAACCAGTAATTTTAGAAAAGCTGCACTAACTCAAAATGTATGTATGTCTCAAAAAATTAGTTGATATTTGACCTCAGTGAGAAATTAATGATTTTGGCCCATGGAGGGCTAAAATCATATCTATGACTTGTTTTTAAAATTGCATGCGATTTAGCAAATGGCAAAGAACCAAACTGAAATTGTCTTATCTTAGTAATAAAAGTTAGTGTGAAACTTGTGTTGTATGGCAGTATTCACTCAGCACATTGTCGCATCTGTTGTATTCAGTGATGCCCTCTTCTGATGTTGAGATGTAGCATGCAATAGGTTTCATAAATGCTGGAAGACTTTTCAATATAACCTGTGCTACTAACTTCAAATCCTTTTGTGTTTCAGACACCTCTGCCTCGCTCTTCAACTGAAGTGGATTGTGAATTTAAGTCTTTGATAACTGCGGGCTGTCACCATTACTGTCTTTGAGATAGATAACAACTCTCAAAGCATCTTCAGGGGATGCACCATGACATCAGCAGTGATTGACACGGGAGACCCGGGTCTGGAGTTTGACAGCAATGAAATAAAAAATCAAGAGGTTAGGAAAACAAATATTATTTATTTACTAGCAAACTTTACAACCTTGATATTAATGTGAAAGAAAAATTCACCATAAACTTACCGTGCAAACAAGTGAAATGGATTAGAGATTGTTGTATGAGGAGGAAGAGAGCAGCCCATATTTCATATATCTTTTATTATCACAGAGAGGTGGGAGTAGTAAGTTTTAAAGTCTACAATACACCTGTAGAATAGGTTAACAAACTTATATTCTCTACTAAGCATCTTTTAAAAGTACAGATCTTGAATGTGTCTTGAGGTGTAGAACAGGAGGAGCAGACCAGAAGAACCTTTTTCAGAGTTAGCCAGTGTGATGTATTTTCTCATATTTTGCATTCTTATAATAAATATGTTCTGCTCTCCTGTAGCTTGTAGTAAATTGAATCTGACAGGGCTCCAATTCTGCAACACTTTAACAGATTAAATATGCTGTTACAGATGTTTTGGTCCTTAAATAAGTCAATATAGGCATATGGGCTTTGAAGTAGACAGTTCTTTTTCGATAACTTACATACTTAATCCAAGACATGAGTGTTCCTAAGGTACCGGTCAGATGTAGGTATGTTGCAGAACATATGCAAAGGCTTGATTACATTTATGGAGCTGAGGGACAAGAAACACTGCCACAGCTGAATGTCTTAAATAGAAAACTTGGTTTTTTTGGGTTTTTTTTTTCCATACCTTGAAGCCGTCTGATGCTTTAAATTTTAAATGTGTTAAGTTAGGAAAATGTCTTTGAGATTGACGAAGGTCCCTTTGGAGGACGATAAGCTGTCTTTTTTTGTGTTTGTTTGGTTTTGTTTGTTTTTTTGAAGTGTCTTGCTGTAGAAGACTATTTCCTTTAAAAATCTTTATTATCAGTATTCCATGAAATATGTAAGAGCATGAGAGGAAAATATTGATGTAGAGTTCAACTCAGCAGTTCAGTATTTAGAGCATGGGGTTTTTAGCTTGGGTTTGGTTTTTTTTTTAATTTTATTTTAATTTAATTTTATTTTTCCCCTCTTTCTATAGGAAAATGAGCCAGTCTCTGAATTCCCAGCAGTGATTGTGGAGCCAGTTCCTAGTGCCAGACTAGAACAGGGATATGCTGCACAGGTCCTGGTTTATGATGACGAGACTTACCTGATGCAAGATGTAGCAGAGGAACAAGAAGTTGAGAGTGAAACTGTGGAAACAGGTAGATTTATTCTAATTTTTTTACCTATGAAATTTTTGTACTTTTAGAAGTTCCTGAGGAATGTGACTCTGTGTTTACCCACAGGATGAGATCCTGACCTGGGTTCACATCTCTTCCCTCTAAGCTTAGTTTCGTTGTAGCATCCGTGATGACTGGATTGGGGCTTGGCAGGTAAAAATGTCACCTTAAGTTCAGGTGACATTGGAATACCATGTACCCTTATGGGCAGTTTTTTTTCTTTGTTACTTACTTAGGCAGGGAGCTAACTAGACAACTAAACCTTGAGATTTATAAAAAAGCCAGCTAAGCCCTGAAGCTGGTTAAAGTTTTACAATGCATCCGAGCCGAATAGCTGCAGGAAGTCGACATTAGGGATTGTGTGGTTCTACCCTATCTTCCAGCTCTTCTCCTTCCCACAGACTGTCCTCTGTCCTTTGCTGTCGTGCCCTTTTGGTCCGAGAGTGACTTTACTGCTTGTTTAGTGGCAGGAGTACATGGCTGGGGAGGATGGAGTTGGACTGTCCTTTTATGGGCAAAAAGCCTAATAGATTGAATATTAACCCATCGATATTGTAAAATAACAAATTACGAATGGAGAAAGGAGGAGAGCTTTGGCATTAAAGCAGCTGACCTGTGTGGTGATAAGCATATCTCTTTCTGTACACCTCTGTTCAAAGAGCATGTTCAGGAGCTTTGAACTTTGAGGGTGACCAAAGTCTGTTTAAACTGTGTGAAGAAACAGAAGTTGTGCTCCTATGAGAGCATAATTATATCTGACTGCCATGCTGCTGCTGTGCTTCAATCCCTGTTGTCCCTCCCCTTTGCTTTCTTGTGCTGCTTCTCATACTCATTGGACGTTTTTTAGCCATTTCAGTATGTTGCTTTTGCAAGAAAAAATAGTAAGGAAACCCTCAACTGTTGTGTATTTTTGCTCAATTACCTTTTTGCTGGATGAGCATGTTGACATGGCTCAGCCAAGGGCTTGATGAGTGCTGGGGTAGGGAATGCATACAACTGCAACCAAAGGGAGAGCAGGTCTTCTTGAGCACTCTGTACTGAACTGATGAGACTACTTGACTAGAAAATGGATAGCATATGTTTCTATCCTTGGGCTGCTTAATTTAGAGTTGGAATTTAAATTCATGCTATTAGGCAAGTACGACAAAGCTGAGAGACTCTTGGCAGCCCAGTAAATATATGTGCATTCCCATCAGATTAGGTAGGTTTCAGTGCAGATTTCTCTGTAAACAGTGGATGCAGTTGTTCATACATCTTTCTGAATCTGGATGTTCATCTCATGCAGCACTGCATCAGAAAGTCACATGCATCAACTTCATAAGATGTGTGTGAATAGATGGTTCAGGTTTTTGGAGAATACTTAGTTTACTCAAAGGTGTTTTCAATCAAATACGCTAATTACAAGTTCAACAAATTCAAGTAAAGATAAACTAGGAGATTTTAAAAAAATATTATTATTTGACTATGGTAATAAAACTTGTTAAGCTTAAGGTGAGAAGTGAGGGTGATTTTTCCCAAGAAGCTGAGTCTTAAGAATTAAACTTCTATTTTAAAATCTTCAATTTTTTATGAACTGTTAATGAATAGTATCACTTGCAATTCCAAAAGGTCTTTAGGAAGAGGTAATCTCCCCTTGTGCACCTCTTCCCATACTCTGACTTTTCATTGTGACTTGTATAGTATATAAACCATTAATCCAGCGCAGTTTTCATGGTGTTATTATATATGACAGTGAGTAATGGTTCTTGCACAGAGCTTGTATCTAATGTTGATGAAAGAAGTGTTTGGTTTAGACTGTTCTGAGGGAGGCAGTCTTGTGGGGCATGTGTTTTGACTGATGTTTTGGTACACCCAAGAGTCTTGCTGAATTAACTGCTAATATAGAGAGGTAAAATGGGCAACGGAAGATATACTGGGCTGCTGGTAGGAAGCAGTTTGGTGTTGGAGAGATGGTAAAAGGTGCCATAGTAAATGGTAATGAGAAAGCAGGCTAAGGCAGGAACCAGTGAACAAGGTATAATAATGTTTATCTAAAGAGCATTTTTAAGATGTTTTTCTCAAGTACATACCTTGATTATGCTAATTATCCTGATTTAGATAGGTGCAACAGTTTGAATTCTGTGTGTCTTAGAAGAAAAATCAGTTGTTGCTAAATTATAAATGTCAATTGATTGCTACAAAAAATTTCACATCATTTGAGAAATGAATAGTTGTAGCACCAAGAATGAATAGACTTAATACCTTTTGTGGATCTAGATTCTGCAGACAGCATTGTAAATGCTAAAATTCCATCTTAAAGAAGTCTTTGCAGTATCTGGAGTAATACATGTCCACATAACCTAATACACTCCCTGTTGTCAGCATCTCTACTGTTGGCCATGGACCAGAGTTGTTTGTTTTCTTTTCCCTTCTTGTGACATTCCATTGGCAATTCCAATGACTGCGGATATACATGCTTTATAATGTTACAATATAACGTATTTCAAGAGCCTTGAGCTACTTTGCAGTTAATCTAAAGCTGCATAATTTAGTAAAATGTAGCGTTATTGTAGCCTTCAGAGATAGGGATCAATGCCATTGTGGTAAAGGTAGTCTGGTAGCTGATGTGGTAAAATTTATTTATGACACTGAAGAGGTAATCTGTGCTGTGTACTGAATAGATCTATTTGTGGTTTGCTATTCTGTGATTGGATTTGAGGCTGTGTGGACTGTGTAAGAACTGTCAGTGCTGATCCAAGGGCAGAACTGGGACTCGTAATGTTGGTTTGTATTAAAATACTCTTTTTTGAAACCACAATTCAAATAAAATATGGTATATAATCATAAATAGCTATCTCTCTAAACACTGATGAATTTTTAGTTAATTCTAGTGGAGTACAGGGTTTCTTTGCTTGTCGGACTCCTTTCAGCATCTTTCCCACTGATGTATTTTGTTTCTTTAATCAAGGATGATTAATTAATCAATCCCTTAACTATAAAATAAATCCATTAACTATAAAGGTAAAACCCATGAGTGTTTTAACAAACAAGAAAGACTTAATGGTTCAAGTTAGTTTTTTTTGTCCGATTCCAGAGAAAAAGGCTATCTGGTTGTAATAGAAAAAAAAGTTGACAAAGGAGTTTTCCAGGAAAAATAAAATGTAGGAATTTTAATCTTTTCAAGTGACATTATGACTTTCTAGTGGGAGTATTAAGTGCCTTCTGGAACATCTGAAAGGGAAAGCGTAAGCTTCAGGTTGATAGAGTGTTTAAATTTCTTTTCCTATGCGTATGCTATCATACTTAGGAGCAATACCTCTAGGCTACAGTGGACTGAGATGCATTCTTAAAATCTAGTTTACTGCAACAGTGGAAGTGTTCATATCATAAACAATGCATTCTTCATAAAAATTTTTAATTATGTACAAATTTTGTTGGTTTCCATTTTCTGAGTAATTATCTGTCCTTAAAGTAATTAGCCCTTCAGTTTTAGGCTTTATTCAGCAAAACCTTTGTAGTTTACATAACAGCAGAAGCTGCTGTCATCAAAGAAGCAGTCAGTCAGAAATTGCCAGTTGCTACAGTTCTGTTTGTCACGACCCATAACGTGGGTGTGTAGGTGTTGTAGTGGGGTGATCTAATCTTTGAGCTTTCCATATGTGCAACACTGAAGGGTACCATAGTCATGAGCTGCAAATCTTGTACATGGAAGTTGTGTAGCCTTTTAGCCAAATAAGGCATTAAATGAATACTTAAGTATGATAATGCTGTTTTAAAAATGCCAAGTTATCTGCAACATTGACTTTAAAATTGATTAGTACTGTCTGAAGTCCCTTTGTACTGATTTTATGCCTGCACCAGTATTACTTTTCTTCTGTATTATCTAATGATGAATTTGAAAAACCATTGGTGGTTGTTGTTTACAAGTTGTATTGAACAGTAGGCAGCTATTAAACAAATGTTATAAGTACAGCAAAGCTTGATCCCTGTGAGAGGTATACCAAAATCACATTGCCAATATAGACCCTGATTTAATCAATTCAATTAATCTGACTTCTCATATCAGTAGTGTTTTTCCTCTTATTTTTTAGTTATCATCAAAGCAGCAAGTACAGGTTTGAGATTCTTTTTTTATACAGCTTTAAAGAGGAAACAAAATAAGTGCTTTGGAGAAGCTGAATAATCATTTGATGTGTGAACTATCACCACATTATTCAATTTGATGTTCCATCAGAAATCCTCCCTGTGGTGCGAGTTGAAAGTCGGTTTTAACTCTGAAAATGTTATTGCCACAGGGGGGTAGAAGATCTGCATGAAAAAATGGGGATCTGAAAATGAGCCCCTCCAGGATTACGATCTGGTGGAAAAATACTGAGCTACAAAGACAACAATGGTATGTTTGTCTATATATCTTAAATTACTTTTTCCCACCGGGAAGTTGAAACTATCATGTAAATTGATGGACGTCCTTAAGGAGGGAGGGGGTTGAATAAACAGTGAGTTTAGGCTTAACTCCTCCCATAATTTAAACAAATGCATGAATAGAGTGCATACTTTAAGGCAAAATCTTCTTTTACAGAGGAAATGCCAGGTTACTACTTAGACTGATACCACTGTGAAGAGCCAGCTTTGTGTATCTATGTAAAAGTCTGTAGTTACTACCTGTTCTTCTTCCTGCCTCTATATGTTGTCTTTCATTATGATTTAAACTGCTTCCTTCTGACTTCTTTTATGTGAATTCGAGCCTGTGAACTCTTGTGTTTATCTGAGATAAGTTTCCATCATTTGTTAAATACCGTATACAAAGAACTCAGTATTAGATCTGGGTGGAATCTTACCTTTGATTGTGGTATGTGCACTGAAGGGATAAGCAAACCAACATTTTTGTGCATTCTGTCCAGACATTATTTGATTAAACTGCCTCTTACTAAACCTGAGACAACGCAAACATCTGGTGTATGTTTTGGTAGTGCTGACACATCCTGTTGATTGAATTTAATTTTCTTACACTGACAGCTTGGATGAGAATTTTGAAAGTGGGGAGCAGTTTGCTTCAGAGTACTGAAAGCAAATGAGTTGGGACATTCTAACCGCCTGATTAAACTGTGCTTAAGTTGGTGCTACTTTCATCAAAGAGCTAAAATGAAGCCCATTAGCTAGATAAAAGAATAAAAGCGAGATAAAACTGCATGCAGTACTTGTTCTACTGCAAGAATTGGATGTCTCCAACACATTCATGAATTAAGAATTTATTCTTTGAATGTGACCTAATGTTATTTCTGACACCATGCTGCTGCCACATTGGTTCTCACTGTGCCAAGAAACTGATTGCATTTTTGTTACTTAAATGTTGATGACAGTGCAACGAAATGATCCCCCTCCCACCGTATGTACTGTTTTATAGCGCTTGGAGCACTTAGACCAAAGGCGGCATATACCTCTGTTCTCAGTAACATTCTCCATTCAGAAACAAAATTCAACTGTAATTAAATTCTATGTCAACCTTGCTGATGTTTCTTTTTCTGAGAAATCAATGAAAGGAGCTGTGCAGCTGCTCTGTGGATGATGACACCAGGCCTGGCTGTGGTGTCCAGCTCTTTGTAGATTTCAGGTTTCTGCCTTGCTGCTCAGTGCTTCATTCATACTGAAAGAACACTGCAAGACTAAGTGTTTTGTAGTAAAGTCTAATTTAACAACACATTTCAGGTATAATTTTTATTTTCTGAGGCTGATGTGAGGCTAATTGAATGGCTTGGTAGTGTGGGGTGTTGCAGATTGAACTTCACGTGTATGGATGCGCTCTCAGCACCCAACTTCAGTTGCAGCTGGGGGTGAGACATTGTAGGATGAAGGCTCAGCCACAGCATTCTCCTAATGTAAGCAGAGAAATTCTGTGGTTTGTATCTTGAAATTAGAGTGCAATGTGGTATGCTTATTGTGGTAGGAGTGCATAAGTTAGTGGTCTTTATTCACCAAAAATAGAGTAACATACTTGAAAGTAATTTTTAAAGATGATCTCCATAATAAAAGGGAGATTGTGTTTGACAACAAATTCTAGGATCACATAGCAAAGGCATATGTGTTTGAGCAGGACGTTCAGTCTTTATAAATATTCAGTGGGCTTATAGAACAGACATTTGTTGTTACCAGAGAAGTCTTTAGGAATTGCAAATGCTAGGTCTTGAATAGAGAAATTGCTCAACAGTGGCATAGTTCATATGCCAGGCTATCTCAAATACTGTCAATTTTGTAAATTCATGTAATGTGCTATTGTCCATAATTGTCTGCTAGACTGGCCTGAAATTAAAGAATTAAAGTTATAAGGAAGTTAAATGCATATATAATTTCAGTTATTTTTTTTGAGACAGCTAAGTTTTTCTTACCCTGCAGGTACAAGTAATAATGCTGGAATGTAGCCACTTGCTGTTTGGAGTTAACTCCTTTTCTGTTTGTCAAAGGTGGTATCAAACCCTGAGAATACATTTGCTTTTCTGTGAGGGATCTCTAATTGCTATAGGGGTGACACCAGGATCCTGAGTCCACTTCAAGGTGCGGGTTGTGACAGACTCTTGGCTTTGGTATGATGACATCTCATATGGTGTAGTCAAGCAGATGAGCGTGGTACAGTCACTGACCTGTTTTCCTCAATCTTTCCCTGGTTCCTCTGGGGACACTTTGTGGTTATTTTGCAATTACTTTTGCAGTTTTTTACCGTGGAATCCACAGTATATGGTAATGATTGAGCTGATGAGCTGATGGAGATTGCTACATCTTTCTGCCTGTTTCTGGAAGCTGTTAAAAATGTTTTTCTGTGTCGTTACCCTTGCAGTGCTGTGATAATTATGAGTAGTTTGACAGCCTGCTGTTGAGGACAGCAACTAGTTCTGTCTAATCTAATTATATGTGATTTCTTCAGGATCCTGGGTAGAGCTGACCTTTCTGTAACTATTCAGAATTCATAGGTGGTTTCAGCACTTGTGTCAGAACATGCCTGGACTCCTGAAGTTATGAGAAACTTTTTAGCTTGGTTGGCATTTCACTATTTTTCCTCTCTTATCATTTGCAATTTCTCATGTACACTGCAAGTTAAATACATAGGATTTTTCTTTCTGGTTCATCATTTGCTGTCAGTGAAGGTGCCATTAGCAGGTTGTGCTTTTAGTGTTTCAAGTTATGAAGCCTGCGAAACAGTTTTCCAAGTGAAACTACAGTCTATTACTGGAGAATGTTTTCAACATAGCTGTCAGAACTGTGGGAAAGGCAGCTTTGCGCAGGAGACTGTGGGAGAGGAGACTGGCAGTTCCTCTGTAGCTGTTGAATGCAGTATTAGCTTGGAGGACTGTTAAAGGAATGCTCAAGATAACTGATGATCACACACCCATCCAGTTCTGCAGATCTGCTGAAACCTTCTGGTTTTTCGTACATCTGCTGTCTTGCACGCAATTAATCACACCCAGCTTCTTCTCTTGAGTTGTCTTTCACTTTTTTAGAATAACCAGAATGAAGTTTAACTGGTGTATATTGCAAAGAGGTGACTCTTACTTCCTTTAATGTGAACAAAGTTGTCTGTATCCATTAACAAGAAAGCAGGAGTTGATATGTGTTCCATCCTGTGTCTATAGACTCTGAAGTACACAGGGATGGAGGTGCTGTCAGCTAGAAATGCAAATACTTTGTTGTCTTGAGATTACTTAAGGTTTACATTTACTGCACTCTTGTATGACATAAGTATAGTTTTGAATGGCAGCTTTCTTGCAGATTAGACCATGTTGACCTTTTTATTTTTCCTGGCAGTTGGTAGCTATATTATACAAGGAAGCATGTAGTCTGCCTGGCTATGTTGACAGCTGAGTTCGTCGCTTAAAAAATTAGAGTAAAGCTTAGTCTTTGTATATTCTTAACAGAAAGGAAAAATAATGTAGCTGATAAATCTATTTGTCTGACAAAGACTGATGCAGGCTGGGGATTTCCTTCTATGTATTTTGCTTTTTTTCCTGCCAGAAAAACAATCTGTAATTTCATATGGTCGTGTTACACGACAGTAAATATTTCTTGCCTCATTGGGCCACCCACCACTCTTTGAGTAGAGTTTGTAGCCCTCTTTGTTGGCCTTCTGCCTAAAAAGGCAGGCTGTACAGGGCTTTGAACAACCTGGTTTAGTGGAAGGTGTCCTTGCCCATGGCAAGTGGGTTGGAACTAAATGAACTTTAAGGGTCCCTTCCAACCCAAATCATTCTATGATTCTATGAAAGGAGGCCTTAGAATAGATTAAAAAGTTACGTGCATGTTTTCTTTTTTCCCTATTGACTGTTTTTTTTCCCCCCTGAAACAGTAAGATTTTATTAGCATGGCAAATCAATTAGTGTTCAGCATAAAATACTGGAAGTCATACAATTTAAACAGATGGAACTGCAGGATTTTCAAGGAAAATCACATTCCTCCTTTAAGATGGGTGTTATGCTTTAATACTATGCTTATACAAATAAGTTGGACACAAGTCAAAATGGTCACTGCATAGATTTATTGTAGTTGCTTACAATATAATCTTGACAGTGCATGGGCTTGGAGTTTTTTCAGTTGACTAGAATCCCCTGGGCAGCCTGTGTACCATCAGGGAGAGCAAAGGATCAGAATAATGTGTGCAGCTGCTCAAGTCCGTTTCATGTGAATTGGCACACACTGTGCTAAGTCTGTGGTTAAGTAGTAAATAAATGCTGCTTAGAACACAGGTTTTAGACCAAGAGCTTGATGTTTATACTCTTTGTTTTAAAAGAAATTAATTTCTGACACATGGTGCGTGTGAAAAATTACACATGCAGATTACTTGAATGCACTTACTCAAGGGGCACACATATCTTAGGCAAAACTTCCTTCTGCCCTTAAGGGATAGAGGGAACAACTTGGCTGTGAGTCAGACACTTCAGTTTGTGGCTGGAAGTTGCAATTAGTGAACAATCCTCACTGAACTATGTAGTGAACAGTAAGGCAACAAACCACAAAGGCATCTTTTCTAACATATGTGTGAGCTCCTGTTGACACAGGTCTGGATCTTCAGAGGTATTTAGTGTCTCAGTTTTGATTTGGATCTAAACTGGCAAGCAGATTTTTAACTGTATTTTAGTGCTGTGGAGGTAACAGCTTGAAGTGTGGGTAAATTATGGTTTTTAACAATAGTAGGTATGTGGAACAAAGTGACTGGAGTATACAGTTATTTCAGCGCTCGGTATGTAAGCTGAATCCGTGGTGTTGCTAAACAACACAGCATGAGGCTTCCACTTCAATTTGAGAATATTTTAATGACGTTTCATTGCGCATTTAAGCGTGTGCCTACTTTAAATGCCTTTACTTGTCCTTGGGCTCATCTCTGCTAGAAACATTTTCTGCTGGAGAATACAGCAGAGTCCCCTAGTGGGAATACGCTGATGGAAGGAATTCTTGTTAACACTGCTGTTCCACTTCTCTGAATAACAAGCCGACAGGAGCGCTCTGCAGTTGGCAAAGCTGTATCTGCATAGGAGCTTTTTGCCGTCACAGCGGGCTGGAGAGTTGCCTTTTTTGTCCATGCTCCTGCCTGGTTAGAGCTCAGCTGGCAAAACTTGAGCATGGACCTACCCTTAGGTATTGTGGCTTGAACGTGAGAATGAATGAGCTTGCTTTTGCAGGTCTTGTTTGTTATATGACAAGGTGATGAATACATTTTATTCCTTATAGCCAGGAGTAAATAACTGAGGTGTACAAAATGCATGTATTTTCATTTGTGTATATAAATATGTTCATTAAATCATCCCTAAAAAGCCTTGAGAGTCGTAGTAGGAGTATGAGCTGTCAGAAGTTTGAGGTACTGGATTTACTAGGTGGAGGTGACTTACGTTGGATACTATTTTGTGATTTTGGTGCCAGGGGAAAATGCTGCTAAATCCTTGTGGACTAGATCCCAGGAGTACAACAACTTGAGAGGGGAAGACAGATTCTTTATTGTCAGCTGGGATGCATCTGGTGCCCTTGTCCTGTTTTTAATGGAGCGCTGAAGCTGTAATGTACAGGGAAGTCTCTGTGCAGTAAGTGGTTGCTTGATCCTTTCAATAAGGCCTTAATGATAAGGGCCTCCTCAAGTGTGTGTGGCATTAATGAGGGAGTTCCTATGCGGGATCTCCTTGTGTAGCTCCCTGTAGGACATACATTGCTTTCCTTGGCGTAGCTGCTCCTTGCATGCCCTTCTCAAGTTTTACCCTCGGAGTAAGCAGCACAGAGGCTCAGCCAGGAACCTGGGAGAACATCTTGTGGCTGTTGCTGTGTGCCAGGAGCCTGGCAGGGAAGTCTGTGGTGTTACTGAGGCAGGTTGTTCCTCATACGGCATAGGGCACAGTCCTCAAAAGTGGTGGGGGTGGTTTTTTTCTAATTAAGAAAGAAATGTATTCTCACCCCTCCCTACCCCAATCTGCTCAGAGGCCAAAAGCATCTAAAGTTCTCTGGAGTCAGCCTTACTGCTGTCAGGGAGAGCAGGTGGATTGCAGTCTGGAAAGACTGAGGTTTCCTGGAGCAGCATTGCTAGAGTAGGTAGCTTATGAGTTTGCCGAGATTTGCTAATAAGTGATAGGGGTTGCCTCGATGAGGGCAACCATATGTGTCCCGAGGGAAACGCTGCCCCAAGGAGGTTTGGTTATGAACGGGCTGTCGCGGGGGCAGCCGTCAGGGAGTGTCGTGTGTGCAAGCGGCAGGGGCCAGCGGGCAGCCGGAGGGACCGGTTGCGGGCCAGGGCTGCGTTCGCCTCTGTGCCAGTCCTCGCCAGTGTCCGTGCCGCGGGGCGGGGAGGCGCTGCCCGCCGCTCCCCGACCCACCTGCGCCGCGGGGCCCCGTTTCCCCCTCCCGCGGGCGGCCCCGCTCTGCTGCGGCGGCGGCGGCGAGTGCCGGCGCGGCACTTCCTGTCTGAGCCGGCGGCGGAAGGATCGCGTGCGCCGCCCCGCAGGAAGCGCCGCCGCCGCCGCCGCGCTGTGGCTGTGCCCGCGCCGCCCCGCTCCTCCCGCCGCGCCGTGCCGCGGGAGCGCGCCTCCCCCCCCGCTCCTGCCGCCGGCGCCCCCGCGCGTGCCCGGCGCGCGCCCGCGCGCCGGTCAATGTGAAGCCGCTCCGGCAGCGTAAACATGGCGACGTCCCTGCATGAGGGGCCCACGAACCAGCTCGACCTCCTCATCCGGGCCGGTAAGCTGCACCGTGCCTGCGGTGGCGGGAGCGGCGGTGGAAGCGGGGGAGCAGGAGGGAGAAAGCGGCGGCGCACGCCGCGCTCCGGCGGCGGGCGGGGAAGCAATGGAGGGCAATCAGGAAGTGATCACCTTGGTAGCGGCCGGCCCGGCGTGCGGCCGCCGGCAGCGGCGGCCCGCGGCACCTGCCCGCGACGCGGCGGCCCCGGTACCCCCGGTACCGCCGGTACAGCCGCCACCGCGGCGGAAGTTGTGGCCGGGCGGGCGGGGGAGTTTTGCGGGGTTTGCGCGACCGGGGCGAGAACCAGGAAGTGTGCGAGCTTGTTGTCCTGCCGCCTGCCCCGGCCCGGCCCTCCGCTCCGCCGCCACGCTGTCTGAGCAGGCAGGCGCAGCCCCGCAGAGCTGCGGCCCGTGCGTGTGCTCCCCACCCCCCTCCGCCGGTGTCCTTTTAAACTTTGCGGTGGCGGCGGGGCGGGCGGAGGCGCGGCCCACGTGTGCGGTGCGGAAGCGGCGCGCACACACACACAGGGGACACGACGGGCGGTTGAGCTGGGCGGGGGGGGGGGGGGGGTGGTCCCCCTCCCCCACGCGCGCTGCGTAGCGGAAGCTGCGCGTTCCCCCGGGGCCCCCTAAGCGCGAGGGGCGTGGCCTGCGCCGCTGTCCAATGGGGGCCGCCGCCGTTGGCGGCCGGAGGGCGGTGGGGCGGGGCGGGGCGCGGCGGCAGCCAATGGGAGCGCGGCGCGCGGCGGAGTGGCGGCTCCCCGCGGCGCTGACGGGGCGCGCACGGAATTGGAGGGAAGCGGAGTGTAAACACGGAAGTGGGGGCGCCGCGAGCACGTGGCCGGACCCCCCTTTACCTGCTCCGGCTCTCCCCGATGACGGGTAAGGAGACCCTGCCGGAGTCCCCCTGCGGGAGGAGCTGCGAGGCTTGCTGCCGCCGGGCCCGGTGTTGTGGGGTGCACGGTCAGATCGGGAATACCCCTGCCTGCGTCCTGACAAGAGATACCTGAGTTCTGTACCTTGTCGGACACACACACTTTGAGAACCAGGCACTTTGGTTCTGTTGCATCAACCGCTTCTGATGGTAGCATACTAAGGGGGTGCTGGGGTTTGTCATTAAGTGTGGTGCAGCCCTGGAGAAAATATGAGGGAGGTTGCACTGCTCAGAAACGCAAATACAATGTCAGATCTTCAGTTCTCCATGGAAGTCAGACCAGCTCTGATATTATTGTCTTTACATCATGGAGCTTCACTTTTTAAAGTAGTCATTGGAAGTTTGTGCACTGCAGTACAGAGAATAGTAGTACAGGTAATGAGTTGTGCAGTTAGTGCCTAGGCACAAGCTGGTCAGGAGTGTACCTTCATACTGGCTTGCCGCTGATATCACAGTACAAGCATAAACATGTGCTAAAGGTCATTAGGCTCTGCCATTTACTTATCTGCTAAGGTACCCTTTTAAAAAAGCAGGGCAAGTTACCTGATCTTCAAAATGGAAAAAAAACAGGGCTCGATGGGAGGGGAAGAACAAACCCCAGAATTGCCCAAAAGACTCCCATGACAAAGCAGTAGAGGACTGTTTTGATGCAAAGCAGAAACAGCGGAGCCATGCTGCAAGTGTGTGGCAAAAGAGATAGCTTCTCCTTGCCAGCAGAACAGAGCTCCGATTCCTACAGGGCTTGCTGCTTCAGGAGATTCCACTTATTTCTCTCTTGCTTTTGATTAATAAAGAATGTTTAAGTAGTTGGTTATTGTGCCAACAGCTTCTTAAGTCACAGTAAATACATTGCTTGTAAGCCAACCCTTAGGTAAATAACCAGTGACCTTTGTATTGCTCTTTCTGCTGTCCTTAGCCCAGCCAACTTAATTATCCTTTTTTTTTCCTTTATATTTGCATTGCAGTGGGGGATACAGATACCTACGCACATCTAGCATTCCCGTTGTCATACTGTCAGGATACCGTGTCTGTTTACTTATGTATGTATGTAGATGGTATCACGTGGATTTAAGAGAGGAATCCTGTATCCTAAGGGATTGTAGTAATTATGCCTTGCCTTTTTCTGTGGCTGCTGGCCTTGGTGTTGACAAAACTTCAGAGCATTTGTTAACTGTGGGAAGAAAGCTGGACCAAAATTATTACTGCTTAAGGTTATCTTAATTGCTGGTTGAAAGAGCAGCTCCGAAATGACTTTGTAAAGGTGTGTTTTGGCTTTGTAGCTAATATTTCTCTTAATTTTGGGCTGGTATCACACGGTTCACAGCAAAACAAGTGTTTTGAGATGCTCGCCCTTGTCTTCATTATTGCTTGCCAGTGTGCAGTGGATCACATCATCCTTATCATCCTTAAATTGTGAGCAGCTGGAAGCCTTCTAAAGGAACAGAGCTTTAAGGAAATGCCGGAAAACCTAAGGAGTTGTTCTTCAGTTTCTGAACAAATGCCTGCCATAAAACAAGCAGTAAACTGAAAACGCTTTCTTTTCCAGTCACGTGTTGCATACAGAAAGATTTCTGGGTGTTACCTGTACAGGCAATTCAACTGTTTTTAATTAAAAGGTGGCTTAGGTGCTGTTACTGCCTTACACTGCTATTTACTGTGGTCTTTTAAATGCTGAGATAAAACAAGCATGTGAACACCAATAAACTTTAATGAGGTCTGTTAGAGTATGTGTGTAGTCTCTCTTGACTGAGTTCCATGCTTGGAATTCTGAATTCTCCATTAAAGTGTTCCTCTAGTTGCCTGATAGTATTAAAGGATAAGCTATTGTAAATCAGGTGCTGCAGTTAAGTGTTGACCTTGTAACTGCAGACATTGATAGATTTTCAGATAAAGAGCTGTATCACAGTTTCAGAAAGTACAGTTTTAAAAATTTCAGTCCATTATTTTCCCTCTCATCACTTGCTTTAATTCACTTTGTTGCTCTTGTTTTACGTTAAAACTGGGGGCTTTGTTACAAAATGGGTATGTTGCCAGTATTCTCTTCTGTAAAGCTAAAAGTACAGCCCTGTCAGACTTAATTACCAAGTTTGGTATTTTGTAACAGCTGTTGAGAGCCTTGAATCATCTACTGTACATGCTAGTTGTTTAGAGAGTGGAGCTAGAAGACATTAGGTCAACAGTGAAGATAGATATCAAATAGCCTAGTTAACTGTTTATGTTTTAAAAATCAAAATAACTTTCTCTTCTAAGAGGACTTTTTTTTTTTCCCTCAGAAAACAGACCAGAAACTTTTTTAAGGAATTATTTTAAAATAAAGTGCCGAGGAGTTAGATTTCTTCATAAAAGCAGTAGGATGAGATTTGATTTAAAAGAATGAAAGAGAAATTTGTAGTGGTAGCTATAATGCATTCTGGTTTGGTAAACGTCACTTCTCATGTTACTCAGTTACTAAAGTCTGGAAAATTTACTTCCATCTGTGTATTTTGCTTCATTTGGGCAAGTGACATTCCTCTTGAAATGAGTATATAAGGTGACAGAGCTATGTCTTAAGTTGGTTACTCAAGCAATGCAGGCTATTGTAGCTTTGGGAGTCTTGTATATGTGCATAGTGGTACCTTAGTTAATAGTATGAATACAGTGGAAAATCTATGAATAGGGCATTTTTAAAGAAATGGGTGATACACATCATTCTTTGGTTAGAGATTTTTCTCCCGCTGCCATACCACTCTTGTGCGTCACAAGCTTGAATGTACTGAGAGAAGATTAGGGTTGCTGTGATGAGGTGTGTGTGCATGGCACAAGCTATAGGAGCCTGGAAGGTTCTGCGTAGTAAATAACCGCCAGTGATTTTCTGTTGTGATGGCTTCCAACTGAAATTGGCATTTTTTTTACTGCAGACTCCTAGTCTTTGGTTTGCTTTCCCCTCCTCTTTATTGTGAGAAGTGGTACCAACTGTGATACAAGTGGTGTTTAGTTGGTGACATTGGATATAGCTACCTGCAAGAACAGTTGCCTGGTTTTCCTTTGTCGTATCCCTTCTCTGAGGGAACCTGTTCCCCCACGTCATCTTTTGGGGTATCTTGTCTAGCTGTATTTTTCATCAGTATCACCTCTCCTGCCTGAGCACTATGACGCTTTTATAGTCTAACAGAAGACATGTCTTCCATTAGGCATTGTTTAGCCTTTCAGAAAGACATTTTAAGTACAAATTAGTGCTGAGATGCAGATTTACACTTTCCCACATGTATTGGTGCAGTAACGTTGCCCAAGCACAACTGAAAACTAATGCACACTTGGTAGAAGAATACTTCTCAGGCTAAAACCGTGGAGAATGGAGCTAGCTGATAAGACGTCAAGCTTGGTAATAGTGCTTATTTTAGTAAGTATTTTAATAGATGTCTTTTTGGCAATGTTAGGTTAGTTTGTTAACTGTCGTGATAGACAGACAGCATATGTTTTGTTGCAGTCGAAGCCAGAAGTGTTACTATTTTTTGCCTTAAGCTTTTTATATGACTATTTTAGTGGAGTTCTAGGTAAGTCATGTTGGAAAGATGTTTGTGAAGTGTGTATTTCCAAATGCCAGAGGCTTTTGAAGAGTAGATGATGCTAGTTTTATTGGAAATGGAAGGGTTGCTTAGGGCGGAGGTTGGATAGCTCCTTTGTCCCTCTGCTTTGCTGATAGCGTTTTGCAGCCTTAGTCCCTAATGCTGGGGCTGGGGGGATTAATCTCCTTTCCCTGCACTCTAGCCCCTCAGCAGAATGCCAGAGTACTGTAAAAGTATAAACATGGCTCTTGGCTATCATTTTTGTGTTGTTCCTGCTCTTTGTTCAGTACTTCTTACATGTGGTGCAGCATCTAAACTGTTCCCTATAGGAAATACTTTGGATACACACATAAACTTTGAATGCTTTTAAGCATTTAGGGGATGACAACTTCAATATTCTACTTCAGTACTTTCTTGCAACTGAAATTTGGCAATTGTTTGAGTTTCGTTATAGAATTGCTTTATAAACTGAACCTGATACCTGCACAGAACCTAGCTAGCTAGTTGTCCCCAAAACTGTTAACCAGCAGAAACAGAAGTGAAAATGGTACAGCTCTTTGCTGCAGGGGAGTTGGTGGGAAGGCTTTGCTGACCTGCTTTAAATCTTTTTCTCTAAAATAATATATTAAATGTTGATTTGGACTTTCCGGTTTCAATTTTCAGTATTGGTGTAGAATTGATAGATTCCCCATGCCTGGCAGCGTTCCTTACCTCTGGAAGAGTTGAAGGCCAGGTTGGATGGGGTTTTGAGCTGCCTGGTCCTAGTGGGAGGTGTCCCTGCCCATGGGAGGGGGGGTTGAAACTAGGTGATCCTTAAGGTCTCTTCCAACCCAAACCATTCTATGATTCTGTACTTTATAGTGACTCTCTGAATATTGTTCCTGTATTCTAATGATCAGGGAAGGTTTTATCTAGTAGATGCAGGGAAACTTTTAAGTCATCAATTTCTGAGGAACTGAAGCTTTTCTGCAGAAAGAAGAATGTTTAGGTGGAGAGCTTCCTGCAGGGCCACTCAGTTTCAGTGCAGGCATTCAGCCTCTGACTTGGGACACCTCCAAACTGCTTGGAAAAGAAACAGCAGCTTCCCCAGGCATGGGGAGCACCCAGGACCTGCAGCTGGGGCAAGGATGCAAAGTGCAAAACTGTTGATTGTCACTGGTTATCCAAGGGACAGAGTGTGCATACAGACCCTTTCCTTTAGCCTGAGCTTCCTATATGCTTAGTTTTTGTTTTTCCCAGCCTGGGGTGAAGCAAGTGGTGGTGGAATGTCAGCTTTATCAGGCATCTTATGTTCCAAAAGATAAAGCCCCCTAAATACCATTGCTGCAGAGAGCTGCAGTGGGAATCCCCGCAGCCAGCTAGTGGGTGGGCATCCGGCCTGGGTCAGCCAGATGTTTCAGTCCTCCAGAATTTTCCATTTGTGATACTTCCAGATTTCATTCACTTGCAGCTTCTGGTTTATATGTTTAGTGCGTGATCCTTGTGTTTAGGTATGCTGGAAGGCTTTCCCCCATGTGTGCCGGCATTAATCTGTTTCTTAAGTCAGAAGCAATACTAGTAGCGTTTTCCTTGCTTTATCTAAATAAACATCAAGTTGCTCCTTAGACATCCTCAGTAACAGGATAGGTGCCCTGAAGTTCTTGTCGAGCATGATTACCAAATCCTCTTTAGCTCTCTGACGCTGGAGATAGGTGACCCTGCCTGTGCTAAAGATAGATTTCCTGTGCTGCCGGAGCAGTTGGGCTTTGAGCAGATTGCCATACATGGAAAGGGCACGGGGAGAGTGCTGGCGTACCTCTGCGAGAGAGAGGGTCATGGGCAACAGGTGCTGCCACCACCACCACCACCGCCTCTAAAAACCTTTGCGAGGGTGAGCAACATGGACTGGGCCGTGAGCAGGACCCTGGGTTTAATTCATAAGTGGGGGGTTTCCTAGTGTTGCTGCTGCAGTCTGTGCTGTATCAAACTTTAAAATGCAATCTCTTCAAGTTACTTTAATGTGCAGCTTTTGTAGACTTTCTGAACTTGGAAAAAAGAGATCATTTCACCTTCCTCCTTATTGCTTACAAAAACCTCAGCCCCTGCATACTGTTTATGCTTTGTGTTTTGTTTTTTAGTAAGCAAGCCTGCTAAACCCAACTCTCATAGAATTTAAATGTCAGAAAATGAAACTGGATGTATGTTTTGCAAACCAATCTTGTATTTTTATCTATGTATATATAATGTTTATATAATCTTGTATTTTTTTATATATATATGTATTTATCCAAATAGAAAATAGGAAGAGAGGTGACCTTTAGATTTTAATGGGATAATAGTTGGAGATGGTACTAGTTCCCTGCTCTGCTGTGTCAGTTTGTAACCATCCTCACTACTGTCTGGTTTGTTGTGGTTAGCTTAAAGGCAGAAGACAGATCCTAGAAGTCTGCTTCTGTAAGCTCGTGATCACCTTGTAGAGTGGAGGAGCATGGCTGTGAACCAGAAATCTATTTGTGACAAGTAACAGTGTTGGTTCTGCTTGTCTTGTGTCTTCCCTACACATTTCTGTTGACAGGAAGATACAAAAGGTGCGAAGACACCTGACAGTTTTGGGATTGTCATGCTTAAGGCTGAATATTGCAGTTGTACAGCACTAAGCAATTTTTGTAACTAATTGTTCTCAATTTTTATTCTTCTGTAGTGGAGGCATCGGTTCATGGAAGTAATGTGCATTGCAGGGATAAGACAATTGAAGCTGCAGAGGCCTTGCTTCATATGGAGTCTCCTACCTGCCTGAGAGATTCCAGGAGTCCTGGTATGTGAGCCTCAGTTTCTGCTCTGTGAGCCTTTTCTTCCTCCACTAATTAGGAGAACAAGCAAATTGGGAAAGCTGCTTCTGTGGAGGATTGCTGCTTAAAACACTTTTCTCTTATTTTTCTTTTATATACTTTTCTTATTGCAAAACTACTGATTTGTTTGAGTTTTTACAGGATTTCTCTACCTGTAACAAGCATACTTACAGATGAAATTATTTATCTGAGAAAGGTTGGGTAAGGATCTAAGAGTAGTTACACATTTAAAATGAACTTTTCCATCTGAACATCAGGAGATACTTTTTCACTGTGCAGGTGACCAAGCCCTGGCACAGGCCTCCCAGAGCAGTTGTGGAGTCTTCATCCTTGGAGATACTCAAAAGCCATCTGGACACTGTCCTGCACAGTCACTTCTATGTGGCTCTCGTTAAGCAGGGGCTGGACCAGGTGCCCTTCAGAGGTCACTTCTAACCTTATCATTCTGTTCTTCTGTGAATTTGACACTTTAAATTGCTAAAATAAACAGTTATATTAAGGGAAAGATATTTTTATCTGTGTTTCTGTTTTACAAAGAATATCTGAATACACTGTGCTGCAAGGTATTACCAGTTAGAACCCACAAAACTTAATTTGATGATTACTTTAACTTGATGTTCCTTCTGAGGCAACTTAGTATATGTTGGATGAAGCAGTGGTTAAACTGAAACCTAAAAGCTGCAAAATAAGAAATGGAGATCAGAGTAAGGATCAAAGGTTAAGCTTTAATTTGTTTCATTTAAAGTTGAGTTCTGAAATATTGGTGTGATACTTGTTCTATGCCTAACAATACTGGCAAGCATGCATATTTTAGGGAATTGGGTTGATTTTCTAGGTGACAAGTTGTTGGAGCAGAGTTTTGCTATACTACTGCATATTCTTTGATTAAAATAATTCATGGAAGATACACTAAATTAATCAGGTAGAAACTTCATCAGATACTTCCCCCCCTGCCCTTCCTTCCTTTGCTCATAGTGAAAACTTTTGTGTCTCTTTGTATGTCAAACCCAGAATTCATCCATGCAGCCATGAGACCTGATGTGATCGCAGAAGCAGTAGTGGAGGTACCGGCGGAGGAATCTGAACCGATGGATGCATCTTCTGTTCCAACTTCTCCTGATATCCATGAACCGATGAAAAAGAAAAAAGGTATGCACAGCTCTTTGTAGGAGCAATCTCAGAATTCATTTATCATGTGCACTGCTGCAGACGGTGTGATTGATACTGGTGGAGATGGGTTAGATGATCTGATTTCTCTGCTCATAGTATCAGACTGACTAGAGGCTGAAATGTGGGTTCTTAGAAAACGAGTCTCCAACAACAAAAAAAAAGGCAAGAGCCAAGCCATAAAGGAAAATATGATTTCCTTGTTGTCTTCTTTAAGCACAGTTTACAAAGTGGAGGAAGAGTAAAGAAGGATTCAAAGAGGATTTGTGTGGGTAACCATTGGTGTCTGAAATACAGAAATATCTGGGGAGTGGGTAGACTCAGGATTCTTGCAGTGAAACAGCAGGGGAAATGCTAAGCTACAAAACCATAAATTAGTTTACAAAATCAGTACAAGATCTTCCTTGTGAGAGAGAAGTATTTTCTTTGTCTGATTGGCATGTCTTGAAGGAGAAACTATTGAGAACAGTGTTGGAGTTCACAGTTACCAGTGAGAGGTTGGTACCTGGTGAGGTTTCTCTCTGGTCTAGCAGTTTTCTTACAGGCATCAGTACAATTCATATAACTGAAGAAATGTTGTTGTATTAGAGCTTTCAGGCATGCTAAGATGAAATATTTACTTATAATTTAGAGGAAAATGCAGTGTAGTGATAAAGTGATATAAATACAAGATCTATGAATTTTAGATCTACTAAAAACATGCATAACTGTAACTCTACGGTAAATTACATAAGCCAGAAAATGATGATTAAAGCTTTTCTGTGGATTTAATCTGTAGTCATACACTGGATTTAAACTATGTATTTTCAACTGCCTGTTTGAATGGGTGTTCCTGGGTACATTGTGTTACAGGGCTGTGCTCAGGAGCTTTGGAAATTTTATGAAGGTTATTTTGTAAATATTTTTTCCTATTACAAATCCCTGCTCTTAACTGACTGAGGTTATTCAGCCCTAGTTACAGAGCCATAATTTTGGTCTGCATAATGAATGCCTGTTGAAATTCAGGATTTAATAAAGAGTGTTGTTCATCAGAAAAATTAATGCTGTTGTGCCTGAGGCAGGAGCTTTAATTGTTTCTGCTTGCCTTCAAGTGAAGGTAGAAGCATGGAATGTTTACAGCCTGCTGCCGCCGTGGGGCAAGATCCTCTTCCCTGCCTGTTTACCTTGAGTGAAAAGGTCAGCAGAAGTGTGAAATGATGAGGAAGCCACAGGTCTTGCTGGGAGAGGATTTCTATGGCAGGGGCAGGTAGGCAGCTCTAAGCCTGCTGCTAACAGAGTCCTTCTCTCTGGAGCCTCCTTGGAGGCACAGGCAGAGAGTAGGAGGAGATGTGTGGGAGCCCTGCCAGCTCACAGTGGGCAGCTGAGGTTGCGGCACAGGTAGGCTGCCAGCAGCGCCTTGAGCTGTCCTGCATCCTGAGGCTGTGGGTGCTGGTTGGAGGTGTCTTAATGCCCTGCCTGCCATATGCAAGTCGTGTGCAGCACCACTTGTGTTGAGTGAAAGCTTTTGTCTATAGCTTTTAATGGACAGGTGCAAGGTGGAAATGAATGCTTACTGTCTAAATAGTAAAATTTGTTAGGAAGACCGATGCTTTGGTCAACACCCATGCTAGGATGCAGAAAACACAGCAGAAGAAGAAATAAGACATTTCAGGGAAAACCAGACACTACAAAGTTTTACTTCATGCATGTGGTGCTTGCCTCACCTGCCATTAACTTGTCTGAAATTGAGCTCAATCTGCTTCTGAAACAAGCAATGAAATGATGAGCTAAACTGGATGAGCAGTAGTTGTAATAATCGAAGAATTTTAAGTTTATCCATACCTGTAGCAAGGAAATGGCAGTGGAAAAAAATGCACAAGCTATTCTTTCAGCAAAGACAAACTGTAAAATACTTTTATTCTATGGATGATTAATACTTTTTTTCCCTCCCATGTTTATGTGCAGCTGGCCGTAAACCGAAGACCCAACAAATACCTGATGGGTCTCCAGATCTCGGTATAAAGAAGAAACCTCGAGAAGGCAAAGGTATGTCTTTCCATTTACTGAGTCTTTAAGATTATGCAGTGTATATGTATTATATCTGTCCCAGGAAATAATACACAGATCTTTAAAATTTTGGTGGATGACTTTATACTGACTTCATTAGAGTTTTAATTTTATTTGATGTCTTCAGATTGGTCAGGGTCTCACACAAGGATGTGTGGAACTGCTCTAGAAGTACCCTGTGATACACTTTGATTTTTCATTTGCTTTGCTTCTTGTTTATTGACGTTGCTGTCTTTTGTGTTAACTCACTGCTAGACACATAATTTGTTAAGCTACTGCTGAAAGGCTTGTTCTCAAGTAGAAGAAGTAGCTTATGGGCATTTGTAATGGTGGTGGTTGAAAGTAAGTTTTCTTAGTTCACAAACTTCAGTGGGAATATGTGGCTTGACTAAACAATTTGGTTTGGCTTAAAGGGAAGAACAAATGGTGATATGCTACTTCACTGATAGAGTGAGGAATTTATGCAGGAGAGTCATATTTGGCTAATGTTTCTCCTGACAAAAACTGTACTTTCTTGGACTTCAAGCCCTGCTATTCACCTAGCAGGGAGATGGACTAGAGCATTTGCTCACAGGTTACCTTTGAAGTGGCATACAGTGTATCACTCTTCCCCTGGTTATAGGTGAAAAATGTGGATCTCTGTAACAGTTGCCTCACTGAAAGTCATTTGGGGATGTTGCTCTAAGTAGAAGAAGGAAAGTTCAGTGACTTTCAGTGGCAGCATTCTAGCTGAGTGTGCAATGGTCAGCTCCACTATTACTTTCGGTTTTGTTTGAAAGCAAGATCTCTGCTGTTTACGTAATTGCTTATCTGGGATACAGCTCCTGAGCTGTCACATTTGTCAGTAGGGCAAGAAAGAAAGAGGCTGACATTGTGCAGATGTTAGCCAATGAAAACCAGCACAACAGTAATTAAACATCCCTTCAGTGGCCGTGATTGCTGTCTTTGGATTTGGGTGTAGCAGTCAACCTCAAGGGAGATTGCAGATACTGCATCTGCTTTACTGAAAAATACATCTTGGATGGGATTTTTTTGTTTTGAGGTTTTGTTTGGTTTTTTTTTTGGTGTTCTAAAAGCTTTCTTAGCTTTTTTAATTTTAATTTTACTATTATGGATTTCCATTATCTGAATAGTACTATGTCCCGGTTCTTAGTTTACTGCACAAATAACTTGGAGAAAGGAGGCCCATCTTTCTATGTCTTCTAGTTTTTGTCTGTACTGATTTCATTCTATAGCTGTTTGTCTTATTAAGTGGGAGATGGTCCTGCTTTGTGTTGTTTTTTTATTTCTGTGGTTCCTCATAGTGATCTACTTTTGTCTATTGTTTTCACAGGGTATTTAATTCCATATTTTACACTACACATGGCATAAAATACATGTTTTTTCTTAATGTTGGCAGACTTGGTATCTTTTTTGGTGTAAAGTGAGGCAGATGTAAATATGATTTAATTGTGCCTTCAATTTATTATACAGGAGGAACTGGACATTTCTTAGTATTTTGTCTTAAAGACAGATAGTATTTTTTGTCCTCACATAGTGGATTGGCAGTTCAGGCATGGTTTCTCTGTACATAGTATTTCTTTTGCACAAATACTCTTGTAGAAAGTGTATGCAGTTGGGAGGAGCAAAACTGCCTTTGAGCTTCTCCACATGGATGCTGGTACCAATGTGACAGTTTGTTGATAGACACAGCACCTCGTACCATTCCTGTAGTTTCTGGCCATTGATCCTTCTATTTTGAGATGGCAGCTAACATTCTCAAGTAGCTGGTGGCTGTAATAACTGTCTGGCCACAAGAAATTCCTTTCATTGTGCAAAACCTACTCTGTACTAAGATAGGTAGTAATAACCTGTCTTACAAAGATAGGTTGAGAGAGTTGGGCTTGTTTAGCCTGGAGAAGAGAAAGTTTCAGGGAGACCTTAGAGCAGCTTCCAGTGCCTAAAGGGACCTACAGGGAATCTGTAGAGGGGCTTTTTACAGGGGCGTGTAGTGACAGGACAAAGGGGAATGGCTTTAAACTGAAACAAGGTAGATTTAGATAAGATAAAAGGAAGCCTTTCACTATGAGGGTGGTGAGGCACTGGAGAGACACAGGTTGCTCAGAGAAGTTGTGGCTGCCACACAATTTTGTGTTTGCCACACAGCTGTGATGCTATGATTTTCTTCTTATTTTTGCTTTAAGAGGGAATGGAAATATCAGTGCATTTTCTGATACTGAAGTACAGGAGGATATAACATCCTGAACTCTTCTTACAGATGAAGCTTGTAGCGACTTGGAACACTGTCCCACACTTCTTTTCAAGACCTGAGGAGGGGTGCAGGATTAACAGGCTCCTGCACTGTGTAGTAGATCACTTGGATTGGCTCCTTTCAGAATGTAAATATTTATGGAAGCTTTATGAAACAGGATGAAGGAGTGTGTGCAGGTTGCGTTACATAAGATCCTCTCTGTAACGTTTGCTTGTAATGCAGGTCATTCAGAGTTACCTACATATGGAGGACTTTGTTATCTTAAAAAGTGGGTTTCTAATATTTAAATGCTTTCTGGTTATAGGAAATACAACGTACTTATGGGAGTTTCTTCTGGACCTTCTTCAGGACAAAAATACTTGTCCTCGATACATTAAATGGACTCAGCGGGAGAAGGGAATCTTTAAACTTGTGGACTCAAAAGCTGTTTCCAAGCTGTGGGGAAAACACAAAAACAAACCTGACATGAACTATGAGACTATGGGAAGAGCTCTGAGGTAAAAACTCTTAAGCTTTATGTTTCCTACTGTAATTTTAAATCTGATTCTTAATTTTGCCTATAGAAATGTAGGCAGATAGTTTCAAGATTTCAAAAGCTTTGGCCTCTTGCTGACTTGGCTGTTTAAAAAGCCTCAGTGTCTTGCAGTTCCTATTGCTCTTTATGTTATCAGTTAATGTTCAGTTTAGTTCCTGAAGTATATATATAAAAGGTCAGATTTTACTTGATTTTCAGCTAGATGCTTCAGATGCTCTTGCCACCTTCTCTCTGTATTTTCTCACTTTGTACATTTTGCTGTGGCTACTTCAGATTTTCCTCTGAGCACAGAATGGCGTTTTCTTCAACATCTGTCACTATGTTTGTTACTACTTTATTATACTTTTCTTCCAGATACTACTATCAAAGAGGAATCCTTGCGAAAGTTGAGGGTCAGAGGCTTGTATATCAGTTTAAGGAGATGCCAAAAAATATAGTTGTCATAGATGATGACAAAAGTGAGTCCTGCAATGAGGATTTACCAATGCCTACAGATGAAAAGTCATTGGAAAGAGTGTCTTTATCTGCAGAAAACCTTCTAAAAGCAGCAACCTCTGCACGTGGAGGAAAAAATTCCTCTCCATTAAGCTGTACCAGAACAGAAAAAGCAGTCACCAGAGTTGTGAATATTGCCTCACCAACGCATGATACATCATCATCTCGTCCCTCAACCACCACTACTACTGTCCCAGCAACGACAGCTCCAAGGTTTGTATTAATGTGGCTTGGGCTTGTCATTTGGTAAGGACAAGCATTTTTTTGGCTAGAAAGCTGTCTTGTAGGTTTTTTGTTCTATGTTTTGAATGTTGGAAATAATTTCTGATTTGTAAGTAGCAGTGTAGCATGATAGAATACTATGAAAGTTTGGTTTATGTGATCAGAGCCAACTCTTAATATGCTTACCCTTACACATTTTAATATTATATATACAGAGGGAGGGAGAGATGAATGCTGCTGAATTTCCAGAGTCCTGTTGTTAGATGTGCAAAAGGTTTGGGTGTTTCTTGTTCGTTCGCTTTTACCATTAAAAATCCATAAGTCCCAGATTTGTCTGTCCCTGTTGTCATCTCTGAAAGTGCGCCATGTTTCAGCCTAAAAACAACCATCTGTCTTTATTTTGCAGGACTGTACGTGTGGCAATGCAAGTGCCTGTTGTAATGACCTCTCTGGGACAGAAAATCTCCACCGTGGCAGTGCAGCCGGTAAATGCAGGGTCACCGTTAATAACCAACACAAGTCCAACAACAGCAACAACTCCAAAGGTAGTAATCCAGACAATCCCTACTGTGATGCCAACCTCTGCTGAGAACGGAGACAAAATCACAATGCAGCCTGCCAAAATCATTACGATCCCTGCCACGCAACTGACGCAGTGTCAGTTACAAACAAAAACGGGCCTCTCTGGGTCAGGAAGTATTAACATCTTGGGAACCCCGTTGGCTGTTAGAGCACTAACCCCGGTGTCTATAGCTCATGGGACACCAGTAATGAGACTATCGGTGCCTGCTCAGCAGGCATCTGGCCAGACTCCTCCCAGGGTGATAAGTGCAGTTATAAAAAGTCCAGAAGTCAAATCAGACACAGCGGCTTTAAAACAGGATCGTGAAGTGAAAACACTGCAGCTGGTAAAAGAAGAGAAGCCGGCAGATGGAAGCAAGACTGTAACCCATGTAGTAGTAGTTAGCACGCCCTCAGCTATTGCTCTTCCCGTAACAATGAAAAGAGAAGGAATCATGACGTGCGAGAAATGAAGAATTGGCTGCTTCCAGCATGGACTTGTAGACTGTTACGGTTTTGAATATACTGACATAACTGGGGAGGGGGGGGAAGTGATACAATCACGAAGTTGAAAAGGAGAGTTTTGAAATGTTAATAAACATGCATATGTTGAAGACTTACTGCAAAAAAAAATTATTTTCCCGTGTTTCAGTGGGAATAAAACCACATTTTTAATGCTGACAAAAACTGCCTCTTCCAGTTGGGAAACAGCTGAACCTGCAGAGAAGGAAAGAGAGAGGAACTGAAAAGGGACCAAACAGTTCACTACGTTACTCGTTACCAAGTTACACTAAGACCTGGAACACTAAAAAGAGAGCTGTGTGAGAGGTTTGCCTTGGCTTTTAGTTTTCAGGGGGAGAGGAAAGTCTCATTGTTGCAAAATTTGATGCATGTTCTATGCATACCAGCAATTACTACTGTGTGCCCGCAGTACTCAACTGGTGCTATGTGAAAAACTCTGCTCCTAGGTATTGTAGAATGTGAAATAAAGGAGAAGATTAAAGAGCTTCTAAATGAAGACGGAGACCTAGAGGGATTTTTGTTTTTGTATCATACAGCTTAAGCAGATTCAAAATGAAAGCCTTAGACTGATTTTCAGTTATCTTTCTTGAAATAAGCTAATGGCTTGTTTGTGTAAAGCTTTTTTATTAAAACAAATTTTTGAAAAATCTTGTACCTAGCACAGTATTGTTATAGAATTACATGTAACATATTTTGTATGGTAGTTAAAAGTCTGTCTAAATTTCTTAATTGTGGACAAAATGGCAGCAGGCTTTCCGCCTTCTGCTGGAACATACCTGTGTGTCTCTCACTTAGCCTTGACATCCGTGCATACATTTCAGTTTCAGCTCTACCCTGTCACTTGAAAGGTCACGCCCAGCATGAGCTTTTGTCAGGTAGTTCTCAACCTGTAAATTTTTTTTAGTTGAAGTTAAGAGGGAAGTACCAGTGTTCAGAATGAACTATAATAGTTTGTATATTCAACATTTGAAGTATATTCTATTTTGTTGTACTCTTGTTTCAAAGTGTATTCAAGTAGGTTTTACTGAAATATAGAAATGAAATTTAATGGTGTTTGGTCTGCTTTTTGTTTTTTACTCTTTCCTTTCAAACTATTAAACACCTTCTCTGCTTATTTGGAATCTTCCAGGCATTCAGCATAAGATAGCTGATGTAGTGTGGAAGTTTGGAGCTCCTCACTACTCCTGTACTGCGAATGGCTGACCAACTCACACAGTACACTGAAGTATTTTTCCTTGAAATACCTGTGAAGCTTGCAGCAGTTGGTGAGGTAACTTCTGACAGGGGTCTAGTTCTCTAATGCCTATTCAGGATTGTAGGCATACATGGTGTTCTTACATTGTGGCTAATCATACGAGTGCTTGTGGAATAACTTGAGTAGCTTAAGAAGTTACTGCCCTCCAGCTAACAACTTTGCATTAAAACTCAACTTTGTGTGTGCTCCCAAATTGTTTTATTGCAAAGAAGATGGTTTGCTTAAGTGACTCGGAGACTCAAATCAGTAAATTCTGGAGCTCTGTGAACTACCTGTTCCTCCATCCACACCTTGATTTCCTAAGGCTGCATTGCAAAGAACAGGTAGAAATAAGAGGACTAGGCTACTAATTAGTACTAATTAGTGTACTAATCTTTGTCATCATCTTATAGAGGCAAGCTGGAAGTACTGGTAGGTAGAAACTGTGAGAAAAGAGAAATACTGAGTTTTACTGGTAGTCCTTTCTATGTTGCCATTGACATTTCCAACTTTTGGCTTCAGCACAAATACATGACTAGGTAGATTTTTTTTTCTCTGAATGAAGTAACTATCTAAATAGGTTTTCCATTTATAGTTGTGCTGTTGTCACAGGTGTCACGATACATTACTGCAGGGTAAACCTCAGGTGAGAGCACACAGTACACAAATTGCTCTGTAGTTGCAGTCCATGTACAAGAGTTTGGCTTAAAATAGATGTAGGGTAGTTTGCCCTATTTTCATGGGGACCTCACTGGCATTACAACAGTTACCAGAGAAAGCAGCACATGCGTTTGTGGATAGCCAGGTGCTCTGTGGCACTCTCAGCTCCTAGTGAGATGCCCTGGAAAGTGTTACGAGCAGAATCTTGGGTAATGAAATTTGACCACCTATGTAATTCCTGCCTGGAGGAGCAATTTCAACAGCAATCTGGAATGGAAGTCTTCAGTGATGATAAAGGGGACCAGATTAATTAATTACTTATATTGGAGTATTATTGGAGTAAATATAATTACTTATAATTAGGTACTTATATTGGAGTTTATTTTTTTCCCTTTAGCTTCTAATACTGAAAAATGAGTTACCTCTACAGTTCTAGCAGTAAGCCCCATTCTTCCCTTCAACTGGTATGAAATGTGGAAATAGCACTGTACAGCCAGGCCAGCATGTGGGGAACTTCGAAAGTCCTTTTTCGTACTTTAAGCAGGGAAGCAGAGCTTGAGAATGAATGAACAAACTGAAGCAGGTAACAAAGTGTGGTGTAGAAGGCAGCAAACTGTCCACCAGCAGTTAACACAAAGAAGCGGAGGTTCTTACAGGTAAGCTGTGTTCTTGGCCTGGGATAGAGGACAAAGGCCTCACAGGAGGTAATGTAGAAGAAGGAAGAGGATTTATGTTGCCATGAAAGAGGACAGAAAGGGAAGTGGGTTGACTAATTTGGTACTCTGAGAGGCTCTAATGTTCTGGGCAAAGGGAAATGGAGCAGCGTGAAGAAACACAGGTGGGAAAAATCAGAGAAGTAATAGCATTTTTAAACCTACATTTTTAAGTCTTCTGTAAGAAACCCTTTTCTAAATGGCTGTTATTTGATCTACATGAAAGAGAGGTGCTGTATCTCAGAGCATGAAATGTCTATCTGAAGTATTTGTAGTTGAGTCCTTGCTGACACCCAATTTAGATACACTGGAAGTCAAATGAGGACAAACTGTCTTCCTGGAAATAGATGATCTCCAGCTGATGTCCTCTGAAGTTAAAGCCAAGACTTCATCGTGTAATGGCAAAAATGAGAAGGAATGAAGGCGCATGTCTCTGCTACTGGTGCAATAAGCAGCTTGCAGCCGTGGTGCTGCATCTTGCCACTGGGCTGGTGATGGTCCTGTGGCTCTCTCCCCTGGCCACCCGGTGAGTGGCATGCATGCTACCAACTGCTAGGAACATTTGTCAGAAGTTTGTTAAGTGCTGTGAGGATCTCAATCTGCATAAGGATGTGCTGTAACTCAAATGGAGAAGGTACTTAACAAGGCTTCGAACAGTGAAGACACTTTTTGTTAGCCTTTCCATGTATGTCTTTGTTCTCTCCACCTTTTTAATTTAGCTGGTAGTGTCAGTGATTTCAGTGTATCTACTTAAGCACGGCTCTTCAGCATTGCTTTGTGTGCATGTGGTTCCTCTGAGTTGTCCTGAGATCCAGTTGTTCTTTGGAGGTGGTATGTGATCAAGGTATCAAGCCGTGCTTCTTACAGGAGGCAGCCTCTTCCTGGGCAGCTAAGTGGCTGAGGGGCAAGATTCCCACGTGTAACTTGAGTCTTTGATCTTTATCAGGGTCTGTGCAAGCTTGCTGTTCAACATGCTGCTCTATGCTGACATAATTAATTATGATGTGGACAAAAAATGGTTTTGCTTGTGGTGTTGAAGGATGTGACCTTGGGAAAAGGGAACTTTGGTCAGGTTTGAAATCTGAAATAGACAAAGGCACACTAAACATTTTAAGCTAGTACCTAGCTATACTCCTAGACTCATGCAAGCCTGTTGAAAAACCTGTTATTTTGTGCATGTGTGAAAGTGGGACTGGCTTTTACACCTGAAGCTGGTGGCTCATTTAGAAAAGCGCAGACTTAATTCATCCCTGGCAAGTAGTAACTTTTCTAGATGTGCAGGTGCAATGTAACTGTTGAGAAGTGAGCACACTTAAGGCAGAAGGCATTCAGACATAGTATCACTGATTTTACAGATACAAACATTTTTATGTTTCAAATAGCTACTATTGTAAGTTATAGGATAGGGTAACACTGTAATCCACAAAAAAATCTTAACTGCGAGTTGCAACTCAGGATAGACCTGAATATAAACATTTCTGGGTTGTGGCATGAAAAGTTGAAAGGGGAATCCCATCCTGGAGACTACTGGTTTTGTTACTCTCTCTTGGACCAAAGTCTGTCTTGCTTAGCAAAGGGTTCTGTGCCTTGACACAGCTCAGGTGGTCTGCGTAAAGTGTGTTGCTGACAAGGCTGAGCTCCTGGGATCTTTTGCTAATTGATTTTCTCAACTCTAGTACTTCTGGGAATTACATCTGAGCAGATCAAGGATCAGTAAGCCAGGGGCAGGCAGGAGCTGATGGGAAAATGGACAGGTGCCTGAAGCCTCAGTTCTAGCTCACTGTGACACCTACAGCAGGGGTCTGTTATGCATGATGGCTGTCACAGCCAGAACAAGCTAAACTCAGTTTCTGCCTCGTAGACACTGTTCAAATAGCAGGTGTTAAGCTTATTAAGTGAAGAAGATCCAAGTGATGCTATCTGCTTCTCATCTAATTGTTCTCCAGGAGAGATGGAGCTTTAATAAGCTGGCGACAGCTTCTGCCTTTCAGCAAGTAAGTGGGTCATTTCTTCCTTCAGCTAACTGAGGGTAAGGGAAAACTGTCACTGCTAAAGCTCATGCAGCTTTTATTCAAGATTAAGCAAGGGATCTGTTGAGACTTTTTTAGCCTTGGTGTGCTTATAAGGCAGACAGCCACAAGAAGAGCTCCGAGGACATTTTTACTGTAAGAGTCATGCTGCCACATAGGAAAAGAATTAGAAACTTTCCTGCTTCCTATTAAGAATATTTAGTGTACTGATAATTATAGCAGGCAAAAAGCATTAGTGCTGTAAGCCAGCCTCTTCCTGCATAAAACACAGCAGGAGCAGTATTTCACTTCAGTTTTCCAGTACAGGCTGTCACCAAAATGTATTTTACAGCAAGGACTGGAATAAAAGGGTGAAGCTGACTGGGCAGTTACCAGCTAATTTCTGTGTCTTGTCTACCTCTTATTAAAATGCAGCAGAAAGGGTTCACCGTTGGGCTATAGCAGGGATCAGTATGATACCTTGTGAAGGGGAGAGCCCCCAGCTTTTTCACAGTTATTCCACCCTCCCCTTGCCTTCAAAATTACCCTTTAAGGACATGCAGCAGTGAACATCTACTGTCACGTGTGCAGGGTGAAACAAGAATCCCAGCCTTTTGCACTTCAGGAGAGCTCTGCAGTGATGGCAATATCACACAGATCATGCTGTTTCTCCAAAGCTTGGTTTCTTTGCTAAGAGAGTTAGCACTGAAAGCAAGGGGCTGAGTAAAATGGCTTAAGAACCAACTAGATACCAAACACCATCCCCCTGTGAGAGTGATGGTGGCAGTTTGGTAGCTGTGGGAGTTTAGCTCCTGCTGTTAAACAAAGCCTGCTGTAATCGGTGCTGCAGCTCTGTGCCCTGGCAGGAGGGGAACGGTGGCACACTGATGGACACCCTTGGCAGGCCTTGGAAAACAGAGCTGCTCCTGCAAAAGTAAAAGGGAGATTCTGGGCTTTTTGGTGGTGTGGGAGTTCTTTGGTTGGTGGGTTTGTTTGGCTTTGGGCTGTGGTGTTTGGTTGTTGGGCTTTTTCCCCCCACATACAGATCTGAGCACAGTATCACCCTTGCTCTCAAGTCACAGCTTTCTACCTCACATGTAGCTGCTTCTAGAAACTGCCAAAAGGATGTGAATGGAAACTCCAGCTTCTGGTGTGACTGTGGTGGATGAGCAAGGATTTGACTTGTAAAATGTATCATCTTATAGGTCCACATTGGGGTGCTGGTTTTTAGATGAGTTTGGCTACCGCCAGCTAGATACCTCTGTTAACAGGCAATTGTACTTTTTCTCCTCCTTGCAAGACCATTTGAGGGAAGATCCTACAAGAAGATAACTGCAAAGGAGAAGCAGCACTGCATCTCACCCACTCAGATTGCAACTGAGGGCAGCCAGCACTGTGAGAAGGAAGCCGTCTCAGTCTAACCGGTATGGAATGTCTATGGCAGGGATACTTAAAAATCTGCATTAGGAGTGTTCCATCTCTGGTTCAGAATCTCCCCCAAAGGAGTCACCCCTTCTGCCTGATAGAAGCATTGACCAGGCAAAACAGGCTCCTTAGGTGTAAAATCCTTTTTGTCCAGGGAATTTCAAACCCACACTTACTTGAGGAGTCCTGCATTCCAGGCTGGTAAGAGAGGCCTCAGATCCTCTGCTTAGAAACATATAGCCACCATCCTGCAAGAGTCAGGAACACATGCAGTGTTATGGCTGTGCAACACAGCACTTCATTTGCCTGAAAGGGGGGGCATTTATATGGGAATTTGGGACTTCCTGTTGCCAGACCCTCTATTTAACTTAACCAGCAACACTGGCCCAGCAGTTCACAGGCTGTGTAAAGCACATACCTGTGGCATTTCTTGCTCTTCAAATGATGTTTTAGAAGAAAATGATAAATGCAGCAGCCTGTTGGAAAGAGCCAGCTCTGCTAGGCATGCTTATCAGCCCTCAGGAAGGAATACCTGTACCCTGCTCTGCAGTACTGGCCAGCTTGTAGCTCCACACAGCTGTTGGAAAGAGTAGTGTTTACAGTAACAGAATCTAGGCTTCATCTTTAGCTAGAATAGAGAGCAGCTTAGCATGGCTAAAGGTAACTCCCTTCCTACAAGTGCGCTGTGGAACCTGGGCATTTCAAGTCTGAGAAAGAGCACTTACCATGGAAACAAAGCAGCTGTGCCAACTTGTAAGATTAGGACTGCAGGGTCAGGGGAAAAGGACCATGGGTAGCATGGCCACTCACCTGAAGCTTGAGCAGTCACCTGCTTATGACAGGGAAATGAAAAATACAGCAGCAGAGGCATGATTTTTGCCAAAGGCTTTTATTAATAAACACCTGGAACATTTAAGAGTTACTATGGGCCTTACTTGACATGGAAATACAGCTTTATTTGTTCTGCCTCATGTTTCTCAACTATCTACATGTCAGTCAACTCCAACAGTTGTCTCTTTCTCATCCTCTCTCCCTACCTCATTTTCCAGCATAGTGGCATATTTACAACCCATATGTGCAATACCAATGTCATGCTAATGAGCACCACTCCATGCACAAGAGTTATTATACTAACACAGCTCTACTGTAGCCTAGGTGCTTGGCTAGAGCTCCCCTGGGCCACGGAAAGAGGCTCCTGAGCACTGTTGTTGTATGATTTCAAGTCAGATGCAGGATCACACACTTCTCAATAAATAAACTTTATCTTCTGACAGGTTCCAGTGTAGCTTTAGATTCTGAAGATAAATAAAAGAAAGTCAACACAAAGATTGGCCCTTCACTGAAACAGTAAGATTGAACCACTTAGAAAAGTTGGATTTGAAGCAGAGGAGGAAATACTCCTGGTTAGATGCATCCTCTGGAAGGAGGCACAGAAGGGACAGAGGTCAGGGTCACTGTGTATACATACCTACAAGGCTGGATGTGTGCAATGGACACATGCACATTCATAGGATACTACTACGTGACATACTTAGCTGCTTATTTCTTCGCCTGCTCTTTCTGGAGGGGGCTTTCCTCACACTGTGCTATTATCCATTCACTTGTAATGAAATCGTCATCTCAAGTCATGTAAAAATGAGGACAACACTAGTGTGAGCTTAAATTTGTTCATGTGTAAACTGCATTAATTGGACCAGAAAAAGATTTAAGAGAATCTCACTGAGTAGTGAAGCCTCGTTCCCTTTGGTACTTGCACAAGCTAAACATGAAATAAATAAAATCTGCATGCTGCCAGGGCAAGTTGTTTTACAAACACAAGTGTTTTGATTTAAATACTAAGGCCTCCACATTCATTAGAGGATTAAATCCTTAAACACAGGGTTAGTGAAAGGGTAAAGCTCATTTGCCTTCTAGTTTTCAAACCCTGACATGGCAAGAACACAAAGAGAACACAGACTCCTTTCTTCCTCCCTTGGAGGATCCAGATTCACAAGCACTGAAAGGCAGATGTGACTCCAAACAAGTGCCTGAAATAATGTTTTGTCAACAGTATTTCATCATCCTTCAATAGCTTCCAGCTTCAGAAGTCTTCTCTAAAATAAAACAGTGGTGAGTTAAGACACTGCAATACCAGGTGGCATTCCAACACATTACAGCAGTCTGTCGGGGTCTTGATTAAAACTAAAGTCACACACCAGAGATAGGTGATCAGAAGGGTAATTGAATGATGGCAGCCTATTGGGCCCTATTTGCTCTTCAGTCAGCAAGCCCAGGGCCGAGTTCACAATCAAGGCATGCTGGGAATACCAGATATAATCCAGTGTGTGCCGGCACTCCCCTGATGGCCGGATCTTCCAGGTGGTGTAAGGGGGCTCTGACTGCCCATCGGGGCTCAGCAGCTTGTACGCACTGTTTAGGTTGAGGCTGGAGTTGGAAAACTCTTTGTAGACCTCCTCAGTTGGCTCTGCATTGAAGTCTCCACAGATGATCAGAGGGATCTTTGCACCTTGGGTGATGCTCTTCAGGTTCTGGAGAAGATCGCAGCCCTGCGCAGATCGAAACCTCTCCCAACCCGTACGAGCTTTGAGGTGAGTGACGGCAATGCAGAACAGTCTTCCAGTTTCGTTGCACTTCAGCGTCTGAGCTATGGCCACTTGGTTGGTTTTCAGCTTCATGGCGGTTAGCCGGATGTTAACACTGTTGATGAGCTCAAAGCGGTCTTTGACGAAGAACAAGGCACAGCCATCCGGCCCGTTGTTCTGCTCCACATCCAGGCACGGGGACCACGGCTTGGGGAAGAAAGTACACTGGTAGCCCAGTCGGCTGAGGAGCGGCTCAAAGGTGTCAAAGTAGTGGTCAACTTCTTGCAGGCACAAGATGTCTGGCTTGTATGCAAGGATTTCCTCCAGGATGAGGCACTTCCTCTCTTCCCATTTCAGAGCTTCCATGGGGCACTGAACAAAGTTGTCTTTGCCTTCACCAAGAGCTGGAATTAGCAGGGAAAGCAAGAGAAAAATAAACAGTTACCAATAGCTAAAATGGGCTGTGTTACTCCAGGTTTTGCAGAGGTAAGGCTCTGCTCTCAGGAGCCAGCTCCCATCCTGCAGCAGGCAGTAGCCGCTTGCAGCCCTGTACAAGACCAGTCAGTCTGTCATGGTGTAAGAGGTTATAAAGGGAAGTGGCACAAGGCTTTGCTTTCTCTGTAAAACATGTGTACATCCCTCTATATGCGGGTGATGGGTTTCTCAGGAGGAGCTGCTGACTTTAAGGATGCCAGTGGGTTTGAGAACCCCTTCACAAAACACTGAAGTCTCTCCAAAAGAAAGCTAAGTTCCCTTTACAGATACAAGTTAAAGACTCCTTCCCTGCCTTCCCAACAGTCACTACTCTGTGGTAAGTGCTTCCACATATGGCTGCCACACCTTAAACTAAGGACAAAAGGCAGTGGGATAGGACTGACTTAACAGCAGAATATTAAGGCAAGCTCTAGATGGGGGATCTCCCACCCCAAAACATTTTAAGATGAGGCTGTTGTATAAGTCAATTTACAGTTTGGATTTCAGGGGTCTGAGGGAAAAAAAATCAGTTAAAATTATTTTGAAGAATTAAGAATTCCTGTAACAGATCTGAATCCCTGAATAGTTTACCAATAAATCAATTAGAACACTACAGAGATGCTTTACACATAATAAAACTCAGGGAAGGATGAGTCTTTTCTAGAGATTACCAACTAAGAGTGATGGGTCATAGCTTTTTGACTGTACTGTGTTAGGTTTAGACAGGCATCCAGGGCTACCTTTGGCATCACATTTGCAAGGAGAGACCTTTTCTCCTTTCCTATAGAATGGAAGGCAAGCCACTATTCCAAGTGCTGAAAATGCCTCTCCAGCCCTCAGCCTCACATTGCTCACCTCACCCTTTGCTTTGCCAGTCCCAGTCATGCCTAACCACACAGACACATCTGCATTTAAAGGCTTTCATTGCTGCATTTGGTTTCAAGGTCACAGCTTGAGCTTAGAGGCATCTCCTACCTTGGGCAAGGATGTTCCACTGCATGACCCGAATGGGACGGTGGTTACTGACAGTGTTCTTCAGGTCCACAAAGTTCCTCTGAAAGCGGGGTGGCCGTTTCTGCAGAACCATCTGACATTCCTGCAGCAGGTCCTTGGGGTCTATAGGATCCAGGCGTGCAGAGTCCGGCTGCTCCAGGCAGTCCTGGTGCTGGGACACGGCGCTGCTGCTCAACGTCTTGGTGAGTGCGCTGTAGAGCTGGCTGGTGCTGTTTCCCATGGAACACACTAGAAGGGGAAAAATGGTGTTACAGATGTCCACTGTGATTCTCCTCACCACTTAGGTACCCTGTAGGTAATCTTGTTAACAATGTGTGGCTTTTGCAAGAGCCTGAATCTGACATAAAATAAGAAGGATGCAGAGATAAGATTCTGTCCAGAGTTTCACTGGATTTTGCTTATTACGAGGGGCTCCTAACTTCTGCAGCCTGCAAATGATCTGATTTAAGACATCGTGCAGGTGTCTTCTAAGGGAAGGAGTCTTTAATCCAGAACAGCAGGGCTAAGATTCACTTCTGCGTGTGTTGTAGGCAGCAGAATAGAGTGTACTTTTTTCCTCCCCCCAGAGGAGAGAGCCCAGCAGGTAGACAAATACTGCTTGCTCCTTGTTTCATGTGCAGCATGTCTCTAATGGAGACACACCCCAGGATCCTGTGCCTATTTGGGATGCTTCTTGGCTTCCTTCCTGAGGAGCAGCAAGCACAGTGACTCATTCCCTCAGGTTAGTATTTAACAGGAACCTCTGAACACAGCTTCACTTGCCCCAAAAGCAGCAACAAACATTTCAATGAGCCAGATGCTTCTGCTGGCTTAGACCTTTGGATGTGGAATGAAGGGGCTTGCTCCAGCTCCCCTTTGCTGCCCTACAACCTCACCCTCCTTTCTCCCTTCAGCTCCTTAGTCCTTCACATTGTGCCCCAGCTCAGCAGCTTCCAGCACACCCTGCAGTCCTGCAGCCCTCCCTATGTCTCCTTTGGCCATCTTCAGTACTCATCTTTGCACTGCAAGTAAGCAGCTGTCCCCAGCAATCCCTGTTAATGCACCTAGCTTCTGAGCCCATGTCTCCTGCAGGGAGACCCCCTATCCCACACTGGGTCACAAATGCCACAGAGGCTGTGTCCCACTCTGTTTTGCCCTTTGCTTTATGCACAGAAGGTGGCTGCAGCCCTCTTCTCTTAGGAGGGCTCAGCAGCAGAGACAGCAGCCCTCATGACTACTGTGCTATAAAAGACCTCCTTTTCCCAGTTCACAAGAGCACAAGCAGCACAGTGCAGCAGTAAATGCCCTGAGGCTTGCTTCCTGCAAGCATGCAGGAGACTATTGGTGTCAAGAGCACAGGGTAGCTGTGGAGCAATTCAGAGTCCATGACATTCTTACACATCCCTGCCTCAAGTCCTTGGCATGGCCAAGCACACTCCAAGATCTCTTCCAACCCTTCCTCAGGAGGAGGGCTTTGCTCTGAAGTGCCACTCCTACCACAGCACATGGAGAGCACTTGGAAGGAGGCTGTCTGCTCTTTTCCATTCCCGGTGCTCTTGCCCAAGTAACCTGCTGGACACTTGGTTTCCCTTCAAACACAGGCAGGAAGAGCAGCACTTGCACAAGAGGCACCAGTGGCAGAGCTTCATCGTTGTCTCGACTTATTTACTGTGCATGTACTTTGCAAAAGTAATCTTGAGCAAAAGAAGTTCGGTGTTGCACGGCTGTTGCCCCACAGCAGTGTTTAAGCAAGCTTATTTGTACCTTTCAGTTATCTAGAAGCAGAAAAGGCTTGTCATCTCATGGCAGATGTGAAGTGCTACCCAACACACTTGCATGCTCAACCTTTGCTAGTGTGAACTGCAGCATTAGCAATCATAAGAGCTGGTGACAGACATATGATAATGACAGACCTGGCTAGAGGGAAGGCAGGAAGATGGAAGCCTTGACAGTTCATTAAACACACTTAAGAACAAAAGAGAAAAGAAAGACCCCAGCAGAAGCCTCGTGTCCTTGTCTTTAGGAAAATGGGTACTTTTAAAGACACTAAAAATACTTGTTTTAATACAAGTTTTGTATGTGTAAGCCAGTGGAACAGTGCCTCTGAACAGGTCTAAGAAAAGTTGTAAATTGGGAATTTAAACTGCATGTAGGACGTATCTCCCCATCTCCATCCTTTTACAGTACAGGAAGCTCCTCACACTGAGATGTGAGCTTGGGCTGACAAACATGAATGTCCTTCTTGGGGAACTGTGCTGAAAGCATTTCAGTTTCTGCAGCCTTTCTCAGTTTACAATTCTTGTCAAGAAGCCAAGTACTGCTGAAGTAGAAGAAATGCCATTTAATAGTGAGGGAATGAGGCCCAAACATGAAATCCCTAAGCAGGGCGCTGATAGGCCATGAGGGGATAGGGAGCAGGAACAAAAGCATGCTCTGTGCTGGCTACAGAAGGGTCCAGATCACACGCTACCAGAGCTGCCAGGCAGCCATGCAGAAACCCAAAGAAATCAATGGAGCTTTTAATGAAAGCTCCAAAGGGAGCTTCTCGCCTATTTTTGGGGTAGGCACAACCCATAGCGAAGTGCTGCAGCTGGAAAGCTGTACTGGTGTGTACTACTGGAAAGCTGTACATGGTGCTTTCTGCTACAGCTCAGGGATGCCCTCAGCAGCTCAGTACAGCCAGAAACCTTACACCATGTGCCGCTCTACCCACAAATACACACCCCTGCCTTTCTTCCCAGTGCCTGGCTAGCACTGTGCCAAGAGGGAAACCCACATGAAGGCAGTAGCTTCTGCACAGCCCCTGCCATGCCACTGATGAATACGGCTCATGCAGAGCTCTCCAAAGGAATAACAGGGACTTATTCTGCTGCAAAAAGCCATTAGCAAGAGATTTGGCAGCTCACTGCTTAGCCTGAATTAGAGGGAGGATCTTGAAAGGGAAATCTAGGAGTAATGTACCTGAGCCCAAAGTCTGCCCTAAAGCTCTGAGCAGCCTACATCTCTTACAGCAGGATGAAGTCTAAGTTCAGTCATGCACTTGCTACGCTGCAAACAAAGTACTGTCTAAATCTCATCATCCCTCTGGTATCCAGCTCTTTGGGGAGAGTCAGGAATAACCTAATCTGCATGGGATGTGCTATGGCCCAGCTGCAGCACAGATCCAACAGCTTTTAAAGTCAGTCATGTCTCTGGAAGGAAAAGGATCTTCTGTCTTCTTTTGAGAGCCCAGGGAAGGGTGGGTGAAAGAGGCCCTGGTCTGTAAATGGAACACTTTCAGGCCAGTTGTAGGTGGCTTGGAAGTCCTTGGCTGAAGGGGGACTCATGTGAGAAGATGCCAGCTTAGGACAACTGATGAACTGCTCAAATCCTTTGTTCCCAGAGTGCTGGAGCCACCACAGCACTGGCTGAACTGTTTTGCAGAACAGGGGCCAGAGCAGCAACCTGAACATTGAAACTCCAAACACAAAATCCATTTGCTGTTTTTGTAATGCTTACCATGTCCACAGCAGTGAGGCAAGTACAAGGTCACCATTGAGATCCTTACAGCTCCAGTTAAATGACCTGTAACTTGCTGGTACAGTGCTGCCAGCGCTGTGACACCATTGTGCTGGTGTACGCAGAGGAACAAGTGGACTCCTGAGCTTGCACTTTAGTAGTAGGTGGTGAGCATGGAGACAGTTCTCTTGGTTCAGTGTTGTAATGGGGAGCACCAGCTCAGCAATTACTATTCAAGGTGCTTAAAATAAAAAGGCTTGCCTCTCAGCAAGGGTGGTACCACATCACAGCAAGGGCAGAGAAAGAATCTAAACCATTCATTAAGCTTCAGAAGAACAAGGTTTGTTCATCCAGCAATAATAGCACAGATGAGATGAGCCTCTAGGATCATGGACTTCAGTGCTTTGCCTCAAAGATGAGGACTGCAGTGCACAGGTAGACCAAACACTCGCAGAGGGGTATGACAGCCAGGACCCTTACTTGTTTGGTAAGGTGAACAGCACTCTGGTATCCCTTCCTTTCATCTCCTACCTCCCAGCACCTCTGCTGGCCAAGAGCCCCCACCTTGTTCACCACAGGCATTTCACTGCCCATTGAATGGCTCCTCCACACCTGCAGCCTGGTCTGCGGTTACATCAGCCTCCACCACTGAGGCAGCCAGAGATGCCCTCACTGGAACCTCAGTTCCAAGGAGAAACTTGGCAGATGCTGTCCCCATGTGACACATCGTATGCTACAGGGTATCATGCTACATATACAGCCTTGTTTGGGACAGCCATGGAATTGCAGCCCTGGGCCACCCACATTCAAAGCTGAAATTGCTGCTGCTAAGAGTTCAAGTCCTGATTTTGGCACCTACGCCAGTCTTACGCACAGTGGAGTGTGAACCCTCATACAAGGATTCAGAGAGCTCACCACAGCAAGGGAGGTGCTGCTTACTCAACAAGGCAACACCAGAAATAGAAGGAGGGAGCCTCAAATTCTGCCCTGAGTAATACACAGAATCAGTCCTTGGCACAGGGACATCTCCCCTCTCCTACTGGAAAGCAGCAGACGGAGCAAAGCTGGTCACTGCCCCATCTTCCACTGGGAGCCTCTGCTCCGGGTGCTTTCAGCCATGGTCAGAAGCAAGCTGCTCATCAAGAGACGCGGCTTCAGGCTGAATGTGAGCAGCAGAAGCCCGGCGGGTGCGTCACCGCTTGCTCCAAGCCTCAGCACAGGTCAGCGGGCACAGAGGAGGGGCAGAGGGAGGGAGCGCAGTCCGTGCCAAGGTGCTGTCCTCACATGGACTCCACGCAGAGCATGCACCCAAGGACACATGGGACTTTGAACACTTTCCAGGGCTCATTTTGGGAATGAAAAACGGGACGTAATCATTTAACGGTACAGGCAAGCAGGAGCCTGATGATTTAGCATCACTGCCTTTGCCTGCCTGAGGCTTTTCCTACTGTCTCTAGTAGAAAATAACCCCACTATAAGTATATCCTACACAAAGTGCAACACTGGAAGAGGAGGGAGCAGCTCAGTCAACAACACACCTCTGACAGCAGGTTAAAGGCATTGGGACACCAAGCGAGTCCCCCAGCGCGTACCTGGGTTCACCCCACGCAGACAGCTGCATTTAGGCACCTAGCCCTTGCTGAACCCCTCGTTTCTGGGCTGCGCAGCAGCGCCTGTCAGCTTATCACCGATGGCACTCACTCCTGCGTATGAGCGCAAACCACGGCTGCTGCCTTAGCACTGCAGGCCCGGTTGAGGGTTCAGGGTATCGCATGCACAGCAATGTAACCCAGGCGTTACCGTCCCGGCCACAGCAGCCCGGGTTCCGAGGCTGGTTACCGGAGAGCGCTCCCACTGGAACCCCCCCTCGATTCCCGCAGCCACGTCCCGGAGCTGCCCCTCCCCTGGTACCCACCTGTGCGGGGAGGCGCCCCCGGAGCGGACGGGCCTCCCGCCGCTGCTACTGCCGCTGCTGCCCGCGGGGCGGCGGGGCCGAGGGGCGGCGGGGGGGCGCGGGGCCGCGGCGGCAGCAGAGCGGCAGAGGCAGCCGCGACGGGTGCGCAGGAGAGGGCGGGCAGCGCCGAGCACAGGCAGCGCGCAGGGCCCTGGTACATGCTCCCGACGGGGGGGGGGCGGGCGGAGCGGAGCGGGACCGGACGGGACGAGTCGAACAGCAGCTCCGCGCCCGCCCCGCGGCGGCGCTTATAGAGGCGGCAGTGGTGGCGCCCCGCGCCCCCGGTACATCCGGCACCTACCATCCGCATAGGGGGGGATGGAGGATGGACACAGCACAGGTTCCGCCGCCGCCCGCACAGAGCTCCCCCTGCTGGGACTGCGAGGTGGCATGTCCTGCGGCCGCTCCGCGCCTTCCGCTGCCGCGGGCGTGGAGCCCTGCGCCGGGAGGGCCGAGCACAGTGTATGCACTCCCTACTCGCACCCCCGCCCTCGGCTTGGAGTGGTATCGCCCAGCGGCGGTTTTCCGCTGTGACGTCAGAGAGGGGAGCGTGCGGTTCCCACGGACGTCACGGCGCGGGGGTCGGTGTCCCGTGGGCTCTCCCCTTCCCGCTCCTTCCTCCTGTCCCGTCCCCCCCGTCGGGGGTGTTGGGGCTGGCTCGGCCCTGGGCCCAGGAGCGAGGGGCTCCGCACGTGTGGGAGCGCGGGGAGAGCAGTGACGTGCGGCCGTGCGTCACGCGGGAGCGGCGCCGGGCGGCCTCGCCCGCAGCGCAAGTCCGCACGTGCGGAACCACGAGGGGAGAGGGAGGAAAGGAAAGGGAAGAGAGAGGGAAAGGAGTGAAGGAGGGAGGGAAGAGGGGAGGGGGAATGGGAGAAGGAAGGATGCTCCCCCAGACCCACAGTTGTATTGTGGCTCCTTCGGCGAGAGCTCCCACGGAAACGTGACTTTGACAATGTTGAGTCAGCGTTAAAGCTGCACGGTAGAGACAGAGGCTTGATTGCCATGCAGAGCTGTGGGCCCTGGTTCCTTGCTGACCAGACTTGGTGCCTGACTGGGCTTGTCTGCTCTCAAGTCTGGGCACCCTTAGCAGAAGGGCAGACTCATGACTTGAGAGTTTATTTCCATGCCTGTTACGTGTAGTCATCTGTAATCAGCTTCTTTTCAAACCCCTTTTTAGAAGACCAGAAGCTTCTGGAAGGAGGGAATGGTTGGTGATCCAGGTAATCCATGAGCTAGCCTAATAGCCCTGCCATTTCTAGCAGGCGTTAGGGATAGGTAATCCAGTTTTTGGTGTATTGTCTGACACAACACGGCTGACAGATGACACACTTGGTGATGGTGAAGCTGCTGGTTGACTTTGTGGTCCTGCTAAGGAGATGAGGCAGCTGGGCCTGTCTCTGAGCTCCATGTCCTCAGCTCCTTTCAGGTGACTGCTGACATTCAGGTACATCTTAGCCTGATGGCTCTTCATGCTGCTTCTCCTGCCCCACAGGAGAACTGTTTGCCCCAAACCTCCTGCGCTAACAGGAGTTTCAGGAGGCTGCTCGCTGCCCAGAGAGCTCAGCGGTTGTTAAGTACCTAATGACTGGGAGGTATGATATGTGTATTATTCAGTTTATTACTCTGATGAGTAGCTGGGTTTAGGCCAAGCTGCCTCCTCATGTGACCTTTGGGAAGGAGGAGGAAGGAGAGGTTTCCTGCTCGCCTACTGTTCTGAACATGCTTTTCGCTGCTGTTTTGGGTGTTGGCTTTCCTAAACTGTGTGTGACCAAGCCAGCGTGACAGTAATGAAGGTGTTTTTGACAGAAACAGGACGTACTGATGCTGCATGAAGCTGTTTTCCACACCTAACACTTTGTCCCTGGGATTTGGGAAGAATGGTAGTTTCGGTCCGAGGTATGAATCAGTGCTTACTTGGCCTCTCTCAGGATGATTCAAAAGTCCTTATAGCCTGCCATGGAATTAAAATCCTTCTGAAAATAAACATAAGATGCAGTTAATTTTAGCTACAAGTGACTCAGAAGAGAGAAGTTTCTTTGTAAAGCAATCTCAGTCATCCCGTGCACATCTGGCTGTTTCCAGTTAGCTGAGAACAGCATCAAAGGGAGAGAATGGGTTCAGGCTGGAGTCTGCACAGACTGAGAGAAGTACCTTTTTGTTAACTTTCTGACCTGTTCTTACCCTGGAGATGCTGATGTTTCAAACATCCTGATTAATGGACAGACTCTTAGTCCTCTTCCAGTGCTGTGGAAATCCCAAGCCCAGCGGAACTAAGTTACTAATTAAAAAGTACACATATGACTAATATTCTTGTAGCATGGAGTAAACCCGGTGATCTCACAAACACAACTTCCTTGGAGTTAACAATGAGCTGAGAATAATGATCCTTCCACCTCGTTGTTCATTCAGCTCCTTCTGACCAGTCATCCCTATGTCGGGAAAGCGCTTTTGTTGTCTTTGAAACTGCCGCCTTCACACTGCCAGCATTTTCAGTTTGAAAAAGCATCATCTGAAAGAAGTCTGTGATCCAGGGGGGATGGACTGTAATCACTGGTATACTGTAGTGGATTAATAGGAAAAAACCTGGCAGTTTGCCTCTGTGCAGCACAGAGGTTTATAACTGCACAGTGCACATGCATTCCAGCACCTTCTTATTCCTGCCATAAGCAAAGCCATTGCCTGGGGTGGTGGCTGCTGGCTGCTTTCGTATGGGATGTATTGCAATCTTGGGATGCCCCTTTGCCTTGACACATCTCCAGGATCCCTTTGTCTCCCTACCATCACCCTGCTCTGCAGCATTGGCTGTCCCCAAGCAGCAGGGCTGGAAGTGCTCAGCGGCTCTCCCATCTGTGCCTCACCTTGGTTTGGGGCACCTAGGAAAAAGCTGGGAGCCAGGATGCTGGCTTATGTGAGGATCTCTGTGGGTTTGAGGGAAGCTGCCCTGAAACAAGTTCATCTGAGGTGACAGCAGTGCATAGGATGGATGTTTAAAGTAGGCAGCATTGCCATAGATAGCTGAGATAGCTTTCCAAAGCAATCAGCTCTGATTTCTCAAGTGTTTCAGTGCATAAAGTGGCTCAGAAAGTGGAGCTTTGCCACTTTAACCTAGTATCTGTCGCACTGAGAAATGAGTAGCAATAAGTTTGAGCAGCAGATGGTGAAGTCTTCCACACAGCTAAGGAGGAGAGAGGGAATGATATTGACACTTCTGGCATCTCGTTAAATAAGCACGCATGTCACTTCATCTCAGATACACGCTACAGCGTGGGTGATTAAATAGAGTACTTTGTATTTAGAAGCAGGCATTTGCTTAAGAGGTTTCTGCCTGTTGAATCATATTTTCCAGGACTTCTACCCATGTCAGCCAGCCTTTGACTGGAATTGCTCAGTAACTCTCTGAATCTACTTCTGACACTTCATAACTTCTGGAATACTTATTTATGTTCTGAAGACCTGCTGCACAGCTTCTCAGGGCATAGCCATTTTAATTTCCTTTTATAATGCTGATGATGTTGAAGGGAGCTGCTGTGTGAATATCTCCCCTTATAGCCACTGCAGACACTTTTGTTGCCATGCTTGCCTGCATCTGAGGAAGAGGAGGATAGTTCATTTCCACTTGGCACATGAGGGAAAATGCTTCCATGCAACCATTAGTGTGTCTTCTGACAGAAATGGGCACATTGTCCATTTATGATGTTCATGTGACCACCAGCATTTTGGTGGTAGCCTCTGAACAAGCTGCCAGATAGTGCCATGATTTCCAGAGGGCTCTAGAAAGGCCAGGCTCTGCGAGGGCTGGCAGGGCTGCTGGGTCCCCCTGACCTGCCGGCAGGTACTGGAGCCCTTAGTGGGCAGGAATGGTTCATGTGCCTCTACTGAGAGCATAAAGCAAATGGGAGGTATGTAGAATGAGCACCATAGTAGAGCTTGGGGCTTGCATAGCACTGATTGATGCTTTTCGAGAGCCCAGATCAGTGGAGCTCCTTATGCTGATTTACTTCCTGGCATGCTGCTACTTAGGGGCAGGAGGAGTGGAACAGGGGCTGCCCATTAGCACTGATTGCAGCTGGTGCTGTGTTTCTCCCTACTGCCCATTCAAAGGTGTTCTGCAAATTCTGCTCTTTGCTATGTGCTCTAAGGGGTGGAAGATTCAGCTTCCTTCACAGGGAATGCCTTGGGGATGAGGGTGTTTTAGGCTGAGATGAAGAGAATCTTCTTTGTGTGAGTATCATTTTTCCTTCCCCTTCAAGGTGCAAATGGATCTCTTGGGAGGAGCATGTCCTCAGATTGGTTTAGTGACTTTCATTGTGTTGGAGGAAGCACACTTTTTGGGAAGAGGCTGTACAGAAGACTCTCTTCCTACTCTCTCCTCCTATTCCCTGTTTCAGGGAGGTCTGGCTGGGATCCACTTTTCTTCCCCCTTTCAGTGATTGCAAAATGATGTTCTTGATTTCTGCACCAAGAAAACAATCTCCAAATAGGGGCTGAAATTCTGTCCTGTGGGGGTGACGGGCTTGAGCTGGGAGGAGAGGGGCAAAGTGAGAAGGGCCATTCCGGAGAGCTTTAGCTCTGCTCCTTTTAGCTTTGAATTGTTCTGTTACGGAACCTCATCCTGGCATTGCTAAGGGGTGGTAAAGAAGCTTCCTGTGCTCTTGCTCTGTGCACTGGGCAGCTGTGGTCTGGGGTGGAGAATATCTGCCTGGCTTTACAGGTGAGCATCTCTACTTCCTGACTGCAGCATGTTCTGAAACTAGCCTAGGTACTGGGTATCTCAGTATGTGTGTTGTTTGCACAGATTGTGTTGCTCATTAGCAGGCTTGAGACTGAGAAATGAAGTGTAATGGAGACCACCTGGGTCCTCACCATCTCAACCCCTGGCTGTCTAAGCCCCTGAGCTTCATTTGAGCAGCCTCGGCTGTTTTCCAGTGATAAGGGTGCAATACTGCTCTCTGCCTGCCCTAAACAGTTATAAATCAAAGTACCAGAGTGTTCATATCTGAGTGATGGTGTTTTGGAAGTTACATTGATGTTGTCTGGGCTCCTCTTGAAAAGCAAGTGATGGGTACTGATAGAGAACTGTTGTCTTTGACATGGAGATGCTGAGGATCCTTGTCTGGGCACTGCACTCCTCAGGTACATCTGCGTTAACATTCATCTTGGGAAACAAATACGACTGTTTCTCTGTTTGTCACGCTTGACTGCCCTGGTTTCATGGTACCTTGGTTTCTCAGTAAGTAAATTTGCCACTCACTTTCTAGCCAATCAATTTGTAATGGAAGAGGGGCTGGAGCAGTGGAGCCAGCAGCTAAGCCCAGGGTGGACTTTCCCCTAGGTTGTGGTGGTTGGGCTGCCCTGGAGACAGGGCTGGAGGCAGCTCCCACTGCTGGCACCCATTCAGCCCTGGCTGGTGTCCAGCCCTGCCTTCTGTCACCGGCCCTGCTGGTTGTGCAAGACCCTGTGTACTGGCATGACCCCGGATGGCTTTCGTAACCCAGCGCTTTGCCCATTGCCCTGCAGGCACCCAGGGTCTCCTCATCCAGGGGCTTTGCTGGAGCAGGGAAGCCTGAAGTCCAGTCACGGAAGCCCTTGGCACTGCTGGACACACCAGAGCAGGGGCTCCCTGTTGGGCATCAGGCAGAGTTTTGTTCTTTGCGCACTCTCTGCAGTCACCCTAGCACTGCTTTGCATGTGGCTGAGCAGCCCCTGGCCCTGCTGCCCTGGTCTGGGGAGGTGCATTGGCAAACCTGGAGGTTTTGCTGATCCCCAGCTGTGAAGGCAGGGATGCATTGGTGGCTGGTGGCTTCCCAAGCAGCCAGCTGGGCTGTCTCCTCTCAGCAGCTGTGTGCCGGAAGGGATGCTCTGCCCAGGCAGTGTGAGCAAGTCATGGCAAGTGTGTCTGGGCTGTGCCTAGCACTGATTTTTCACCCCTGCAGAAATGTTGAACATACTCAATAAAATCTCTCTGTGAATTGTCTGCTGGTAATGCAGCAGACATAGATTTAATGATGAATAGGTTTTGTCCCTGCATGGCAGCCTCATGAGGTGTAGAAAGGTACTGTGCTTTCTGCAGGCACATGTTGGAGTTTGGGTGAGACTGCTGTTTTCCTCAGAGAATAGTTGGGCTTTCAGAGTTCATCATAGAATCAGAGAATGGTTTGGATTGGAAGGGACCTTAAAGCTCATCCAGTTCCAACCCCTGCCATGGGAAGAGACACCTTCCACTAGACCAGGTTGCCCAAAGCCCTGTCCAACCTGGCCTTGAACACTGCCAGGGATGGGGCATCCACAGCTTCTCTGGGCAACCTGTGCCAGGGCCTCACCACCCTCACAGGGAAGAACTTCCTAATAGCGAATCTAAATTTCCCCCCTGTCGGTTTAAAGCCATTCCCCTTGTCCTGTCCCTACAGATTTCTTGTACCCCTTTAGGCACAGGAAGCTGCTCTGAGGTCTCCCTGGAGCCTTCTCTTCTGCAGGCTGTGGGGTGAGAGGAAGGAGGTTTAGAGTGGGTAGCACAGCTGTAACTTGAAGCTCGAGCAGTCACTAGTTGAGACAGATCACCTACTTATGATAAGGAAATGAAAAAGATGGCAGCAGAGACATCTTTTTCCTGAGAGTTACTATGGGCCTTGCTTTTCCCAGAAGTACTGCCTTATTGCTCCTGGGGTGAAGCCCAGAGTGGGCAGTGTGTGGCTTATGGAGCTGGCTGAAGCCACAGAAGTGCTTGGAGGTGGCAAATGGAGTCTGAAATGATATTGGGCTCATTATCTCTTGACTGCTCACTCGATGGAAGTGTTGGTGAGTTGCCCATGACCTGGAGCATAGGAGGTTCCACGTTAACATCAGGAAGAACTTTACTGTAAGAGTGACAGAGCACTGGAACAGGTTGCCCAGGGGGTTGTGGAGTCTCCTACATTGGAGATATTCAAGGCCCGCCTGGACAAGTTCCTGTGTGATGTACTCTAGGTTACCCTGCTCTTGCAGGGGGGTTGGACTAGATGATCTTTCGAGGTCCCTTCCAACCCTTGGGATTCTGTGATTCTGTGTGTTTGTGTGACACTGCATCCTTGGCTTCTCAATGTGACATGATGATGCACTCAGCATCTGACAAGGTGAGAGCATGAAATAGATCCAAGAATGTGGTATTGAAAAAAACCCACAAACCAAAATCCCCTGAGGCTTTGGGTTGATTTCAGGATTTCTGCCTGTTGGACAGGCAAGAGGCAGTTTTGAACAACTTGTCCTTTGTGTGGGAGCAGAGGCTGCCCTGTGAAAACTCCTTCATCTCGAGAAAACAGAACCTTGTTTGAGGCTAAATCTATTTCCCCTCCACTGAGCCATGTCCCAGACAGCAGCAAGTCCGCCTTGGGATGGACAGCAAGCCCTGGGCACTGAAGCTCCTGGGAGGGAGGAGTGGAGGGTGACCTAGTGCTGCAGTGAGGCAGCACAGAGCAAATCTGTGCATGGAAAAAGGCACTTGTGAGTGCAGCGAAGCCATGGTGGTTGATCATTAGTGACTCCAGTGGGGCTTGAACACGTATTCTGGAGGGGGTAGGCTGCCTGTCCTGCCATCCGTGACCACACTGAGCATCCCTCCTGCAGTGCCATTCAAGATCCAAAGTCTAACGATACGAAGGACTGATCTTTCCAGCTCAGGGGTTCTGGGGCACTGTTGGAGGGCATCATCCTGGCCTGAGGTCAAGGCTTAGCGCTCCTGGCAGCACTTATTCTTTGTACAGTACAGGGCAGACATACCAAGGACAAAACGCCCACTTCGCTGCTGCTGACCAAACCCCTACCTGGCTGCTGGTGGTAGGCACAGCTGATTTCACATTGTCCCCAAACCTCCTGCAATTGCAGCACTGACTTTTATGGTAAAAGTAGGAAATTACCATTTGACTGTGCTCATGGAACAGCACGGCTGTACCACTCTAAGCTGCAATGGCCTCTCTCCTCTTGAAGGAAACCTTACCACCTCTGCTATCATCTGAATTTAAATGGCTGGGAGTGAACATGAAGGCCAGCTCTGTTTCTGGTTTCTGAGATAAGCAGCATAAATGAAATGCCACTGCATCTCTAGATGAGGTGTTGGGCAAAGGGCAGAGCTCGCCCTGCTTGCGGAAACTTGGTCAGGCTCTGCACACATTTCCTTGCCTGGAAAACATGGAGGTTTCACTGAAAAATAAACATAGCCTGAGGCTGTTTTAAAGGGTGGAAAACAAGCTCATGTGTCTGGTGGCTTCAGGTCATGGGGATGAGGCTTTGTAGCTTTTGGCATGTGACATGAGCTCTGTGTTGTTTTAATTGTGTGGTGTTGGGGTCTGAGCCGGCTTGGGGAGCTCAGCACAGCTGGGCTGATTCCATAGCTGCACATGCAGGTGTATGGTAGAACAGGGGCCCTTCCAAAACAGTTTGATTAATAAGCACTGTACCTTTTCCAGCATGTTGTGTCCAAGCCATTCAGTGCCTTCCGCTGAGATAAATGGTGAACTCTAAAGCAGCTTATTTTTAATAACATCCCCCCAGCACTATATGTTAATCACAAATGAGATGATGATTTTTGGAAATAGCACTTCTTTTTTGTAATATCACTAAATCAGTGTCGGCAGCATTAGTGCTGTGTGCTGCATGTCTTTGCTCTGATGATGTGGTAGTGCTCTGCTGAGGCTGCTTGCAGGGAGAGATGACATTGCCTTAGCTTGGGTGGAGGGTGCTGGGACCCTGGGGGTCTGGGCGGTGGGGAGGAGGGTACTGGGACCCTGGGGGTCTGGGTGGTGGGGAGGAGGGTGCTGGGACCCTGGGGTATTTGTTTTTCCAATAGGGTTTGCTGTAGTCTATTTGATGCATTTTCCAATGACTGTTCTGCTGCTGCGTTGCTCTGAGACAAGCACAGGGCTGCCCCCAGATCAGCCCCTCCTGAGTGTGCTTGGGGCTGCCTTCAACTGGTGTAGGAATCCCAGGCTCACCTTGGAAAGTGGATGGGCTTCTTCTCAAATCAGAGAGGTGCCAGCAGCACCTCTCGGCACCGGTGACCCTCAGTGGTGCTCACTGGACTGTTTGCACAGACATCAGAGATAGCAAGGCACGTCTCATTGATTCCTCTCATGATCGATGTGCTATCTTCTGCTTTATTTGGCACTGCCACAAGAGCGCTGCCATTCCTGCCCCTGAGCTGTTTTCTTTCTCCTTTGACCTGTCTCCTTTTCAGAGTTGAGTCCTCTTGCAGTCACCCCTCACACATCCAGTGTCTTTCTTCCATGGCTGCAAATTCAGTGCCTTTCATTCCCGAATGTTACGAGATTATAGGATGTGTAAGAGCACCTCCTTGTGTTCCTGACAAACCTGGCATTTGAACAGAGGAATTTTCCAACTGTTTTCTATTTCCCTTTCCGTGGTTGCCACCTTGGCCGCGGTTTGAAGGCAGTGGGCTCGGAGGCAGGCAGTCAGCATGCTATCCGCACCCCAGCCTTCCCTCCAGCTTTGGGAGCCTGCTGTCTCCTCCCCTGGATCTTTACTGCTGTAGAGGGGAACTGCGGTGGAGATAGGATCTGTTTCTTGCTTCCATCACTAGGTTGTCAGGCTCAGGGGAGACATCCTCACGGAGGAGGTAGGGCAGAGCCATTCACAATGTTCAGGCTAGTTATAGTGCTGAGCACTTGAACTGCTGCTCCAAGTCCCTCTGAGCAGTGTTGCCTGTTACTCAGCTCACAGTTGAACTGCTCTGCTTAGTCCTGAATGTATGCACCTCTGCTGCTGGAGAAATACTTCTTCCAATGTGAGAAGAGACATGGAGCTCATTAAGAGCTCTTTGCACGCCAGGGCTCAAGGTGAGTGCTCAGGAAGACCGGTGTGGCTGCAGGGTGGAGAGGGACAGCGCTTTTTAATAGCAGCAATGAGGAGCACTCAGGTTCTTGTCACTCCACAACAGCTGATCAAGTTACTCAGGCTTCTTCCCCTGCAAAAATAGCTCCAGTAATTGCAATTACAGGGTTTCATTACATTGTCCAGGGTGCAAAGGCCAGAGTTGCCACCAAGTGTTCTGGCACCGCAGCAGCTGCAGAGGTACCTGTTGCAGGTATAATTATAAGGATGGGATCTCTCATCGCCTCCTTCCATGCATTAGTGGGCTCCAGCCAGCACTTGGCAGCCCTTCCAGCAATCAGAAATGTCCTGTGAACTCAGCCTTGCTTTCAATTACAGTATTTTTCCCAGGCAAGTGAAATGCAAGCACGCAAGTTTTGTTGCTAGGTGAATAAATGAGTTTCGGCTGGGCTGTAATTCAGCCTTGTTTGCAAGTGACCCTTGGTGATCTCCCTTCCAGCGTTTCCAGATCCCGGTCTCGGCTCTCACAGGTGCAGCCCTGTCTCTGCACAAGTTCGGTTTTCCTTCACTAGATGTCACTGTCTGTACAGGGAATTTCTGAAGCCGACAGAACGGGTGATTACATTAAGCGGGGCGGAGGGGAAAAAAGGCAAGCTATTTGGAGAGGGCGTGTAAGCGACTAAAAACAGTATTTTCAATTATGCTCAAATGAAGGTTTTCCTCTTCTTCATCCCCCTACAGTTTGCGAGAGACATTCAGTGCTGCTGAGGAAAATGAAGTCCCTGAGAACCCTTTCCTAGCCAGGCATGGGGAGCTGATGGCCATCTGGCCCTAGTCTGTCCTTGCCATTGCAAAGTGCAGGTGGTAGGACTGAACATGCTTTAACCTTCTTTCTCTGAGGCACAAACCAAACCCAATAGTGAATGAGAAAGAGCCCACATTGCATCCGCACTGCAAGGAAGGAAAAGTTTTCATCTAGTTTTTGGAGTTTCCCTTTAAAAACCCAATCTTTCTGGGTTGTGGAGTGTTTTAATTTGCGCTTTAATTAAGCTGACAGGGTGACTGGGCTACAGAGAAATGAGAGTACATGCTATGGGCAGTTTTTGTTGGCCGTATTAGCCTCCGTGTTTGTGTTATCTTAGCTGCAAAGAATAAGTATTTCTTGTATGACATAACATAATCCGCTCCTTTTCCTCCAGGTTTTTGTTCAATTCTAAGGATGCTCCAGCCAGCTAGTTATGGCACTAATAAGCAGTGCTTTAGGAAGGACAGATAACAAGGCAAATCTGGCTTTTGCTACTTTTTATTTACATTTTGGTGTGGGTTTAGCATCACAGATGTCCTCAACATTACAGAATTTGCTTCCTTAAAGATTTTAACTTGGAAGAGAGCATTGAAAGCTGAGCTTTGCTACACTGGGAATATTGCTGCTTTTCAGTTTGGCAGGCAATGGAGCATATAAACGCTGCCATGACACACCTGCCTTTATTTTACTGTGTGGCCTTTTTTCTCTCAGCCCTAAGGGATGACATGCAGGCACCCTTGTGGATCACACTGATATCCTCATGCACAGGTAAGATAAAACCTCAGGTGTCCTTGATGCCCTGCCTGGTGGGTGAGGGTGCTGCAGCTATGACTTCCTGGGATGCAGGCTCACCTGCCACAGGGCAAGATGCTCATCTTGTCTAAACCATGTCACTAAGGGCTCATGAGAGAGAGGTGAGAGGGCTACTTGGACCCTCAGGTCTCACGTGGGGTCACATCTCTTCTTGCCTGGCCATGGGCTGTTTCTTCCACCCCCCTGCTGTGCTGTACATCAGCCCAGAGCAAAGAGTGGTTGCAGTGTGGTGCTCATTAGTCTCTTGTGACCTGGGTAATATACATAAGAAGGGGGTGAGCTGGTCTCACTGAGCTCCCTTTGGTCTCCTGGCACTTGAATGCTGTGAAATTTTATAGAATCACAAAATGGTTTGGGTCAGAAGGGACCTTAAAGCTCATCCAGTTCCAACCTCTGCCATGGGCAGGGATGCTTTCCACTAGACCAGGTTGCTCCAAGCCCAGTCCAGCCTGGCCTTGAACACTGCCAGGGATGGGGCAGCCACAGCTTCTCTGGGCAACCTGTGCCAGTGCCTCAGCACCCTCACAGGGAAGAACTTCTTCCAAATATTTAACCTAAATCTCCCCTCTGCCAGTTTAAAACTATTCCCCCTCATCCTAGTCCTACCTGCCCCTGTAAAAAGCTCCTCTCCAGATTTCTTGTAGGTCCCTTTAATCACTGGAAAGTGCCCTAATGTCTCCCCAGAGCCTTCTCTTCTCCAGGCTGAACAACCCCAGCTCTCTCAGCCTGTCTCCATAGCAGAGATGCTCCAAATTTGGAAGTAATCACCATCACTGCCCAGATGCAAATCTAACTGCCCATCCAGTAGAGCCTCAGATGGGACTTGTGTGCTTGAATTACCTCCCCTCGCATGTCTGAATTGATTTATTCAGCAGCTCTGCTTCCCTCTTGGTGCAGCAGAAGACAGGCACCGAATCCCTCAGTGTGACACTTGCAGATCTGGTGATAAAGTGCAGTGGCTCTCATGATTTTATTGTTTAGCAGGATGCAAGCAAAATCCTTGATCTAATGTAAACTCTGTGGCTTTTTGAGGTGCATGTAAGGACTCAAAGCACTCATATTGTGGTTTTACTGCAATTTGTCTCTGTTCTCATAGTAGCTACTTAGCAAAATTTTCCTATTCCGCTTTCATTAGTGTACAAGAACTGCAGGGGCACTTTCTGCAATAGTGCAATGAGCCATGCAACCTCTGAACTTGCCTCCCCCTTCCTATTTAATCTTGAGAAGAGCAACAAGGCCCCCCCCGGCCCCTGCCGCCCGGGCCCGGGCGCCCTGCCAACCCGCCCGAACGCCGGGCCCCCGCGCCCGGGGCCGGAGGGCCAGGAGGGGGTACTGGTGCTGCGCCTGTTCAGCGCACGCCTGGCTTCGCAACGCTGCCCCCCGCCCGCACCTCACTCTCTGCCCCCGGCCCCCAGGGCCGTTGCCGTGGGCAACAAGGCCCCCCCCGGCCCCGGCCGCCCGGGCCCGGGCGCCCTGCCAACCCGCCCGAACGCCGGGCCCCCGCGCCCGGGGCCGGAGGGCCAGGAGGGGGTACTCGTGCTGCGCCTGTTCAGCGCATGCCTGGCTTCGCAACGCTGCCCCCCGCCCGCCCCTCACTCTCCTGCCCCCGGCCCCCAGGGCCGTTGCCGTGGGCAACAAGCCCCCCCCCGGCCCCGGCCGCCCGGGCCCGGGCGCCCTGCCAACCCGCCCGAACGCCGGGCCCCCGCGCCCGGGGCCGGAGGGCCAGGAGGGGGTACTGGTGCTGCGCCTGTTCAGCGCACGCCTGGCTTCGCAACGCTGCCCCCCGCCCGCCCCTCACTCTCTGCCCCCGGCCCCCAGGGCCGTTGCCGTGGGCAACAAGGCCCCCCCCGGCCCCGGCCGCCCGGGCCCGGGCGCCCTGCCAACCCGCCCGAACGCCGGGCCCCCGCACCCGGGGCCGGAGGGCCAGGAGGGGGTACTGGTGCTGCGCCTGTTCAGCGCACGCCTGGCTTCGCAACGCTGCACCCCGCCCGCCCCTCACTCTCTGCCCCCGGCCCCCAGGGCCGTTGCCGTGGGCAAAAAGGCCCCCCCCGGCCCCGGCCGCCCGGGCCCGGGCGCCCTGCCAACCCGCCCGAACGCCGGGCCCCCGCGCCCGGGGCCGGAGGGCCAGGAGGGGGTACTGGTGCTGCGCCTGTTCAGCGCACGCCTGGCTTCGCAACGCTGCCCCCCGCCCGCCCCTCACTCTCTGCTACCGGCCCCCAGGGCCGTTGCCGTGGGCAACAAGGCCCCCCCCGGTCCCGGCCTTCCGGGCCCGGGCGCCGGCCAACCCGCCCGAACGCCGGGCCCCCGCGCCCGGGGCCGGAGGGCCAGGAGGGGGTACTGGTGCTGCGCCTGTTCAGCGCACGCCTGGCTTCGCAACGCTGCCCCCCGCCCGCCCCTCACTCTCTGCCCCCGGCCCCCAGGGCCGTTGCCGTGGGCAACAAGGCCCCCCCCGGCCCCGGCCGCCCGGGCCCGGGCGCCCTGCCAACCCGTCCGAACGCCGGGCCCCCGCGCCCGGGGCCGGAGGGCCAGGAGGGGGTACTGGTGCTGCGCCTGTTCAGCGCACGCCTGGCTTCGCAACGCTGCCCCCCGCCCGCCCCTCACTCTCTGCCCCCGGCCCCCAGGGCCGTTGCCGTGGGCAACAAGGCCCCCCCCGGCCCCGGCCGCCCGGGCCCGGGCGCCCTGCCAACCCGCCCGAACGCCGGGCCCCCGCGCCCGGGGCCGGAGGGCCAGGAGGGGGTACTGGTGCTGCGCCTGTTCAGCGCACGCCTGGCTTCGCAACGCTGCCCCCCGCCCGCCCCTCACTCTCTGCCCCCGGCCCCCAGGGCCGTTGCCGTGGGCAACAAGGCCCCCCCCGGCCCCGGCCGCCCGGGCCCGGGCGCCCTGCCAACCCGCCCGAACGCCGGGCCCCCGCGCCTGGGGCCGGAGGGCCAGGAGGGGGTACTGGTGCTGCGCCTGTTTAGCGCACGCCTGGCTTCGCAACGCTGCCCCCCGCCCGCCCCTCACTCTCTGCCCCCGGCCCCCAGGGCCGTTGCCGTGGACAACAAGGCCCCCCCCGGCCCCGGCCGCCCGGGCCCGGGAGCCGGGCCAACCCGCCCGAACGCCGGGCCCCCGCGCCCGGGGCCGGAGGGCCAGGAGGGGGTACTGGTGCTGCGCCTGTTCAGCGCACGCCTGGCTTCGCAAGGCTGCCCCCCGCCCGCCCCTCACTCTCTGCCCCCGGCCCCCAGGGCCGTTGCCGTGGGCAACAAGGCCCCCCCCCGTCCTCGGCCGCCCGGGCCCGGGCGCCCTGCCAACCCGCCCGAACGCCGGGCCCCCGCGCCCGGGGCCGGAGGGCCAGGAGGGGGTACTGGTGCTGCGCCTGTTCAGCGCACGCCTGGCTTCGCAACGCTGCCCCCCGCCCGCCCCTCACTCTCTGCCCCCGGCCCCCAGGGCCGTTGCCGTGGGCAACAAGGCCCCCCCCGGCCCCGGCCGCCCGGGCCCGGGCGCCCTGCCAACCCGCCCGAACGCCGGGCCCCCGCGCCCGGGGCCGGAGGGCCAGGAGGGGGTACTGGTGCTGCGCCTGTTCAGCGCACGCCTGGCTTCGCAACGCTGCCCCCCGCCCGCCCCTCACTCTCTGCCCCCGGCCCCCAGGGCCGTTGCCGTGGGCAACAAGGCCCCCCCCGGCCCCGGGCCGCCCGGGCCCGGGCGCCCTGCCAACCCGCCCGAACGCCGGGCCCCCGCGCCCGGGGCCGGAGGGCCAGGAGGGGGTACTGGTGCTGCGCCTGTTCAGCGCACGCCTGGCTTCGCAACGCTGCCCCCCGCCCGCCCCTCACTCTCTGCCCCCTGGCCCCCAGGGCCGTTGCCGTGGGCAACAAGGCCCCCCCCGGCCCCGGCCGCCCGGGCCCGGGCGCCCTGCCAACCCGCCCGAACGCCGGGCCCCCGCGCCCGGGGCCGGAGGGCCAGGAGGGGGTACTGGTGCTGCGCCTGTTCAGCGCACTGCCTGGCTTCGCAACGCTGCCCCCCTGCCCGCCCCTCACTCTCTGCCCCCGGCCCCCAGGGCCGTTGCCGTGGGCAACAAGGCCCCCCCCGGCCCCGGCGGCCCGGGCCCGGGCGCCCTGCCAACCCGCCCGAACGCCGGGCCCCCGCGCCCGGGGCCGGAGGGCCAGGAGGGGGTACTGGTGCTGCGCCTGTTCAGCGCACGCCTGGCTTCGCAAGGCTGCCCCCCGCCCGCCCCTCACTCTCTGCCCCCGGCCCCCAGGGCCGTTGCCGTGGGCAACAAGGCCCCCCCCGGCCCCGGCCACCCGGGCCCGGGCGCCCTGCCAACCCGCCCGAACGCCGGGCCCCCGCGCCCGGGGCCGGAGGGCCAGGAGGGGGTACTGGTGCTGCGCCTGTTCAGCGCACGCCTGGCTTCGCAACGCTGCCCCCCGCCCGCCCCTCACTCTCTGCCCCCGGCCCCCAGGGCCGTTGCCGTGGGCAACAAGGCCCCCCCCGGCCCCGGCCGCCCGGGCCCGGGCGCCCTGCCAACCCGCCCGAACGCCGGGCCCCCGCGCCCGGGGCCGGAGGGCCAGGAGGGGGTACTGGTGCTGCGCCTGTTCAGCGCACGCCTGGCTTCGCAACGCTGCCCCCCGCCCGCCCCTCACTCTCTGCCCCCGGCCCCCAGGGCCGTTGCCGTGGGCAACAAGGCCCCCCCCGGCCCCGGCCGCCCGGGCCCGGGCGCCCTGCCAACCCGCCCGAACGCCGGGCCCCCGCGCCCGGGGCCGGAGGGCCAGGAGGGGGTACTGGTGCTGCGCCTGTTCAGCGCACGCCTGGCTTCGCAACGCTGCCCCCCGCCCGCCCCTCACTCTCTGCCCCGGCCCCCAGGGCCGTTGCCGTGGGCAACAAGGCCCCCCCCGGCCCCGGCCGCCCGGGCCCGGGCGCCCTGCCAACCCGCCCGAACGCCGGGCCCCCGCGCCCGGGGCCGGAGGGCCAGGAGGGGGTACTGGTGCTGCGCCTGTTCAGCGCACGCCTGGCTTCGCAACGCTGCCCCCCGCCCGCCCCTCACTCTCTGCCCCCGGCCCCCAGGGCCGTTGCCGTGGGCAACAAGGCCCCCCCCGGCCCCGGCCGCCCGGGCCCGGGCGCCCTGCCAACCCGCCCGAACGCCGGGCCCCCGCGCCCGGGGCCGGAGGGCCAGGAGGGGGTACTGGTGCTGCCCCTGTTCAGCGCACGCCTGGCTTCGCAACGCTGCCCCCCGCCCCCCCCTCACTCTCTGCCCCCCGGCCCCCAGGGCCGTTGCCGTGGGCAACAAGGCCCCCCCCCGGCCCCGGCCGCCCGGGCCCGGGCGCCCTGCCAACCCGCCCGAACGCCGGGCCCCCGCGCCCGGGGCCGGAGGGCCAGGAGGGGGTACTGGTGCTGCGCCTGTTCAGCGCACGCCTGGCTTCGCAACGCTGCCCCCCGCCCGCCCCTCACTCTCTGCCCCCGGCCCCCAGGGCCGTTGCCGTGGGCAACAAGGCCCCCCCCGGCCCCGGCGGCCCGGGCCCGGGCGCCCTGCCAACCCGCCCGAACGCCGGGCCCCCGCGCCCGGGGCCGGAGGGCCAGGAGGGGGTACTGGTGCTGCGCCTGTTCAGCGCACGCCTGGCTTCGCAACGCTGCCCCCCGCCCGCCCCTCACTCTCTGCCCCCGGCCCCCAGGGCCGTTGCCGTGGGCAACAAGGCCCCCCCCGGCCCCGGCCGCCCGGGCCCGGGCGCCCTGCCAACCCGCCCGAACGCCGGGCCCCCGCGCCCGGGGCCGGAGGGCCAGGAGGGGGTACTGGTGCTGCGCCTGTTCAGCGCACGCCTGGCTTCGCAACGCTGCCCCCCGCCCGCCCCTCACTCTCTGCCCCCGGCCCCCAGGGCCGTTGCCGTGGGCAACAAGGCCCCCCCCGGCCCCGGCCGCCCGGGCCCGGGCGCCCTGCCAACCCGCCCGAACGCCGGGCCCCCGCGCCCGGGGCCGGAGGGCCAGGAGGGGGTACTGGTGCTGCGCCTGTTCAGCGCACGCCTGGCTTCGCAACGCTGCCCCCCGCCCGCCCCTCACTCTCTGCCCCCGGCCCCCAGGGCCGTTGCCGTGGGCAACAAGGCCCCCCCCGGCCCCGGCCGCCCTGGCCCGGGCGCCCTGCCAACCCGCCCGAACGCCGGGCCCCCGCGCCCGGGGCCGGAGGGCCAGGAGGGGGTACTGGTGCTGCGCCTGTTCAGCGCACGCCTGGCTTCGCAACGCTGCCCCCCGCCCGCCCCTCACTCTCTGCCCCCGGCCCCCAGGGCCGTTGCCGTGGGCAACAAGGCCCCCCCCCGGCCCCGGCCGCCCGGGCCCGGGCGCCCTGCCAACCCGCCCGAACGCCGGGCCCCCGCGCCCGGGGCCGGAGGGCCAGGAGGGGGTACTGGTGCTGCGCCTGTTCAGCGCACGCCTGGCTTCGCAACGCTGCCCCCCGCCCGCCCCTCACTCTCTGCCCCCGGCCCCCAGGGCCGTTGCCGTGGGCAACAAGGCCCCCCCCGGCCCCGGCCGCCCGGGCCCGGGCGCCCTGCCAACCCGCCCGAACGCCGGGCCCCCGCGCCCGGGGCCGGAGGGCCAGGAGGGGGTACTGGTGCTGCGCCTGTTCAGCGCACGCCTGGCTTCGCAACGCTGCCCCCCGCCCGCCCCTCACTCTCTGCCCCCGGCCCCCAGGGCCGTTGCCGTGGGCAACAAGGCCCCCCCCGGCCCCGGCCGCCCGGGCCCGGGCGCCCAGCCAACCCGCCCGAACGCCGGGCCCCCGCGCCCGGGGCCGGAGGGCCAGGAGGGGGTACTGGTGCTGCGCCTGTTCAGCGCACGCCTGGCTTCGCAACGCTGCCCCCCGCCCGCCCCTCACTCTCTGCCCCCGGCCCCAGGGCCGTTGCCGTGGGCAACAAGGCCCCCCCCGGCCCCGGCCGCCCGGGCCCGGGCGCCCTGCCAACCCGCCCGAACGCCGGGCCCCCGCGCCCGGGGCCGGAGGGCCAGGAGGGGGTACTGGTGCTGCGCCTGTTCAGCGCACGCCTGGCTTCGCAACGCTGCCCCCCGCCCGCCCCTCACTCTCTGCCCCCGGCCCCCCGGGCCGTTGCCGTGGGCAACAAGGCCCCCCCCGGCCCCGGCCGCCCGGGCCCGGGCGCCCTGCCAACCCGCCCGAACGCCGGGCCCCCGGGGCCGGAGGGCCAGGAGGGGGTACTGGTGCTGCGCCTGTTCAGCGCACGCCTGGCTTCGCAACGCTGCCCCCCGCCCGCCCCTCACTCTCTGCCCCCGGCCCCCAGGGCCGTTGCCGTGGGCAACAAGGCCCCCCCCGGCCCCGGCCGCCCGGGCCCGGGCGCCCTGCCAACCCGCCCGAACGCCGGGCCCCCGCGCCCGGGGCCGGAGGGCCAGGAGGGGGTACTGGTGCTGCGCCTGTTCAGCGCACGCCTGGCTTCGCAACGCTGCCCCCCGCCCGCCCCTCACTCTCTGCCCCCGGCCCCCAGGGCCGTTGCCGTGGGCAACAAGGCCCCCCCCGGCCCCGGCCGCCCGGGCCCGGGCGCCCTGCCAACCCGCCCGAACGCCGGGCCCCCCGCGCCCGGGGCCGGAGGGCCAGGAGGGGGTACTGGTGCTGCGCCTGTTCAGCGCACGCCTGGCTTCGCAACGCTGCCCCCCGCCCGCCCCTCACTCTCTGCCCCCGGCCCCCAGGGCCGTTGCCGTGGGCAACAAGGCCCCCCCCGGCCCCGGGCCGCCCGGGCCCGGGCGCCCTGCCAACCCGCCCGAACGCCGGGCCCCCGCGCCCGGGGCCGGAGGGCCAGGAGGGGGTACTGGTGCTGCTGCCTGTTCAGCGCACGCCTGGCTTCGCAACGCTGCCCCCCGCCCGCCCCTCACTCTCTGCCCCTCGGCCCCCAGGGCCGTTGCCGTGGGCAACAAGGCCCCCCCCGGCCCCGGCCGCCCGGGCCCGGGCGCCCTGCCAACCCGCCCGAACGCCGGGCCCCCGCGCCCGGGGCCGGAGGGCCAGGAGGGGGTACTGGTGCTGCGCCTGTTCAGCGCACGCCTGGCTTCGCAACGCTGCCCCCCGCCCGCCCCTCACTCTCTGCCCCCGGCCCCCAGGGCCGTTGCCGTGGGCAACAAGGCCCCCCCCCGGCCCCGGCCGCCCGGGCCCGGGCGCCCTGCCAACCCGCCCGAACGCCGGGCCCCCGCGCCCGGGGCCGGAGGGCCAGGAGGGGGTACTGGTGCTGCGCCTGTTCAGCGCACGCCTGGCTTCGCAACGCTGCCCCCCGCCCGCCCCTCACTCTCTGCCCCCGGCCCCCAGGGCCGTTGCCGTGGGCAACAAGGCCCCCCCCGGCCCCGGGCGCCCGGGCCCGGGCGCCCTGCCAACCCGCCCGAACGCCGGGCCCCCGCGCCCGGGGCCGGAGGGCCAGGAGGGGGTACTGGTGCTGCGCCTGTTCAGCGCACGCCTGGCTTCGCAACGCTGCCCCCCCGCCCGCCCCTCACTCTCTGCCCCCGGCCCCCAGGGCCGTTGCCGTGGGCAACAAGGCCCCCCCCGGCCCCGGCCGCCCGGGCCCGGGCGCCCTGCCAACCCGCCCGAACGCCGGGCCCCCGCGCCCGGGGCCGGAGGGCCAGGAGGGGGTACTGGTGCTGCGCCTGTTCAGCGCACGCCTGGCTTCGCAACGCTGCCCCCCGCCCGCCCCTCACTCTCTGCCCCCGGCCCCCAGGGCCGTTGCCGTGGGCAACAAGGCCCCCCCCGGACCCGGGCGCCCGGGCGCCCTGCCAACCCGCCCGAACGCCGGGCCCCCGCGCCCGGGGCCGGAGGGCCAGGAGGGGGTACTGGTGCTGCGCCTGTTCAGCGCACGCCTGGCTTCGCAACGCTGCCCCCGCCCGCCCCTCACTCTCTGCCCCCGGCCCCCAGGGCCGTTGCCGTGGGCAACAAGGCCCCCCCCGGCCCCGGCCGCCCGGGCCCGGGCGCCCTGCCAACCCGCCCGAACGCCGGGCCCCCGCGCCCGGGGCCGGAGGGCCAGGAGGGGGTACTGGTGCTGCGCCTGTTCAGCGCACGCCTGGCTTCGCAACGCTGCCCCCCGCCCGCCCCTCACTCTCTGCCCCCGGCCCCCAGGGCCGTTGCCGTGGGCAACAAGGCCCCCCCCGGCCCCGGCCGCCCGGGCCCGGGCGCCCTGCCAACCCGCCCGAACGCCGGGCCCCCGCGCCCGGGGCCGGAGGGCCAGGAGGGGGTACTGGTGCTGCGCCTGTTCAGCGCACGCCTGGCTTCGCAACGCTGCCCCCCGCCCGCCCCTCACTCTCTGCCCCCGGCCCCCAGGGCCGTTGCCGTGGGCAACAAGGCCCCCCCCGGCCCCGGCGCCCGGGCCCGGGCGCCCTGCCAACCCGCCCGAACGCCGGGCCCCCGCGCCTCGGGGCCGGAGGGCCAGGAGGGGGTACTGGTGCTGCGCCTGTTCAGCGCACGCCTGGCTTCGCAACGCTGCCCCCCCGCCCGCCCCTCACTCTCTGCCCCCGGCCCCCAGGGCCGTTGCCGTGGGCAACAAGGCCCCCCCCGGCCCCGGCCGCCCGGGCCTGGGCGCCCTGCCAACCCGCCCGAACGCCGGGCCCCCGCGCCCGGGGCCGGAGGGCCAGGAGGGGGTACTGGTGCTGCGCCTGTTCAGCGCACGCCTGGCTTCGCAACGCTGCCCCCCGCCCGCCCCTCACTCTCTGCCCCCGGCCCCCAGGGCCTGTTGCCGTGGGCAACAAGGCCCCCCCCGGCCCCGGCCGCCCGGGCCCGGGCGCCCTGCCAACCCGCCCGAACGCCGGGCCCCGCGCCCGGGGCCGGAGGGCCAGGAGGGGGTACTGGTGCTGCGCCTGTTCAGCGCACGCCTGGCTTCGCAACGCTCCCCCCCGCCCGCCCCTCACTCTCTGCCCCCGGCCCCCAGGGCCGTTGCCGTGGGCAACAAGGCCCCCCCCGGCCCCGGCCGCCCGGGCCCGGGCGCCCTGCCAACCCGCCCGAACGCCGGGCCCCCGCGCCCGGGGCCGGAGGGCCAGGAGGGGGTACTGGTGCTGCGCCTGTTCAGCGCACGCCTGGCTTCGCAACGCTGCCCCCCGCCCCGCCCCTCACTCTCTGCCCCCGGCCCCCAGGGCCGTTGCCGTGGGCAACAAGGCCCCCCCCGGCCCCGGCCGCCCGGGCCCGGGCGCCCTGCCAACCCGCCCGAACGCCGGGCCCCCGCGCCCGGGGCCGGAGGGCCAGGAGGGGGTACTGGTGCTGCGCCTGTTCAGCGCACGCCTGGCTTCGCAACGCTGCCCCCCGCCCGCCCCTCACTCTCTGCCCCCGGCCCCCAGGGCCGTTGCCGTGGGCAACAAGGCCCCCCCCGGCCCCGGCCGCCCGGGCCCGGGCGCCCTGCCAACCCGCCCGAACGCCGGGCCCCCCCGCGCCCGGGGCCGGAGGGCCAGGAGGGGGTACTGGTGCTGCGCCTGTTCAGCGCACGCCTGGCTTCGCAACGCTGCCCCCCGCCCGCCCCTCACTCTCTGCCCCCGGCCCCCAGGGCCGTTGCCGTGGGCAACAAGGCCCCCCCCGGCCCCGGCCGCCCGGGCCCGGGCGCCCTGCCAACCCGCCCGAACGCCGGGCCCCCGCGCCCGGGGCCGGAGGGCCAGGAGGGGGTACTGGTGCTGCGCCTGTTCAGCGCACGCCTGGCTTCGCAACGCTGCCCCCCGCCCGCCCCTCACTCTCTGCCCCCGGCCCCCAGGGCCGTTGCCGTGGGCAACAAGGCCCCCCCCGGCCCCGGCCGCCCGGGCCCGGGCGCCCTGCCAACCCGCCCGAACGCCGGGCCCCCGCGCCCGGGGCCGGAGGGCCAGGAGGGGGTACTGGTGCTGCGCCTGTTCAGCGCACGCCTGGCTTCGCAACGCTGCCCCCCGCCCGCCCCTCACTCTCTGCCCCCGGCCCCCAGGGCCGTTGCCGTGGGCAACAAGGCCCCCCCCGGCCCCGGCCGCCCGGGCCCGGGCGCCCTGCCAACCCGCCCGAACGCCGGGCCCCCGCGCCCGGGGCCGGAGGGCCAGGAGGGGGTACTGGTGCTGCGCCTGTTCAGCGCACGCCTGGCTTCGCAACGCTGCCCCCCGCCCGCCCCTCACTCTCTGCCCCCGGCCCCAGGGCCGTTGCCGTGGGCAACAAGGCCCCCCCCGGCCCCGGCCGCCCGGGCCCGGGCGCCCTGCCAACCCGCCCGAACGCCGGGCCCCCGCGCCCGGGGCCGGAGGGCCAGGAGGGGGTACTGGTGCTGCGCCTGTTCAGCGCACGCCTGGCTTCGCAACGCTGCCCCCGCCCGCCCCTCACTCTCTGCCCCCGGCCCCCAGGGCCGTTGCCGTGGGCAACAAGGCCCCCCCCGGCCCCGGCCGCCCGGGCCCGGGCGCCCTGCCAACCCGCCCGAACGCCGGGCCCCCGCGCCCGGGGCCGGAGGGCCAGGAGGGGGTACTGGTGCTGCGCCTGTTCAGCGCACGCCTGGCTTCGCAACGCTGCCCCCCGCCCGCCCCTCACTCTCTGCCCCCGGCCCCCAGGGCCGTTGCCGTGGGCAACAAGGCCCCCCCCGGCCCCGGCCGCCCGGGCCCGGGCGCCCTGCCAACCCGCCCGAACGCCGGGCCCCCGCGCCCGGGGCCGGAGGGCCAGGAGGGGGTACTGGTGCTGCGCCTGTTCAGCGCACGCCTGGCTTCGCAACGCTGCCCCCCGCCCGCCCCTCACTCTCTGCCCCCGGCCCCCAGGGCCGTTGCCGTGGGCAACAAGGCCCCCCCCGGCCCCGGCCGCCCGGGCCCGGGCGCCCTGCCCACCCGCCCGAACGCCGGGCCCCCGCGCCCGGGGCCGGAGGGCCAGGAGGGGGTACTGGTGCTGCGCCTGTTCAGCGCACGCCTGGCTTCGCAACGCTGCCCCCCGCCCGCCCCTCACTCTCTGCCCCCGGCCCCCAGGGCCGTTGCCGTGGGCAACAAGGCCCCCCCCGGCCCCGGCCGCCCGGGCCCGGGCGCCCTGCCAACCCGCCCGAACGCCGGGCCCCCGCGCCCGGGGCCGGAGGGCCAGGAGGGGGTACTGGTGCTGCGCCTGTTCAGCGCACGCCTGGCTTCGCAACGCTGCCCCCCGCCCGCCCCTCACTCTCTGCCCCCGGCCCCCAGGGCCGTTGCCGTGGGCAACAAGGCCCCCCCCGGCCCCGGCCGCCCGGGCCCGGGCGCCCTGCCAACCCGCCCGAACGCCGGGCCCCCGCGCCCGGGGCCGGAGGGCCAGGAGGGGGTACTGGTGCTGCGCCTGTTCAGCGCACGCCTGGCTTCGCAACGCTGCCCCCCGCCCGCCCCTCACTCTCTGCCCCCGGCCCCCAGGGCCGTTGCCGTGGGCAACAAGGCCCCCCCCCGGCCCCGGCCGCCCGGGCCCGGGCGCCCTGCCAACCCGCCCGAACGCCGGGCCCCCGCGCCCGGGGCCGGAGGGCCAGGAGGGGGTACTGGTGCTGCGCCTGTTCAGCGCACGCCTGGCTTCGCAACGCTGCCCCCCGCCCGCCCCTCACTCTCTGCCCCCGGCCCCCAGGGCCGTTGCCGTGGGCAACAAGGCCCCCCCCGGCCCCGGCCGCCCGGGCCCGGGCGCCCTGCCAACCCGCCCGAACGCCGGGCCCCCGCGCCCGGGGCCGGAGGGCCAGGAGGGGGTACTGGTGCTGCGCCTGTTCAGCGCACGCCTGGCTTCGCAACGCTGCCCCCCGCCCGCCCCTCACTCTCTGCCCCCGGCCCCCAGGGCCGTTGCCGTGGGCAACAAGGCCCCCCCCGGCCCCGGCCGCCCGGGCCCGGGCGCCCTGCCAACCCGCCCGAACGCCGGGCCCCCGCGCCCGGGGCCGGAGGGCCAGGAGGGGGTACTGGTGCTGCGCCTGTTCAGCGCACGCCTGGCTTCGCAACGCTGCCCCCCGCCCGCCCCTCACTCTCTGCCCCCGGCCCCCAGGGCCGTTGCCGTGGGCAACAAGGCCCCCCCCGGCCCCGGCCGCCCGGGCCCGGGCGCCCTGCCAACCCGCCCGAACGCCGGGCCCCCGCGCCCGGGGCCGGAGGGCCAGGAGGGGGTACTGGTGCTGCGCCTGTTCAGCGCACGCCTGGCTTCGCAACGCTGCCCCCCGCCCGCCCCTCACTCTCTGCCCCCGGCCCCCAGGGCCGTTGCCGTGGGCAACAAGGCCCCCCCCGGCCCCGGCCGCCCGGGCCCGGGCGCCCTGCCAACCCGCCCGAACGCCGGGCCCCCGCGCCCGGGGCCGGAGGGCCAGGAGGGGGTACTGGTGCTGCGCCTGTTCAGCGCACGCCTGGCTTCGCAACGCTGCCCCCCGCCCGCCCCTCACTCTCTGCCCCCGGCCCCCAGGGCCGTTGCCGTGGGCAACAAGGCCCCCCCCGGCCCCGGCCGCCCGGGCCCGGGCGCCCTGCCAACCCGCCCGAACGCCGGGCCCCCGCGCCCGGGGCCGGAGGGCCAGGAGGGGGTACTGGTGCTGCGCCTGTTCAGCGCACGCCTGGCTTCGCAACGCTGCCCCCCGCCCGCCCCTCACTCTCTGCCCCCGGCCCCCAGGGCCGTTGCCGTGGGCAACAAGGCCCCCCCCGGCCCCGGCCGCCCGGGCCCGGGCGCCCTGCCAACCCGCCCGAACGCCGGGCCCCCGCGCCCGGGGCCGGAGGGCCAGGAGGGGGTACTGGTGCTGCGCCTGTTCAGCGCACGCCTGGCTTCGCAACGCTGCCCCCCGCCCGCCCCTCACTCTCTGCCCCCGGCCCCCAGGGCCGTTGCCGTGGGCAACAAGGCCCCCCCCGGCCCCGGCCGCCCGGGCCCGGGCGCCCTGCCAACCCGCCCGAACGCCGGGCCCCCGCGCCCGGGGCCGGAGGGCCAGGAGGGGGTACTGGTGCTGCGCCTGTTCAGCGCACGCCTGGCTTCGCAACGCTGCCCCCCGCCCGCCCCTCACTCTCTGCCCCCGGCCCCCAGGGCCGTTGCCGTGGGCAACAAGGCCCCCCCCGGCCCCGGCCGCCCGGGCCCGGGCGCCCTGCCAACCCGCCCGAACGCCGGGCCCCCGCGCCCGGGGCCGGAGGGCCAGGAGGGGGTACTGGTGCTGCGCCTGTTCAGCGCACGCCTGGCTTCGCAACGCTGCCCCCCGCCCGCCCCTCACTCTCTGCCCCCGGCCCCCAGGGCCGTTGCCGTGGGCAACAAGGCCCCCCCCGGCCCCGGCCGCCCGGGCCCGGGCGCCCTGCCAACCCGCCCGAACGCCGGGCCCCCGCGCCCGGGGCCGGAGGGCCAGGAGGGGGTACTGGTGCTGCGCCTGTTCAGCGCACGCCTGGCTTCGCAACGCTGCCCCCCGCCCGCCCCTCACGCTCTGCCCCCGGCCCCCAGGGCCGTTGCCGTGGGCAACAAGGCCCCCCCCGGCCCCGGCCGCC